>NC_059110.1:83157462-83463462 GCF_020740685.1 Jaculus jaculus | reverse complement strand
CTTGTTGCTGTGACAGATATCAAAGAAAACCAACCTAAAGGGAGGAACTAGTTATTTTGGCTCACTGTTTCAGAGGTCACTTAGCCATGCATTTGGATGGACAGTCAGGGCAGAGGGATCATGTGGCAGAGGCTGTTCTTCACTTCTTGGTAGACAGGAAATGGAGAGGAAAGGGAGACAGGAAAGGACTTGGGCAAGATACAACCCCCAGGACACACTCCCCTCTGAACTACTTCCTCCAGTAAGATTGTACTTCCAACTTTTGGCTACTTCCCAGTAAGGCCATTGTATTGTAAGTCCACCAAGGGATTAATCCAGGTATGTCCAATCTGCAGCTCTTAGCCCACAGAGCGACATGTTTGTAGATGACAACCTTATGTCACAGTGTGAAAAGGTTAGACCCTTCTGCTAGGCCAGAGCCCTCATGATCTTGTTGTTTGTTAGACTGTTTTTTGTTTCCTTGAGACAGAGTATTATATAGCATGAGTGGGCCTAGAACTCACTGTTTTGCCACATGCGCCACCATGGCCATTTGGTTTTTCATTTGGTTTTTCGAGGTAGGGTCTCACTCTAGCCCAGGCTGACCTGGAATTCACTCAGTATTCTCAGGGTGGCCTCGAACTCATGGCGATCTTCCTACCTCTGCCTCCCAAGAGCTGGGATTAAAAGGCGTGTGCCACCATGCCCAGTGGCATTTCTTTTTTTATTTTATTTTATTCATTTGAGAGTGACAAACAGAGAGAAAAAGAGGCAGAGAGAGAGAGAGAATGGGTGCACCAGGGCCTCCAGCCACTGCAAGCGAACTCCAGACACATGCGCCCCTTTGTGCATGTGGCTAATGTGGGTCCTAGGGAATTGAGCCTCGAACTGGGGTCCTCAGGCTTCACAGGCAAGTGCTTAACTGCTAAGCCATCTCTCCAGCCCCTGGTGGCATTTCTTAATCCACTGAAGTGGATAAGACCAACCACTTTTTTCCCCCTTCTGTAGTAAGGACAGAACCCAGAGCCCCTGCATGTTCAGTCAAGGTCTCTATCAATTGAGCCACATTCCAGCCCACACATGGCCATTTTTCAGTGCAGTCTTGACACCTGAGAGGCAGAGTTGCTCTGGTTGGGTTGGAAAGCCCTTTCCGTCTTCTTCCTCGGCATCTCTGAACAAGAGGTATTGGGTTAAGGAACCTCTGGGTGATTATGCCCATCCACCTCTCTCCCTAACGCCTGTTTTTATCCTCATGGGGATAAGGTTGCCAGCCCTATGTTTTTCTTATCACCAAAACATTTTCTTCCTTCACTAACATGTTTGTACCGCGAAAAGGTCAGCCAGGAGATCCTTGTCATCTTCCCTCTCTCCGCAGGCAGATGTCAGGATATGAGCACTCCCCAGCCAAGCGAGGCCGCCTCATCTCCTTTGGGAGCCCATTCCACTTAGCAGTTTACTGTCTTCCTGAGGAGCCACAGCCAGATGGGCTCCACCCCTGGCAGAAGAAACTCTGGGAAGCTTACATCGTGGGTACTACCACTCTAGGTAATTGATATTTTAGAAAAATGCCCAGAATATATACTGACTACTCAGAAAAGGTTCGCTTTTTAAAGAAAAGTTCTTAAGTGCCTGGCATGGTGGCACATGCTTGTAATCTCAGCACTTGAGAGGCCGAGGCAGGAGGATTGTGAGTTCAAGGCCTGACTGGACTACATAGTGAGACTCTGTCTCAAAACCACACAAACTTGAAGTTTCTAAGAGTTCAAATTGAAAATTAATCCCCAAAGGATATAAGGGTTGGGTGTGGTGATAGATGCCTTTAAACCTAGCACTTGGTAGGCAGAGGGAGGATTGCTGTGAGTTTGAGGCCAGCCTGGGACTTGAGAAAAACGCTACCTTGTAAAAACCCAAAAGCCAGCCAACCAACCAAACAACAAAAACCAAGCTCGATGTGGTGGCGCACGCCTTTAATTCCAGCACTAGGGAGGCAGAGTAGAAGGATTGCCATGAGTTCAAGGCCACCCTGAGAATACATAGTGAATTCCAGGTCAGCCTGGGCTAGAGTGAGACCCTACCTTGGGGGTGGGGGGAGGTGGGGAAAATAACAACAACATGATGCAGACACTCGCCAAAGGGCCTCCTCCACGTGTAAGAAATGCCTTGTGTCTGCTTAGCCTCAGAAGACTGTCTCAGTCAATGGGGACTTGGTCACCGTGGAGGCAGGTTGTCCTTACCTGGTTTCCCTGAACCTAGGAGAATCCAGGCCTGGGTTTGGCTCCAGCTGGGCCTTCCTGGCTCAGCTGCTTATTGACTTAAGTCGGAGTGGTTCAGATGTTGATGTGTGGCACCTGGGTCGCCCCTGACAACTGAGGAAGGGAGGGAGGGAGGTTCTCAGGCTGCTGCAGCTCAAGCGACCCGCCAGTGACCTGCCTGTGGGGCCCCTCTCCCTGGTAGGTGCTTCTGGCTCTCAGGACCCAGGAAGCTGCCTCTGTATGTCCTGGAGCCCAGCCCAGTGCCTGCAGGGGCCTTTCCAGAACTCAGCTCCCGAGAAGGGGTGCATGCAGTGCTGGGACAGCAGCTGGTTAATGGTTCACAGAAACTTGCTTTGCAGAGGGAGAGGCAGCCCTTGGAAGACAGCCAGCAGCCTCCCAGCGCCGCCTCAGACCTGCCACCTACAGTTCGCATCGGCTTTCTAAGTACCCCAGGGGGCTGGGATGGATTTGGGGTGCTGGGTGAGTTTTGTGGCGAATTGAGCAGCAGGTGGGTGAGGGCGCTGCAGAGAGAATGGGGCCATGCGACGGGCAAGTCGCTTCCCTCTGTGGGATGCATGCATGCTTGCTGCGGGCCGTGCAGGGTGCAGGACTGGAGGGGGCCAGGATGTGTGTTTGCAGCTCCTCACTTTTGGGGTCAACCAGCACAAGGCTAAAAAGTCCTCACAAGATGGGGCCAAAGGACACAAGGGCCACAAAGGAGACAAAAATAAATACCCAAGGAAAAGGCAGTATTTCTTGGGGTGTGTGAGGGTTTTAAACACAGTGCAGGTGAGCTTTCAAAGCCTCCGGCCATCACTTGTTTTCACTGGTGTTTTGTTTTATGCTGCTGCAGTTCCAACCCTGGGCCTTGTGTTTTCATATGTATTAGAACATGTGTTGTTTTTTCATTCGCCCAGCTGTCTTTTGTTAGTCAAATGATGTGGCTTTCTGTTTATGGTGGAGATAAAAAGTTTCCATTGAAGACAAATTTGAGTAAAGTTGCAAGTTGATTTAGAGGAATATACGGACTGAAGAATAGTAGGGAGCCTGAGATTTGGGGATATAAGGCTAAAAGAGTTCAAGGTTGAGCCAAGGAGAGCGCTTATGGGGAGGAAAGGCCAGGTAGGTGGAGATAGAATCCAGCCTGGACTTAAAGCTCCAGAGATGTGGGCATGGGGCCTGGCGTATGTAATCTGTTCTGGTTGTGATGGGTGAATCCAGCGGGGACTGGAGGAAGGGTCTGGACTTTATTGTAAAGGGTTTCTAGTGTCAGGGTGTGGACTCTGAATTGAATTCAGGAGGCAGTGGGAGCCATTGAAGGCTCTTGAGGAGAAGAGTGTTTCGTGGTTGTCCTTGAAGGGTCTCGTTTATTTATTTGTGATGGCTATCAGGACTTGGAGACAGGAGGACCAGTCTGATAAGTAAGTGCTATTAAGAGGTCAAACTAGAGCCATAGCCACACAGCTCATCTCCTGCTGACTCTGGTGTACAGCCCAGAGGTATTAGAGAGAGCTGGGTCTGAGGCAGATGAGGTAAGCCAGCCTCGGTCTGTCTGCTAGGGGCAGTGGATGCTGGCAGGCCACAGGTCCGAGGCCGTGGATGGAGGTCTGGGCCAGGGTGCTCTCTTGGATGGGATGGGAGGAGGAGAGAAGAAAGGCAAAATGACTGTCCTAGCGCCTCCTGGTCCAGCACAGAATGTTCTGAAATGCTTTGGGGGCAACGGGTGGGGACGGCTGAAGGAAGTTTTTCTCTGGCTGCAGCAGGAAGTGTGTAGTTTCCTGTCAGGCCTTGGCAGACAGCCTGGGCCCAAAGTTTTGTCCATTATTGGGCCTGGGGGCACCTAGGTCCTTATTTATTTATCTTCCATGTCTTCTAATCTAAGAAGTCCACCAGTTCAGACATTACCTTAGTTTAAGATCCTTTGAGGGCTTACTGTGTGCCTGATGCCATGGGGAGGCCTTACCAGTGCAGGTGGTAGCGTTGTTGACCCATCCCATTCCAAGCTCACGTCAGAGGGCTGGCGGGCGGCCTTCCTGGCCTGTATGTTGGGGAGTAGGTGCAGTGGGCAAGGGGAATTGTGTTCGCTGCCTCTCTCAGCAGCCTGACTGCAGGGGAAGCTTCAGAATCAGGGTGCACTCTCTGTTGTCACAGCTCCCTGTGTACCAGCTCTGCCCAGAGTTGGTGCCAGGAGCTGTGGCCTCAGGCTATTTCCTTCCTGCCCCACCAGCCTTAAGGTGTTCCTTTCCCTAATTGCTTTGCAATTTGGAGTCAGGCCACGAGGAGGCCTCTCCTTTTAGTGCTTCTGGGAAGTCAGAGGTCCCCAGGAAAGGCTGCCTTGCGGCCTGCCAGCTTCCTCCCTGCGAGAGTGCTTCTGGGGAGGGTGTCTGCCACTGAGCCACCAGGGTCCTGTTGTTCTTTGGGACAGCCTCAACAGTGCGCGCCATTGTCTGGTTCATTCTAGATTCTTTCTTCTGTGCTTAGTGCAACACATGCAGGGTTCACAACAAACACAGTAGAGAGGACCCTTCTCCCCATGGGCCTTGGGACTTGTGGACTAACAAGTAAAGAAGCCTTTCTGGGGCTGGAGAGATGGCTTAGCGGTTAAGCGCTTGCCTGTGAAGCCTAAGGACCCCGGTTCGAGGCTCGGTTCCCCAGGTCCCACGTTAGCCAGATGCACAAGGGGGCACACGCGTCTGGAGTTCGTTTGCAGAGGCTGGAAGCCCTGGCGCGCCCATTCTCTCTCTCTCCCTCTATCTGTCCTTCTCTCTGTGTCTATCGCTCTCAAATAAATAAATAAAAATTTTAAAAAAAGAAGCCTTTCTGCATGCACAGATTCAAATTATGATGCAGTGAGGAAGAAGAATTGGACGTTGATGGTGCTGACCTGGGCCGCGCCCCAGAGCGAGCCATGGGGGGCCTGAGAGGCCAGTAGACAAATAAATACACAGGAGCACGCCTCTTCCAGTGCGCGCCCGGACCTGTCACCCGCCAACACGAGAGCGCTCTGAAGCGGCGACAGTGACACATGTCAATGGCAGGACAAGATGTTTCCCACTGAGGAACGTGTGTGATGGGGCTTTGTTTGATTTTGTAAAGCAGAGAATCTCAAAGTTTCCTTTGTTTTGTTTGTATAATTTGACAGTCATCTGGTTATTATTTATTTATTTAGGAGAGAGAGAAAGCATGGGCACGCCAGGGCCTCCCTGCCACTGCAAATGAACTCCAGATGCATGTACCACTTTGGCTTTATGTGGGGACTGGGGAATTGAACCCAACCCAACAGACTTTTCAAGAAACATCTTTAGCCACTGAGCCAACTCCAGCCCTGTTTATTTATTTATTTTAAAGTTTTAGGGGGTTTTGTTTTGAGATAAGGTGTCACTCTAGCCCAGGCTGACCTGGAACTCACTCAGTAGTCCCAGGCTGGCCTCTCCCTCCCGAGTGCTGGGATTAAAGGTGTGCATTACCATGCCTGGCCCATTTGCTTTTTTTTTTTTTTTTTTTTTTGCTTGTGTGTGTATATGCATTTTGTGCACCAGGATCTGTTGCCACTGCAAACTGAATGACAGCTGCTTATACCACTTTTTACATCAGGCTTTACGTGGATACTTGGGATGTGAATCTGGGTTGTCAGGCTTTGCAGGCAAGCGCCTTAATTGCTGAGCCATCTCCTCACCACCAGCCCCCATTGTTTTTTTAGTGGCTCTGATATAACCCAGGCTGGCCTGGAACTGACTAGGTCACCCACGTAGGCCTTGTATTTGTGACCTGCTGCCGCCTCTCCAGTAGTGGTATTGCACCTGAATGCCTCACATCTGTCAACGATTTTTTTCCATTACATATGGTAGCACTTACTTATTTTTTTTTTTTGAACAGATTTAAGTTTACAAGGAAACATTGAGTGAAAAGTACAGAGAGTTCCTATATGTCCCATAACACCCCACCCCCAATTTTCCATTGCGAACATTTGACCTTGGGGTGCTCAGTGTTGGTGATGATTGATGAGCCAAGTATGGTTTGAACTTAAAGCCACAGTTTGCCTTGGTGCTCACGCTTGGTGATGTGTCTTCTCTGGGTTCCAACAGGTGTGCAAGCATGTGGTCTGCAGCATGGCAGAGAGTAACAGCTTCCAACCTTAAGCTCCCCTGTGTCCTCTGACTCCCCTTTCCTCCCTCCCTCTAAAGCTCACATCTTCTCATGGCCTGTTTGTTTTTCCAGAGTGCTGGAGAGTGGGATTATCCAGTATGTGGTTCTTTCTGTGTGATTTTTTTTTTTCACCTAATATTATAGATTTAGAGTTCCTCCATGCTTTTCTGTGGGCTCTGGGGATTGGATTCAGGTCATCATGCTTACAAGGCAAGCACTTTACTCCCTGAGCTATCTCCCAAGCTGCTTTTGTTGTTGTTGTTGTTTTAAACTGTTTTTATTTACTTATTTGCAAGCAATGAGAGATGGAGGGAAGAGAGACAGACAGAGAGAATGAGTGTGCCAGGACCTCCAGCCACTGCAAACGAACTTCAGATGCATGTGCCTCTTTGTGCATCTGGCTTTATGTGTGTGCTGGGGAATCGAACCTGGCTCATTAGGCTTTGCAGGCAAGCGCCTTAACCACTGAGCCATCTCTCCAGCCCTGGTCTGGCTTTGTGAGATAGGGTCTTACTGTAGCCTCTGGCCTGGAACTTCACGTAGTCCAGGCTGGCAGCACACTTGAAGGAATCCTTGTGCTTCTGCTTTCTGAATGCTGGGATTGCAGGTGTATGCCACCATGCCCAGCTGCTTGGTATCTTTTATTTTTATATTGACCTGACCTTAGGGGCCAATTCCTAATCTGAGGAAGGATAGCAGTCATAGCATGGAGGCTCTTCCTGTGCTTCTTTACACTTGTAAGGGCAGTAGAGGAACCGCCATTCACACGTAGCTGCATGGAGCCAGTACGACACGTTCAGTGATGCCTGCCACGGTGCTGGAAGTGCTCACTTTTTATTTTTCTGGTTTTTTTTTTTTAAATTTATTTATTTATTTGAGAGCGACAGACACAGAGAGAAAGACAGATAGAGGGAGAGAGAGAGAATGGGCACGCCAGGGCTTCCAGCCTCTGCAAACGAACTCCAGATGCGTGCGCCCCCTTGTGCATCTGGATAACGTGGGACCTGGGGAACCGAGCCTTGAACCGGGGTCCTTAGGCTTCACAGGCAAGCGCTTAACCGCTAAGCCATCTCTCCAGCCCTTTTTCTGGTTTTTTGAGGTAGAGTCTCACTGTAGCCCAGGCTGACCTGGAATTTACTATGTAGTCTCAGGTGGCCTCGAACTCAGGCGATCCTCCTACCTCTGCCTCTCAAGTGCTGGGATTAAAGGCGTGCGCCACCACGCCTGGCTGCACTCTACAGTATTCTTGAGTCAGGGTCTCTTGCTGAAACTAGAGCTTACTCATGCAGCTGGAGGATCGCCATGAGTTCAAGGCCACCCTGAGATGACAGAGTTAATTCCAGGTCAGCCTGGACTTGGTCTAGAGTGAGACCCTACCTTGATAAACCAAAAAAAAGAAAGAAAGAAAGAAATGAAATGAAATAAAGTCACATGAAACAAATTTGAATGACAATCATATTATACCTAAAATTTTTTAAAAATTTTTTATGAGAAAGAGAGACTTGGTATGCCAGGGCCTGTAGCCACTACAAACTCCAGAAGCATTCACATTCGTCACCTTGTGCGTCTGGCTTATGTGGGTCCTGGGGAGTAAAACCTGGGTCCTTAAGCTTTATGGACAAGCTCTTTAACTGCTAAGCCATCTCTCCAGCCCTAAATAATATTTTTAAAAAGCTATGGTAGTAACTTCATCTAGCCTCTTTTTAAAATTTTTCTTTTGGTTCATAAGTTTCAAAATATGTTTTATCACCAGAATTTCACAAGTAGGCATTTTATGTCAGTTCTGAGGCTCCTCTCTGCTGAACAACAGAAATTTATAGATTTTGTGAGTTAAACATTAAGCTTAATTGGGTTGTTACTTGGCATATGCCGGTGTGGGCCTGTCCAGTGAAGTTATGGGACTTCCGTGCTAGTACTGCATGCGGGATGTACTGACAAGCTTCCCAGGAAAGAGCTCATGCTAAAGCAAGCCTGACACACATAGGATGTGGTTCAGTAGCAAAGCCCTGGCCCTCACCAAGGAAATGAGCGTTCATGAAAAAAGGTGCCTGTGACTCAGAAATAGGCTGAACCTAGCTCCATAAACAGGGGACCAGATCTCAGAGAGTGGAAGTTAAGATGCTGGCAAAATGAAGACTAAAGAATAAAAGCCTAAAAAGCCAGAAAATATATATTGTCCTTGGACTTGAAGAAGCCATTTCAGTGCAGGTAACCCTCAGGGACATGATGGCGGCAATGGTTGGCTTGGTGAGGATTGAGGAGAGCAGAGGAGGGCAGAAGCGGCGGTGGCAGCTAGTGGACTCGATGGGGCAGCTGGCCCTGGATATTTTGGGCTCTTATGAAACACACTCTGGGAATATTAGAACTTATTTGGTTGAGGGCTGGAGAGATATCTCAGTGGTTAAAGGCATTTGTTTGCAAAGCTTGACAGCCCAGGTTCAAATCCCCAGTACCCTTGTAAAGGCAGATGCACAAAATAGGTCATGTGTCTGGAGTTCATTTGCAATGGCAAGAAGCCCTGGTGCACCCATACTCATTCTCTCTTTCTCTTTCCCTCTCTTCCTCCCCCCCCCGCTTACAAATGATTAATAAATATTTTAAATTAAAAAAAGAAAATATTTGATTGAAGTGACAAGAAGCCCAGTTTTCTTTTCTCTCCCTCCCCCCGCCCCATGCTGGGGATTGAACTCAGGGCTTGAACATGCTAGGCAAGTACTTTATTCCACCTAGGCCCTCAGCCTTGTATTTTTTCACTTTGTTATTTTTCAGTGTTGGGGTTAGAACCCAGGGTGTTGCACATGCTAGGCGAGCATTCTATCACTGAGCTGCATCCCCGGTCCTTTTAAATTTTCATTTATTTGTTTTAAATAAAGT
The DNA here is from genome assembly GCF_020740685.1 of Jaculus jaculus. NCBI lineage: Eukaryota > Metazoa > Chordata > Mammalia > Rodentia > Dipodidae > Jaculus > Jaculus jaculus. The sequence continues at coordinate 83,454,211 of NC_059110.1, read as the reverse complement.
CCCACTCTAACCCAGGCTGACCTTGAACTCAGAGCAATCTTCCTGCTTCAGTCTTTTGAGTGCCTCTGAAATTTTATTTTAAGGCAAGATGTCACTAACATGCTTGGGCTGGCCTTGAAGTCACTAAATGGCTCAGGTGGGCCATCTTGAATTTGTGTCCTCCATCTCCACCTTCCATGTGTTAGGTGTGATTACAGATACACCCCACCATACCCCGCATGAAGTCTTGTTTTCAAAACTGATTTGCATTTATGTTACGCTGGATTTGTTCTCCTGCCATAGGCTTTGTTTCTTCCATTGCTTCTGGGATATGTTTTTCTTTTGCACAACCTCCTCCTTAGGTACAATTTGCTCCTTTCCTTTCTTCTCTTAAAAATTGTTTCTTGGGCTGGAGAGATGGCGTAGCGGTTAAGCGCTTGCCTGTGAAGCCTAAGGACCCCAGTTCAAGACTCGGTTCTCCAGGTCCCACGTTAGCCAGATGCACAAGGGGGCGCACGCGTCTGGAGTTCGTTTGCAGAGGCTGGAAGCCCTGGCGCGCCCATTCTCCCTCTCCCCCTCTATCTGTCTTTCTCTCTGTGTCTGTCGCTCTCAAATAAATAAATAAATAAAAATTAAAAAAAAAAATTGTTTCTTTATTTGCATGTGTGTATTTGTGTGTGGGCATGTATGGGCATGCCAGTGTCTCCTCTGCCCATCTGGCTTTATGTAGATGGCTGGGGGATTGAACCCAGTCTGACAGGCTTTATAGGCATTTTGGGTTTTTGTTTTGCTTTGAGGCAGGGTCTCGCTTAGTGCATGCTGATGATCTGGAACTCAAGATTTAGCCCAGGCTGGCCTCACAGCAGTCCTCCTACCTCAGCCTCCAAAGTGCTGGGATTAAAGGTGTGAACCACCCCATCTGGCTCTCATAAATTCACTTTTTAAAATTACAAAGGAGGGTTAGAGAGAGGATTCAGTGGTTAATGGTGCTTGCTGGTAAATGTGCAATTGTTTCACAGTTTCACAGCAAATGCCTGCATGCCTAGTACTTACTTTCTTTTAAATACTTTTATTGTTTGCAAGCAAAGAGAGATAGAAGAGAGGCAGAGGGAGAGAGGGGGAGAGAGAATGAATGGGCACACCAGGGCCTCCAGCCACTGCAAACAAACTCCAGATGCCTGTACCACTGTGCATCTGGCTTTAGTGTGGGCCCTAGGGAATCAAACTCCGATTACTAGGCTTTGCAGGCAAGCACCATAACCATCTCTGTAGCCCACCACTCACCTTCTATGACTAACATTTTACTGCATGTCCTTTATTGCTCCAACCGTATCCTTTTCCTGTGATCCAGGCCAGCTTTAACTCTGCCTGATGGGCCAATGGACATGCTATAAATTCTCCAGTTCAGTGGTCATGAACCAGCCACAAGTGGTCATCACTGACTTGGCTGATGGAAGAGAGAGAGTCATGGATGATCGTGATCACCATTCAGTCAAAGCCAGCTAACAGCCAGGCCTGTTGTGCTCAGGAGGCTGGGGCAGGAGGGTCATTCATGAATTTGAAGCCAGCCTTGACTACATAGTGAGAGCTTGTCCCAAAACAAGCAAGCAAGCAAACCAAAACAAATAGCTAAAACAAGTTACAAAGTTTTTAATATCCAGACTCCTGAAGTAGATTGGAAATATGTTGTTTAAGGTTCCATTGAGGTCCGGCAGTATAGCTCAGATTCTGTACTGGACATGTGAGAGGCCCTGCCTGGGTTCCCAGAAACCCGCCAAAATATCACCTAATACTGAATTCATTATATCTTAAAATATTGAAATAATTTTTTTTGCATGTGTGTGTGATGGGCATGAATGTGTATGTGTGGGAGCATATGTGTGCAGGTGCGCCTTTGTGCTGCGTGCATTGTGGGGGCCAGAGTTTGATGTCATGTGTTTTCTTTATTGGCTCTCTACCTTATTTATTGGCACAGGGTCTGTCCCTCGAACTAGAATTTGCTCATTTGGTTATCCAAGTAGCCAGCTTTCCCCAAGGACTCCCTGCCTCTGCCCTCCACGCTTTGGGATAACAGGCGGACCACCACATGCTACTGCCATTTACATGTTTGTTAGGAATCCAAATTCAGGTCCTCACGTGCGCACAGCGGGCGCTTTACCCACTAGACCATCGCCCCTGATCCTGCTTGTGTTGTGTGTGTGTGTGTATGTGTGTGTCAGACCGTCTCTATACTGGCCTCAAATTCATGATCCTCCTGACCCAAAGTGCTGGGATTACAAGTGTGTGCCAACATACTTGACTAAAAATGCATACCTTCAAACAGTGAGTCATATAAATTTCCCAACAAAAATGAGGCCATATTTGAGTCTTCACAAGTCTAGGTTCCAGGTTTGTGGGCCCCTCCTTGGCTTCACAAGTAAGCAAAGCTTGCCCCTTCCTCAGCAAACTTGTTTCCTCCCGCCCAGATTCCACAGGGGAGGAGGGAGCTCTTAACCCATCCCTTTCCCTACTCTGGTCTGAGAAGTTGATGCAGGGGAGTGAACCCCCTCACCCCCCCCCCCGCCCCCCGGCCCCCTGCCCCCTGCAGGCCCATTCTTCAGGCACAGATGATCTGTTGCTATTGGTGATTCCAAATGGGATAGATACATCTTTAATTCATGATTGTGCTTTTCAACTCTGAAACTTTTTTAGGATATATATAATTTTTTTTTTTTTTTTTTTTGAGATTGGTTCTTACTACAATAGCCCAGGATTTACATAATCCTCCTGCCCCAGCCTCCTGACTTCTGGAGTTATAGCTATGATGCCCAGTTTATGATTTTTAGCTGCTTTTTCATTTTGAGTCAGGATCTCATATAGCCCCACATTGTCCCTGACCTCTGTGTGGCTGTTGATGAGATTGGGTTTCTGATCCTCTCGCCTCCATTCCCCAGGTACCTCTGAGCTGGGCTTGTGCAGGGCTAGGGCTCAAACCCTGGCTTTGTGTGTGCTAGGCGCGCACTCTCCCAGCTGAGCGGCTTGCGGAAAAGTGATGGCAGTGCTTACGGCCTGGATTCATCTTCCCCTGTTCACGGAACACCGTGGCTCCTCATTTTTCCTCTGTCCTTCATGATCTTCTCCTTGTGGAAGAGGACTAGTCAGGCACCTTGGAGAACGCTCCCCACCTTCAGTTTGTCTGATATTCTCTTGTGATCTGGTTGAGCTTACATATTTTCAACAAGAGTCCCACACAAGTGACACTGTGCCCCTCAGTACATCGAGGCTCGGTTCCCCAGGTCCCACATTAGCCAGATGCACAAGGGGGCGCACGCGTCTGGAGTTCGTTTGCAGAGGCTGGAAGCCCTGGCGCACCCATTCTCTCTCTCTTCCTCTATCTGTCTTTCTCTCTGTGTCTGTTGCTCTCAAATAAATAAATAAATTCTAAGAACCATGTGTGTTCAGCACCAAGTTCTTAGTCTCCATCACTTGGGGAAGGTGGAACCTGCCAGCTTCATCCCCTATGAAGTCACTGCTTTCCCGTTGTTAGCATTATCTGAGATACTTTGAGATGCACAGATGTCCTGCTTCTCCCATCTTTGCCTTCTCTTTTTTTAAAATTTATTTATTTATTTGAGAGCAACAGACACAGAGAGAAAGACAGATAGAGGGAGAGAGAGAGAATGGGCGCGCCAGGGCTTCCAGCCTCTGCAAACGAACTCCAGACGCGTGCGCCCCCTTGTGCATCTGGCTAACGTGGGACCTGGGGAACCGAGCCTCGAACCGGGGTCCTTAGGCTTCACAGGCAAGCGCTTAACTGCTAAGCCATCTCTCCAGCCCGCATTTTTGCCTTCTGATTCCAGCATCCATCACAGATCTTGCTGCTAACCATTACTATTGTGGGATTTTATATTATTTATTTATTTTAATATTTTTAAACATTTATTTATTTATTTGATGGGATGGAGGGATGGTTTAGCAGTTAAGGCATTTGCCTGCAAAGCCAAAGGACCCAAGTTTGGTTCTCCAGACCCACGTTAGCCAGATGCACAAGGGGGTGCACACATCTGGAGTTCATTTGCAATGGCTGGAGGCCTTGGTGTGCCCATTCTCTCCCTCTCTCTCCCTCTTTCTCTGTCAAGTAAGTTAATAAATAAAAATAAAATATTTAAAATTTATTTATTTATTTGAGAGAGAGAGAGAGGCAGATAAAGAGAATAGGCACACCAGGGCCTCCAGCCACTGCAAACAAATTCCAGACACATGTGCCACCTTGTGCATCTGGTTTACATGGGTCCTGGGGAATTGAACCTGGTTCCTTTGGCTTTGCAGGCAAGCACCTTAATGGCTAAGCCAGTTCTCCAGCCCAATTTATTTTTAAATATATTTATTTATTTTCAAACAAAGAGAAAGAGAGTGTGTGTATGAGTACACTGGAGCCTCTTGTTACTGCAAACTCCAGACAGATGTACTAGTTTTTGCAACTGACTTTACAGAGCTACTGGGGAATCAAACCTGTGCCATTAGGCTTTGCAAGCATGCGCCTTTAACTGCTGAGCCATCTCCCCAGCTCACTATCGTGGTATTTTTTTTTTTTTTGAAGAGAGAGGATAACAAGGGATGACTGGAGAAATCACTGACAGAGAAATGGGATTTTTAAAAAAATTTTTATTTATTTATTTGAGAGCTACAGACACAGAGAGAAAGACCAGATAGAGGGAGAGAGAGAGAATGGGCGTGCCAGGGCTTCCAGCCTCTGCAAATGAACTCCAGATGCATGCGCCCCCTTGTGCATCTGGCTAACGTGGGACCTGGGGAACCGAGCCTCAAACCGGGATCCTTAGGCTTCATAGGCAAGCGCTTAACCACCAAGCCATCTCTCCAGCCCCTATTGTGGTATTTTAATGATGATTTTTTTCTACGTACTTCATTCCTTCTGCATTTGATAGTTGGGACTTTTCTATTAAACTAGTCTCCTCTCCTATTTATTTTACATATTATCAAGACTATTTATTTGTTTTATTTGACAAATTATAATCCAATACTTTTGTGATATATTCTTTTAAAATATTTATTTATTTATTTGTGGGGGGGGGGAGAGAAAGAGAGAGAGAGAGAGAGAGAGAGAGAGAGAGAGAGAGAGATAAAGGGCACACCAGAGCCTCCTGCCACTGCAAACATAAACTCCAGATATATGCAGTACTTTGTCCATGTGGCTTCATGTGGGTACTGGGGAATCGAACCCCGGGCCATCCAGCTTTGTCAGTGAGAGGTTTTAGCCACTGAGCCATCTCTCCAGTCCTGTGATGTGTTTTAGTTGTTCATATCATTCCAATTCTTGTTTTCTCTCCCTCTAAAAAACAAAATTAAAAAAACCAAGCCTCTGTCTAAACATTAGCCTATAAAGAGTCCTTCCAAACATCCAGAGTCACCCATCTGCTTGACTTGATGTCTAATTTACATGACCCTTTCACTCAGATTCTAATTCTTAGCATTTGACCATACTTTCCTCCCCTCCCTCCTTCTCTCCTTCTCTTTCCACTCTCCCTTCTTCCTCCCCAGTATTTTCATACATGCAGCATCTGTGTCTTTGTTTAAGTCAGGGTTAATTTTCAGTTAATCTGTCCCCAGGCTATTGAGAGTTGACATTTAAAATATGTAAGTAATGAGCTCCTTGTGCCCTAGAGACTGCCTGGTGACCCTGTTTGGTTGCTGGATTCATTCTTCCTTGTACCATGTTTGGTTTTATAACAGCTTTGTTGAGATGCTGCTCACATATTGTTCACCCTCACATAAAGTGTACAATCCAGTGCTTTTTAGTGTATTTATAGATACATGTAGCATCAGCATAGATAGAGTGGTAGTATTCTCATGAGCACCAAAAAGAGCCCTTGATCCTCTGCCCACCCCTGACAGACCTTGGGCAGTACTCATCTACTTCTGTTCCTACCAGGTCGTCTACCCTGGACATTTCATGTAAATAGAAGCATGTAATATGTGACTGGCTACTTGTAACATATTTTCTTTTTAAATTTTTTTATTATTTTTATTTATTTATTGAAGAGCATCAGACAGAGAGAGAAAGAGGGAGAGAGAGAAAGAGGGAGAGAGGGAAGGAGAGAGAGAATGGGCGCGCCAGGGCTTCCAGCCACTGCAAACGAACTCCAGATGCGTGCACCCCCTTGTGCATCTGGCTAACATGGGTCCTGGGGAATCAAGCCTAAACCAGGGTCCTTGGGCTTCACATGCAAGCGCCTAACCACTAAGCAATCTCTCCAGCCCCTGTAACAGATTTTCAAAGCTCATTTATGTTGTAACATGAAATGATGCTTTCTGTTTTGTTTTAGCATTTTTTTTTAGAGAGAGAGAAAGCAAGACACACATACACACACACACACACACACACACACACACACACACACACACACACACACAGAGAATTGGCATGCCAGGGCCTCAGCCACTGAAATTGAACTCCAAATGCTTGTGCCACCTAGTGGGCTTGTGCAACCTTGCACTTGTCCCACCTTTGTGTGTTGTATGTGGGATCTGGAGAGTCGAACATGGATCCTTAGGCTTTGCTGGCAAATGTCTTAACCGCTAAGCCATCTCTCCAGCCCTTTTTTCCTTTTTTTTTTTTTTTTTTTTTTTTGAGGTACGACCTCACTCTAGCTCAGGCTGACCTATAACTCACTATGTAGTCTCAGGCTGGTCTTGAACTCAACAGCAATCCTTTTACCTCTGCCTCCTGAATGCTGGCATTAAAGACATGCACTACCACACCTGGCATTTTTTTAAAATTCCCAAATAACATTCCATTGTATGGTTAAACAATATCTTCTTTTTTTTTTTAATTTTTTAATTTTTTATTTATTTGAGAGCGACAGACACAGAGAGAAAGACAGATAGAGGGAGAGAGAGAGAATGGGCGCGCCAGGGCTTCCAGCCTCTGCAAACGAACTCCAGACGCATGCGCCCCCTTGTGCATCTGGCTAATGTGGGACCTGGTAACCAAGCCTCGAACCAGGGTCCTTAGGCTTCACAGGCAAGTGCTTAACCGCTAAGCCATCTCTCCAGCCCAAACAATATCTTCTTAATACATTCATCAGTTCATAGGCGTTTACATTATTTTCATCTTTTGTCTGTTACAATTAGTACTGTTATAATCATTTACATAGAAACTTTTGTTTGTACACTTGTTTTTTGTTCTTCTGGGCATATACCTAGGGGTGGAATTATTGGGTCATATGATAAATCTACCATTTATGGATCTCCTAAATCATTTTCCACAATGGATGTACTCTTTGACATTCCCATGAGTATACAAGTTCACCAACATTTATTTTTTTCCATTTCTTTGATGTTAGCCATCCCAGCAGGTATGAAATGATATTTTATTAATTTGACCCTAATGGCTCATGGTGTTGAACATCTTCTTGTGAGGTTTGTTTTTGGCAATTTGCATATCTTCCTTGCTGAAATGGCTATTCAAGTTCTTGTTAGTTGGTTTGTTTGTTTTGAGACAGGGTTTCACTCTGTAGCTCCAGCTGGCCTCAAACTCCTGCCTCAGCTTCCCAGGTACTTGGGTTGAAGGCATGGGCCACCATGCTGGTTCTTTGCCCATTGTATTTATTTAATTTAATTTAATTTTTGTTTTTTGGTTTTTCAAAGTAGGGTCTTGCTGTAGCCCAGGCTGACCTGGAATTCACTATGTAGTCTCAGAGAGGCCTCGAACTCACAGCGATCCTCCTACCTCTGCCTCCCAAGTGCTGGGATTAAAGGCGTGCGCCACCACACCCGGCTTTAATTTTATTTTTATGGGGCCGGTGGAGAATTGGTGTTCCAGGGCTTCCAGCCACTGCAATGGAATTCCAGACTTGTGCACTGCCTTGTGCACATGTACCGCCTCACGTGCTTGTGTCCCCTTGTGCATGTGGCTTACGTGGGGTCCTCAGGCTTCACAGACAGCACCTTGACCACTAAGCCATCTTTCCAGCCCCATGTTTGCCCATTTTAAAATTGAATATCTTTTTCATTCTGCTGTTGAATTGTAAGAGGTATTCATATAGTTATATTACTGTAGTCATTTATATATCCTACACTAAACCCTTGTCAGATGTTTTGCAAGTGTTTTTTCCCATTCTATGTGTTTCCTTTCACCTTCTTGATAATGCCCTTTGCTACAGATTTTAATTTTTTAAAAAATATTTTATTTATTTATTTGAAAGAGAGAAGCCAGGTGTGGTGGCACATGCCTTTAACCCCAGCACTTGGGAGGCAGAGGTAGGAGGATTGCCATGAGTTTAAGATCACCATGAGATTAATTGCAGATCAGCCTGAGATAGAGTGAAACCCTACCTCAAAAAAAAGTCTCCTCACTTCAGCAGCACATATACTAAAATTGGAATGATACAGAGAAGATTAGCATGGCCCCTGTGCAAGGATAGCATGCGAATTTGTGGAGCATTCCATATTCTTTAAAAGAGAGAGGAGGCAGATAGAGAGAATGAGTGAGCCAGGGCCTCTAGCCACTGCAAACAAACTCCAGTTGCAGGGGCCACCTTGTGCATCTGGTTTTAAGTGGGTACTGGGGAATTGAACCTGGGTCATTAGGCTTTGTGGGCAAGTGCCTTAACTGCTAAGCCATCTCTTCAGCCCCAGATTTTCATTGTGATAAAGTTTATCTTTTTTGTTTTCTTGTATTCTTTGTGTTTTTAGTGTCATGTAAGAAAGAAATCACTGCCAAATCAGAAGGCATAAAATTCATCCACGTATTTTTCTCCTACGGGTTCTATTGACTTAGCTCATCCATTAGATCTATGAAGTATTTCAAGTTACCTTTTGGAAATAGTGTGATGTAACCTTTTTTTGCCCATGGCTTTCCATTTGCTGCAAAGACTAATCTTTCCCTGTGGAATGGTCTTGGAACCCTTATTAAAAATTGATTATTATGGATGTGTGGGTTTAATCCTGGACTCTCCTTTCTGTTCCTATGCACTGTGTTGCCAGTAACAACCTGGACATGAGGCATGTGCTGCCCTAAGGAAGTTTTTTGGTCAGACACATTCATACCACCAGAAACTGGGCATCATGGGGATGGGGGTGCTGTACAGGTTAATGAGGTGCTGAGGAAGGAGGCAGTTGCTGAGGCATTGGCTGAGGAGGAGGGGGAGGCCCAGGCTGAGGGATGAGGCCAGCAGTTCTTGTTTGGAGGCAAATTTGACAAGGAAGGGTGGAATCTGTGGGTGGCTGTGACCTCACAGGGAAGGTGCTGGGCTTGATTTGAAACTGAGCAGCAGGGTACCCTGCGAAGCCTAGTGGGGGAGGCTCCTGGGGTGACCGAGGTCTGGGGAACTGTAGTGTTCTCAGACACACCCTCCTTTTGTGCCTCTCTGTGGGCCCGGGCAAGTAGCAAAGCTCCCTGCTTCCTTCTCACAAGCTTGGCACCTCTTCTCCCAGCTGGTGCCTGCTCTGCAAGCTGTGCCCACCCACCTTCCCATGACACCTTCCAATCCTCGCTGGCCTTCCCATTTGGCCACTTCCTGCCTGACTCGGTGTCTGAGAACCCCTGGCACACCAAGTGCTGGATGCTTGATAATACTCCGAGTTTATTGCTTTTTAAAGGTACTTCCGGGCTGGAGAGATGGCTTAGTGGTTAAGCGCTTGCCTGTGAAGCCTAAGGACCCCGGTTCGAGGCTCGGTTCCCCAGGTCCCACGTTAGCCAGATGCACAAGGGGGCGCACGCGTCTGGAGTTCGTTTGCAGAGGCTGGAAGCCCTGGCGCGCCCATTCTCTCTCTCTCCCTCTACCTGTCTTTCTCTCTGTGTCTGTCTTTCTCAAATAAATAAATTATATATATATATATATATATATATATATATATATATATATATATATTTAAAGGTACTTCCTACTGCAGCCAGGCCACCCTGGAAGGAAAGAGAGAGAGGGCAAATGGCAGGGCTCAGACCAGCTCAGTTAAGTCAAATTACGTCACAGGTGGCAGCCGTGTGGCACTGAGCATGTGGCTGTGGCGCTCAAGGTTTGTTTCTTCGTCTCTGGAGGAGGACAAGGGTCATGCCCGTCTGCGTGGGCTTGTGGTGAGTTGTAGCTGGTCAGCCTGTGGCAAGTGCTACATTCATGAAGCCAGCTTCTATTTGTTCTTGCCTTGGCAGCTCAGAGGCAGGCTGGGCATGTGCACACATGTTTTGAGGTTTATGGGTACCTTTTACAAGTCTTGAAAAGTCGTGGCTGAGTGTCATCGGCTCCTTTTGTCGCCTCTCCCTCTAATCATCTCTCTGCCACGTCCTGCTCTAGGGCTAGACCCTGTCACGGCAGGGGAGGTCCCTCCGCCCCGATGACCTGCTGTCTCAACCACAGCAGTGGTCTCCGAAGAATTCATGCCAGGACCCAGCTAGAGTGAGCCAGTAACCAAAGAAAGGCTTATTCCAGCAAGAAAAAGCAAGAGTGAGACGTGTGTAGACCCTCCAGAGTGGACAGCAGGCCCAGCTGGGTGGCCTCTAGTAATGGACTTGTAAGTCTTGGTCTACTGTTCCAACTTTTGGTTATCCCTGGGGCGCTCCAGGGTGGCCTCCTTCTTGGGATAGACAGAGGCTTTCTTAGTAGCCATTCTTACCCACAAGTCAGTCTGTTATGAGCTGCATTAGATGCTGGACTCTGCCTAGGTGTAACTACCCATAAAGGGGAGAAGTTGACTAGGGGAAAGGGCGAGGGTGCTCTGTGGTTCTCCTCCGACACAGGCTTCGTGGGAGCCAGCCAGGACGGGCACACTTGCTTTGTGGCCTTCAGCCCCTCCCAGCATCCCGCTCTTCCTCTTATTGGCTCTGTTATCTCTGACCCAGCTGCAAGCCTCATTATTTTATTTCCCCAGTGTTCTCACCTCGTCGTTTTAACCCTGTAGTCTCCTTGTCTTTCAAGTGGCCTTGCTGTTGTATAGAGAGCCTGGACAGTCCGCCCTGTAGTTGTTCATGACGACCCCTATTTATCTGGGGTCCTAGACAGTGGGCAAAAAAAAAGTGGCCAGCTGGCTCCGAGGCAGTGTGGTACTTAACCTTGGAGTTGGAACAGAGAACCTTCTGTTTGTGTTTCCAGGAACAAGAGGGGACAGCTGGTCCACAGATAGAAGGCGGGGTCAGCTGAGGGTTGCCTTGGTGGCTGGCTTTAAGCAAACAGCCAGGGCCAGGAGCCTGAGCGGAAGGAAGAAGGATGGAGAGGGCCTGGAGGGGCTGAGAAGCACCTGAGAGCTGGTGTCTGGGCTGGTATGCGTCAAGGCCCCTGGCGGAGGTGGCAGGGAGGGAGGCTAGTCTGGGGACCTGGAGAAATGCTCTGCAAGTAAACCCAGGAATCAGGACTTCACTTGACAAGTAAGGAGAGGTGGGAAGTTTTCTTTTCAGAGTCTTCTCTGTTTTGCGGAGAGGTTTTTTGGGTCCCCAGGGACACGCTAATATCAGCATTCCTTTGCAAAAATGGGTTGCTGGGACTTTCCAGGCCTTATAAATCACAGAAGTGGAAGTAAATTGTATTTCTGCATTGAGAGGCAATGGGGTATGTTGTGGCCCATGTCTATAATTCCAGCATTTTGGAAGTTGAGGCAGGGGAATTAGAGAGTTCTTGGCAAGTCTGGGCTATATAGTGAGTTCCAGCCCAACCTGAGCAATGATATGAGACCTTGTCTCAAAAAAATTAAAAAAAGGCCAGGCACATACCTTTAATCCCAACACTTGGGAGGTGGAGGTAGGAGGGTTGCTGTGAGTTCAAGGCCACTCTGAGACTACATAGTAAATTCCAGGTCAGCCTGGGCTAGAGCAAGACCCTACCTCAAAAAAAAATAATTAAATTAAAATAAGCAAATAAAAACTGAGGCAAATAGCATTAATGTTTCTCATGGCACATTGCAAACTAGGAGCTTATAGCCCCTGGGAAGACCTGAATGATTTCTGAGCAATCTTCCTTACTTTATGACCTGATGTTATATCCATAACTATTGAGCTAAGTTCTGATTCCATTTTTTATCTTTACTGTTTATTTCTGAGGGAGATTGAGAGTAATTATGGGCATGCCAGAGCCTCTTGCTGCTGCAGACTTCAGATACGTGTGTTCCTAGTGCAGGTGGCTTTATGTGGGTACTGAAGAATTGAAACTCAGAGCAGCAGGCTTTGCAAGATAGCACCTTTTAACCACTGAGCCATCACCCCCCTTCCTCTCATTACGTTTTCTGATTGACTTATTGATGAATGTTATGGATCCATTTTGACAGCCTGATAGAATGTTTTTATTTATATGTTTGTTTTTTTGTTTATTATAAATATTTATTTGAGAGAGAGAGGGAGGGAGGGAGAGAGAATGGGTGCTCTAGGGCCTCTTGCCACTGCCAACAAACTCCATATGCATGGGCCACCTTTTGCATCTGGCTTTACATGGGTACTGGGTAATTGAACCTGGGTCCTTTGGCTTTGCTGGCAAGTGCCTTAACTGCTAAGCCATCTCTCCAGCCCTGTTTGTTTTTGAGATAGGATCTCGTGTAGCCCAGGCTGCTCTTGAACTCACCATGTAGCAGAAGTTGGCCTTGAACTCTTGATCCTTTTGCCTCTACCTCCCAAGTGCTGGGATTACACCCAACTAAAATAATGGCTTTAAATGCACAGACAAGATGTTGAAGGAAACCAGTTACATCATCTTACTATGATCAGGATTGTTCTTGGAAAGCCAGTGCTATAGTTGCTGCATGGAGGAAACCACCTTCATAACTACTACTGTGGATGAAAGTAGTGAGACATACGCTATGGGGTGGAGAGCCCTCGATGACTCTGTGGACACCGGAAGGGCTTAGAGCAACCCATGACAGTGGCTGTCAAGTCTCTAGTTCTTTTATCTTATGATTAGCAAATATTTGATAAACATAGACATTGAGAAGTAGACTATGAAAGATTTTAAAAATAATGTTTAAATTTATTTATGTATTTGAAAGCAGAGAGCCAGAGATAGAAAGAAGACAGACAGAGAGAATGGGCGCACCAGGGCCTCCAGCCAATGCAAACAAACTCCAGACACATGCACCTCTTGTGCATCTGGCTTATGTGGGTCCTGGGGAATTGAACCTAGGTCCTTTGGCTTTGCAGGCAAGTGCCTTAACTGCTAAGCCATCTCTCCAGCCCAAGATTTATTTTTTTTTTTTAGTTTTAATATTTTCTTTTTATTATTTGAAAGAGAGAGAATGAATGGGCACACCAGGACCTCCAGCTGCTGCAAATGAATTCCAGATACATGCACCACCACCTTGTGCATCTGGCTTATGTGGGTCCTGGAGAGTTGAACTTGGGTCCTATGAGTTCTCAGGCAAGTACCTTAACTGCTAAGCCATCTCACCAGCCCATGAAGATTTATTTTAAGAGAGTAGAAATAAGGGTAGAAGCAGAGAAGCTCTCAAGCTGAGAGGGAAAATACATGTGGCAACTTGGATCAAGTCTTTTTATAAACTAGCATCCAATTAGGATGAGCCTCATTGCCAAGTTCAAATGTATATGAAGAATCTTGATTGGTTGATGGGCTCAGGAGGAGAGTGCAGACTCAGAAAGAACCTGCCTATGGGGAAGTGGAGGAAAAACCAGGAAACATTAAGGAAGGAGAATCACCATCTTGAATGAGACTGGAGTTCTAGTCCCGCCAGGGCAGGGCACCATGTATGTTTTTGCTTTATGGGCCTGTGTCTCTAGCTAACTACCTGCAAAAGAAGGTGACTTTGTTGCTAACTTCCGTCATTTGTACTCATCTGAAGAGAGCTGAGGCTGGGTGCTGTGGTGGGAAAACATCCTATCCTCAAGACCTAGCCACCGACAATGCATATGATGGTGATGCATTGCCTATATATCATTAAAGGAAAGAGAACATGCAGTTGCAGGTTAATAAAAATCCTTATATATTTCCAGGCTGAAGAGATGGCTTAGAGGTTAAGGCGCTTGCCTGCTCTGTCAAAGGACCCAGTTTGATTCCCTAGGACCCACATAAGCCAGATGTACAAGTTGGTGCATGTGTCTGGAGTTTGTTTGCAGTGTTGCAGTGCCTGAAGGCCCTGGCATGCCCATTCTCTCTCTCTCTCTCTTTCTCAAATAAATAAAATTACATATATATATATATCCATATTTCCTATCCAAATGCACAGATTTCTTGTTAAGAGCCGCTAAGAGAAGCAATGACATAAGAGGTTTGTTTTCTTAAGTTCTTTTTTTTTAAATGATTTTTTTTTTAATTTAATTTATTAGTTTTCTTTTCAGTAAATACAGGCAGTTTGGTACCATTATTTAGGCTCATCTGTGATCTACCCCCTCCCATTAGACCCTCCTTATTATTGAAAATGGGTCGTGCATTGTGGAGTTAGCCCCCAGTTATTGGTATGATAAATGTCTCTGAAAATCATGACCCAACATGTAACTCTGACATTCTTTCCGCCCCCTCTTCCGCAAGATTTCCCTGAGCCATGTTGGGTTCATTTTTGGTCTGCTTCAGTGCTGAGGTGTTGGGGGCCTCTGAGGCTCTGGCTCTCTGATTTGGTAGGAGTTGATTTTTCTCTGCATTGATCTCCTTCCCCTTTGTGCTGGTATCCAGTTCACAGGAAAACATCACCCTTGCTTATTTCGCCAGTTGTCCTTAGTTTCAGTTGGGCCCCTTCTGAGGTATGTTGGGGCAGCTCTCTTCTTAGGATCTGCATCTATCTGGAAAAGAGAAGCAGATTCTCCAACGGAGAGTAAGTTAGCACCCAGAAAATTGAGATAACACTTACTTTTTTGATAGACAGTTTGATAGGTGTAGGCCCTCTTATACCCCGTGATTGATGGTAGCTTGATATTGTAGAGTGGGCTTGTGTTTGGGTATGGTTCTGACTTGTTTCCCAGCTCCAGCTAAGGGTCTAGTACCACTGAGTGGATCAGTTAGCCAAATCAAGAGCAATTGATTCCTCACCATGGCTGTGTACCACTATTGCACTTGTGTGGGTATCACATCCAGTTAATTGTTGCTACTTAGGTTAAACAATGTGTTGCTTGGACAGATCTTGGTCACTTCCCCCAGTCGCCTATGTAGCACCTTCTGGCACTAGACACGCTGACTGTCTGGGGACTGACTCTCTCCTGGCTTCCAGCCATGTCATTCCATTTTACGTGCCAGCTGCGTATGGAGTCTTCAGCAATAGGGTCTTACCACTGGCCTTTGGTGGGTCATCAATTACTCTGACAGAAGTCTGTCATTGTTTTGGGAAACCTTGTAGGTTTCTCTGATCAAAAGCTCATTGTGGATTGTAGGCCCAAGCTGGAAGTGGGGGTTACAGGTCAGTGTCCACTAAGAAATTGAGGAAAAAGATAACTAATATACAAGAGTTAGAGAGGAGAGAGATAGAGGAGAGAGGGGGAGAGGGAGGGAGGGAAGATGTAGGAGATTTAGGTCAGTCTTGATCCTACCCTCTCCAGTGTCTTGTGGTTCAGGTGTTTCCTGTAAGGGACTAGTGAAGGTTCAGTCATTTGGTCTGTCTTTTAGGAAGTAGAATTTTATGGTACCATTGCCGTTTGGGTCCGGATTACTATTTTCCACCCTTTGATTCCCTCCCCGCCCACCCATCCATCTTATTGTCTAGTCCATGAGGTGCTTGCTGGGTATGTAAGGCATCTTGGGCAAATTCAGGTTAGGTGTTGCAGATGAGTGAGACTATGTGTCGATTTTTTTTCTGTGATTGGGTAAGTTCGCTGAGAATGATCTGTTCCAGGTTCAACCATTTTTCCTCAAATTTCTTTATGTCGTTTTTTCTTACTGCTGTATAGAATTCCATTGTGTAGATATACCACATCTTTTTATCCATTCTTCTAATGATGGACATCTGGGTTGATTCCAGCTTTTAGCTATTACGAATTGAGCTGCTACAAACATGGTTGAGCAAATCTCTCTGGCTTTTGGTTTGAAGGTTTTAGGGTACATGCCCAGTAATGGTATAACTGGGTCTGTTGGTATTTCTATAGTCAGCTTTTTCAGGAGTCTCCATATTGCTTTCCAAAGTGGTTGTACCATTCTGCATTCCCACCAACAGTGAATGAGTGTCCCTGCTTCTCCACATCCTCGCCAGCATTTATTTTCATTTGACCTTTTGATGTTGGCTATCCTTATTGGGGTAAGGTGGAATCTCATAGTTGTTTTAATTTGCATTTCTCTGATGATTAGGGATGATGAACATTTTCTTAGGTGTGTGTTTGCCATTTGTATCTCTTCCTCTGTGAATTGCCTGTTTAACTCTGTGCCCCATTTTGTGAGTGGGGTATTTGTCTTCTTATTGTTTAGACTTTTGAGTTCTTTGTAAATTCTAGAGATAAGGCCTCTATCAGTTGGATAACCTGCAAATATTTTCTCCCACTCTGTGGGTATTCTATTGGCTTTGTTTATTATATGCTTATCTGTAAAGAAACTCTTCAGCTTCATATGATCCCAATGGTTGAGTGACTGTTTAAGAACTTGAGCCACTGGGGTTTTATTCAGGAAGTCTTTTTCCATTCCTATATCATGGAAAGTACTTCCTAAATTTTCTTCTAGTAGTTTTCGAGTTTCTGGTCTTATGTTGAGGTCTTTGATCCATTTGGATTTGAGTGTTGTGCATGGTGAAATGTGTGGATCAAGTTTTATTTTATTTATTTATTTGAGAGCGACAGACAGAGAGAAAGAGACAGATAGAGAGAGAGAATGGGCGCTCCAGGGCTTCCAGCCACTGCAAACGAACTCCAGATGCGTGC
This sequence comes from Jaculus jaculus, assembly GCF_020740685.1. NCBI lineage: Eukaryota > Metazoa > Chordata > Mammalia > Rodentia > Dipodidae > Jaculus > Jaculus jaculus. The sequence goes on along the minus strand of NC_059110.1, from coordinate 83,437,473 downwards.
GCCCCCTTGTGCATCTGGCTAACGTGGGTCCTGGGGAACCGAGCCTCGAACCGCGGTCCTTAGGCTTCACAGACAAGCGCTTAACCGCTAAGCCATCTCTCCAGCCCTTAAGTTCTTTTTTTTTTGGGGGGGGGAGGTTTCTAGGTAGGGTCTCACTCTAGCTCAGGCTGACCAGGGGGAATTCACTATGTAGGTCTTGTGTCTGTGGGCGCGTGCTCTGGGATGTGTGTCTGTGGGTATGTGCTCTGGGATGTGTGTCTGTGGGCGTGTGCTCTGGAACGTGTGTCTTGCTCTAGAACTGCTTGACCATCTAGTGTATAGTACTTCACGGCTGCACCCCTAGGTCACAGCTTTCGCCTGTGTGATGGGACGGAGCTCTTCTTGGGCAGGAAGTCAGTCTGCTCGCCTGCATGGCTTCCCTTCTGTTCCTTTACAGGGTCTTTCTTGCCTCAGCAGTGTGGCCACCCTGTGAGTTCCATGTTTCAGCTGTTCTAACCGTCCTGGTGTCAGGCTTTTCAAAAATGACAAGGGAAGCTATGCCTATGGGGACTTGTAGGCAGAACCAGTGGCATGAAGGAGACGGGGAAGAAGGAGGGTATTTTGCATCACATTTTAGTGTGAGGAGGTTCAGTTTCAAGTCAGACAAAAAGACCAAAAAAGTTGTGGAGTTTACTAGAGTGATGTCCTAGCCCATTAATAGTTCTGAGAGCACACCTTTCATCCCAGCACTTGGGAGTCTGAGGTAAGAGAATTTCTGTGGGTTTGATGTCAGCCTGGGGCTACAGAGTGAGTTCCAGATCAGTCTGGGCTAGAATGGGACCCTACCTCAAAAACAACAACAGAAAACCCACCAAATATAATTATCTTTTTAAAAAACCTTTTTTTTTGAAAACTTCCTTAAGTATTGACAATAAACAATGATAATTCCCATCCCCAGCCCCATTTTTGCCCTCTCAAATCTACCCTCCATCAAAAGATGATGACATCAAAAAAGAAGAGAGATCAATTGTAAAGAAGAAGAAAAAACATTGATTGTGAATGGGGCTGAAAAGATGACTCAATGGTTAAAGGCACTTGCTTATAAAACCTGACAGTCTGGGTCCAAATCTCTAGTACCTACATAGAGCTAGATGTCCAAACTGGTGTGCATGCACCTGGAGTTCATTTGCAGTGGCAAAAGGCCCTCACATGCCCATACTTTCTCCCTCTCCCTCTCTCTCTGTTTTCAGATATATAATATTTTTTAAAGCTCTGGGGACTTACTTTCCTGGATTAAAAATAAGAAAACTGGAGATATGGCTTAGTTTAAGGTGCATTAAGGTTAATGTTAGACTCTCCAGATCCCACATAAGCCAGACACACAATGTGACACAAGTGTGCAAGTTTACACATGTGCACAAGATGGCACACACGTCTGGATTTCGATTACAGTGGCTGGAGGCCCTGGCGCAACAATTCTCTCTCTCTCACTTGCCCTCTTGGCCTGTGTCTGTCTCTCTCTGGTAAAAATAAATAGAAAGAGCATGGCACTGGGGAGATGGCGCAATGGCTAAAGTGTTTGCCATGCAAGCCGGAGTGCCTGAGTTCAGATTTCCAAATGCCACACACAAGGTAGAAGTTGTGAAGAGCTTTGATACTCCCGGAAACCAAGATGGGAGATAGAGACAAGAGGATCTCCCCGGAGCTCGTGGACCAGCCAGCCTGATGAACACAGCAGTGAAAAAGAGACACTGCTTAAAAGGAGGTGGACGGTGTGACTGACACCCCGAAGTTGCTCTCTGACCTCCCTGTGCGTTCACAGACAGGAACGTGCACGCACACAAACACCCACACCACACATACACAATACACCAAAAACAAGTGAGTGAGCACTAGCATTTCTTAAAGCCCGTAACAACTAAGAAGATGTCCTATGTGTATGCATGGGAGGCCTGGAAGAGTACAAAAGGAAAGTACTCCGCCTAGCCTCTGGACAGCAGGACCAGCCGAGCTGCCAGCACGGGTTGCTGTGTATCAGCCCCTATGAACGTCTGCTGGATGAGCGATGTAGCGAGACCTCAGATCCCCGCGTTGCCCTGCTGAGGACAGTGGTAGACTGTTAGCTCTGTGACTGAGTAGGCATGGGTCCAGGGGGCGTCCCGGATTAGTGGTACTCTGGGGCATAGAGTAATGGGCCTCCAGCTCCCATCTAACACCCACTATGGCTGCCAGATACCAGGAGGCCACCTAGGAGGAGGCATCAGAGCTGGAGTCAGATAGGGCACACTTATTTGTTTAACTGTACTAAGTCCTCTTGTGAAAATGATCAGAGAGCCAAGTTTACAACTCTCTTGAGAAGCCTGCACTTACTTTAGGTCATACACTACTGTCCCATCTCTTGGTACCTCTGCTTAAATCTGTATTCAGCCTTTTCTTAAGTTGAGTATAGTGGCTTTCTCCTGTCATCCCAACACTGAGGAGGCTGAGGCAGGAAGAGTGACATAAGTTTGAGGCTGACATGGGCTACATAGTGAGATACTGTCACCAAACAGCAACAACAAAAAACTTTTAAAAATAAACTTCAGCTTTGCTTCATTGAAAGAAAAAAGAAAAGCAAGACATGGTGGCTGATGCCTTTAATCCCAGAACTCAAAAGGCTGAGGTAGGAGGAGTTCAAGGTTGGCTTAGGCTATAGAGTGAATTCCAGGCCACCCTGACCTAGAGTGAAACCCTACCCTCTCCAAAGTTTTTACTAAAATAACAGGAGTTCACATATAACTTCAAATGACACTTGGACACGTACACATTAGCTGTACCTCTTCCACTTTAGCACATGCGGTTTGCGTTGAGTGTCCCTGTGTCTACAGTGGAGTTCTTGCATGTCATCATGCTATATTCTCTTTTCCACGTCACATAAAAAAAATTGTGTGCGTGTGTGTGTGTGTGTGTGTGTGTGTGTGTGTGAAGAGACAGAGGGGGAATATGGTTGTGCCAGGTCCACTTGCCCCTGCAAATGAACTTCAGAAATGAACTCCTTTTGGGTGCTGAAGAATTGAACCCAGACCAGCATGCTTTGCAAGCAAGCACTTTAACCGCTGGGCCATCTCCCCAAGTCTCTTCATTTGTCTTTTTTTTTTTTTTTTTGGTTTTTCTTCATTTATCATTTTTAATCTTGATTCTGACATTGTGTCTGGTTGTATCATTGCTGATCACTCCTGAAGAGGTTGGAGTTCTTTCTGGATTTCTGGTTGGTGTGAAGCACCTTGCTGGGTGGTCAGAGCTGAGCCCAAGTATGGCTGGGGGAAGGTGGCATCACTGTTGGGTCTTGCTTCATACAGTACTCCCGAGGGTGAGAATGGCTCTTTGGAGTGTACCGCACACTTGCCATGTTTCAGGCACAGTGCTAGGCCAGGGACACGGAGACACCCTCCCAGAGTTCTCTGTATAGGGATAATAGAGGCAGAGAGCCCCAACAGTATAGGCAGGGTGGGGGGGGGGTTGAAGGTAAATGGCCCCACAGCCTCAGGTAGTTAGTTTATTTTATTTATTTATTTATTTATTTATTTGAGAGCAACAGACACAGAGAGAAAGACAGATAGAGGGAGAGAGAGAGAATGGGCGCGCCAGAGCTTCCAGCCACTGCAAATGAACTCCAGACGCGTGCGCCCCCTTGTGCATCTGGCTAACGTGGGACCTGGGGAATTGAACCTGGGTCCTTTGGCTTTGTAGGCAAATGCCTCAACCGCTGAGCCATCCCTCCAGCCCTGTATTTTATTAATTTAGAGAGAAAGAGGCAGGCAGACAGAGAAAGAGAGAACATGGGCATGCCAGAGCCATCAGCCACTGCAAACGAACAACAGAACACTTGTGCCACTTTGTGACATCTGGCTTACATGGGTCCTGGAGAATTGAAGCTGGGTCCTTTGGATTTGCAGGCAGGTGCCTTAACTGCTAAGCCATCTCTCCAGCCCTCCTCAGGTAGTTTGTTTTGTTTTGTTTTTCGAGGTATCACACTAGTCCAGGCTGACCTGGAAGTCACTGTGTAGTCTCAGGGTGGCCTCAAACTCACGGCGATCCACCTACCTCTGCCTCCCAAGTGCTGGGATTAAAGGTGTGCGCCACCACACCTGGCTGTCCTCAGGTAGTTTTGATTAAGCTTCCTACTTAGTCTCCAGCAGGCAGAGCCTTGTTGGAGGAGGTGTGTCACTGGGGGAGGTTCTTGAGTCTAGCCTTAAGATGTTCAGTCAGCTCGAGTTTGTTGGTACAGGAGGTTGTCTGTGTGCTCTGGATGCATGAAGTGAGCCAGCTTCTTCTGCCATGATGAAGCTTCCCCTGGAATCTGTAAGCCTGAAATAAACCCTTTCCCCCCATAAGCTACTTCTGGTTGAGTGTTTATCCAGGCAGCTTGCAACACAGAGTGAATTGCTAAAGTGAGCGAGGAGGGCCAGTTCACATGTGATTCAAATAGGGAAGAGCTAGAGAATTTCTAGAACAAGTGGTGCTGGCATAGGTAAGGACACGGCAGGAAGAAAAGGTGGCCCAGGTGAGAGGATGTGGGACAAGACTGAGCACAGGTTCCAGTGGCCGGAACCTGAGTTTTGTGGTGGGATGTGGCAGATGAGATTCAAAGCGTATTCTGGGCCAGGCCATGGCCACCCTCGAGTGCAGCTGGCTTTCCTCCTGTGGTCGTGGGGAGTCACCGAAGGGTTCTGAGCACAGTCTGGTCGAGACTGTAAGGCAAGCTCTCTGATGACACCCGGCGGGGGTAAGGATGAGCCCCTGAAGGCGCGAAGCTTGTTAGGATCTCTGCTACACTGTGTGCAAGAGGGAGGCTTGGAGCTGGGAGGGAGAGAAGAGAGTCACCCAGGCAGGCAGGGCTGGCAGGAGGCACGAGGACAGGGCAGAGTTCTGGGGACATTTGTCAGACACTGGCTTCCCCTGGGCTTACACTTCATCTCGAAACCACTCAGGTCGTTCCAAGACAATTCTGAGTGAGTGGACCTTTTGGGTTTGTGACAGGCCCTGGAGGCTTCCTGTCTCAATCTTTCTTCCTCCCAGCGCGGCCTGACAGGTGGTAGGTGCTGATGTGGAGGCTCACCTGATCTCACTCCCGTCCTCCTGTTTCTCGTATCATGGTAACAGAGCAGATGTCAGGGCCTGTTGCTAAGGGTTTCCTGGAATATTGATACCTGGGAGGAGAGCTGAGGGCTGTCACGCAGTGCTTTGGAGGACTCCGGAAGCCCGGGCATGGTGGCAAGTATTCTTTGAGATTTCTTATTTCTCCCGGTCTTTTCTCCCTCCTTGGCAACCCCATCTGCTCCCTGTCACCCAGGCCTGTGCAAAGCTCGCTGTCTTGGAAGTGACAAACTCAGCAGTAGCAAGTATGCACCCACTTTCACTCCCACAGCAGGGCAGACATGACTAACGGATCTCAGCATCCCTTCCTATGGGGGCTGCATGTGGGTTGCAATTCATTTGCCACGCAGCTCTTTGGCTGTTGGTCCAGATCTGACACTCAGGATGAAGCCGCTTTTCCTGCCTCTCAAAGGCCCTCCTACCCCTTATCCTCAGGCCTTGCTTTGTCACGTGATGGGGAACAGGGAGGGGAATTGAGTTTTACTGGTCTCCATCTCCCATCCACCACCCACATCTAGGCTTCTGATGGTTTTCTACCACAGGTGGAAAACCAAAGTCTTAACAGTTCTGGGAAGGGGTTTAGCTAGATGTTGAGGCCAAGGTAAGGGTTTTATTTGCTGACTATTTCCGTTATATATCCCTGTTTAACAATTCCCCCAAACTCTGGTTATGTTAAGCATTTATGACCTCCCCTGGGTCTGCGGGATGGTTGTGCGGCTTGGTTGACCTATGTTAAGCATCATAGTTCAGCAGCATTCCGTGTCTCTCTCTCTCTGTGTGCTGGGTTCCTGGCTCTGTACTTGCTAGTGCCTTGTGTTCATCTTCACACATGGGCACAGTGTTCTCCCACCCTTCCTTCCATTCACCAGCCTTTCCCACTCTTCCCTATATCATTTCTTCTCTCCTTACTTGGTGATGATATGTCTTGGGCTTGGAGATAGATTTCTCTGGGCTTGGGAGGGGGTTCTCTCATGAGGTCACACTTGAGAACTTCATCACATGCAGGTCAGCTGGTCTTGGGCACACAGTCTGCCTCCTGCTCATAGGGCTCTTCAGACCTGGCAGCCTGGGGCAAGTCTGTAGGCTTGTTGACATCAGCAAAAGGATCCCCAAGATGAAATCAAGGAGCAGAGCGCTCCGGGGCAGGGCATGACTGGAAGGAGTTGTCCTTGCTTGGGTAGCTGCCTGTGTCTCCTTCCTGACCTAGTACCAGGGCAGGTGGTTTTGTCTTCCAGGTGTGTGTTTCAGAGCCTGGCGCCTGTTGGAGACAGCTGCAGGCAGGTGGTGATGTGCCCTGTCATCGCTATGGCACATCTGGAAGGTTAGGGGTCAGAGAGCAGTTTTCCTGGGGTCATGACTATGCCTGTCTCCACTATCACAGGAATGTGTTTTCTCCACTTCTTCACTGTGTGTATTTCTGGGAGGCAGGGTGAGGGGAGTTAATTCCTTTTACATGAGCCTTTTCTGTTTGTTTGCTTGCTTGCTTGCTTCCTTTTTTTTTTATTTGACAGAGAGAAAGAGGGAGGGAGAGAGAGAATGTGAGCATGCCAGGACTTCTAGCCACTGCAAACGAACTCCAGACATGTGCGCCCCCTTGTGCATCTGGCTAATGTGGACCCCGGGGAATCGAACCTGGGTCCTTTGGCTTAACCGCTTAACACCTTAACCGCTGAGACATCCCTTCAGCCTTTACTTCTTTGTTTTTGCACCCAGAGTTTCACCCAGTCTTTTCACTCCTTCATTTATTATATATTTATTAGAGAGAGAGAAGGAAGGAATGGGTTGCCAGGGCCTCTAGCCACTGCAAACAAACTCCAGATGTATGTGCCACCTTGTGCATCTGGCTTATGTGGGTCCTGAGAAATTGAACCTGGGTTCTTAGGCTTTGCAGACAAGTGCTTTAACCACTAAGCAATCTCTCCAGACCTTTTCACTCCTTTTTAGAGAACATTCTACCCACAAGCTTTCACTCTTGGGGTCCATTTTTCCCACTGAGGTTGTATAGTCGGTGCTGGGTCTCTGGGCCCACAGTCTGCTCTGGAGGTAGATGCCTCTTTCTTTAATAAGTGATTAGAAGACTGTATACATTATTGAACCCAACTAATTGGAGATCTCTAGCGAGGTTCTTCCATCTTTAAGTTCTGAATACTAAAGCTCAAAGTCCTCATTAGGCCAACTAGACACAGCTGCCTCCTGCACATTTTCCCTGACGGACAGTTCTAGATGCACTGTGGAGAGAGCAGACAGGCAGGAGGCCTGTGGCTCACAGCTTTGAATGGCTATGAATGCTACTGTAGAAAAGCTGACTCAAAAATGTGTTTCCAAAAACATGCATACTCCACATGTCTTTAGAGAATTTATCCTAAGGAAGTCACCAGAGATGAGCATTAAAATGTTTCTCTCAGGATATCCGTTTTAGTGTTGAATATATAGAGGAAAATTGTAAGTAATCAATGTGTCTCCAAACAGGGAAATGGTGAAATAGATCCAGAATACCACTTTATAATTAAAAGTCGTAATTTTGAGGGATTTTAATAACATGGGGAAGTAAGTACAGCATAGTAGAAACTAGAATAGACAAGGTAGGTAATAAAAACCCAATTTTATTTAAAATGTGGATGTAAATCCTGAGGGAAAATTGGAAAGCACTCCATTCAGATGTTAAGCATCATCGTGAGGAGGGGGTTATGAGTGAGGTTGGGTTAGTTTTTTCTTTTTAATATGCTATTTATTTCATAGTATCCAGGATGTGAGGCTGTATAATAGCTCTGTCAGTGGCAATGAGTCCACTATGACCAGCAGCAGTTTTAAAAACTTATTTGAGGGCAACAGACAGAAAGAGGGAGGGAGGAAGAGAGAGAGAGAGAGAGAGACGGAGAGGGAGAGAATGGGCGCACCAGGGCCTCCAGCCACTGCAAACGAACTCCAGATGCATGCGCCCCCTTGTGCATCTGGCTAACGTGGGTCCTGGGGAACTGAGCCTCAAACTGGAGTCCTTAGGTGCCACAGGCAAGTGTCTTAATCGCTAAGTCATCATTCCAGCCCCAACCAGCAACATTTTTAAAAATTTAAAAATATTTTATTTGTGCTGGAGAGATGGCTTAGTGGTTAAGGCACTTGGCTGCAAAGCCAAAGGACCCCAGGTTTGATTTCCCAGAACCCTTGTAAGCCAGATGCCCAAGGGGGTGCATGCATCTGGAGTTTGTTTGCAGTGGCTGTATGCCCTTGTGCACCCATTCTCTCACTCTCTCCTCCCTTCCCTCTTTTAAAAAAATACATATATGTATATACATATATATAATTTATGAAAGAGGGAAAGAGAGAGAGAATGGGTGCACCAGGGCTTCTTGCCGCTGCAAATGAACTCCAGATGCATGCAGCAGCTTGTGCATCTTCTTTACATGGGTACTGGGGAATCAAACCTGGGTCCTCAGGCTTCACAGTCAAGTGCCTTAACCACTAAGCCATCTCTCTAGCCCCTCAGCAGCATTTTATATGCTGCCACGGTGCCCAGAACGTGAGGTTGTATAAGGCTTTCTCAACGGGATAAGTCCTCTATGACCGACAGCATTGTCCTTGAGCAGTGAACAACCAGGGTAACTAGGTTTTGGCTTTGAGGAGAGAATTTGATACACACAGCATATTCATATACACATGCAAAAGAAAAGGTTGCCAAGGCCTTATGAACTTCTGTCCCCTAGAGATGTCCTCAGGAGATTATCACGAGCCACTCCCTGCCCCGCCCCACCCCGCCCCCTAGCTCCCTCATGTGCCCGCTGGCAGCTGGTGAGGGCAGCCTGGGCTCAGCTGTCTCACCCAGCATGGGGTCGAGAGACACCAGAAGGCTGCTGCTTCCCAGCGAAGGGCCCATGGGTGCATCAGCTCCTCCAGGGGAATCAGCTCAGCTGTCAGACAGCCATCATGGCGGTGTGGCTGACTACCCCATGGGAATGATAGAGAACAGACTCCGATGAGTCAACTAGTCGCAGAGCCTGGCTAGAGCCCACTCAGTCTGCTCTCAGCACATCTGGTCTGTGTGCTGAGCTCCCCAGTGCTGGCAAGTACCGTCTCTCCACGAAGCACAGCTCAGTTTAGCTTCCTGCAGCAGGCCCTGTGTTGGGCACCCAGGCTAGAGAGGCACGGAAGGTGCAGGGCCCCTGATGCCACAGTACAGCAGGAGAGGGGACGGAGATGTTACAGCAGTAGGACTGAGCCAGCTCCCAGGGATAGGAACCACCACCCCAGCAGCAGCCTTGCCTTGTACTCACTGACCATCTAGAGCCCCGTGCACGGCTGTACACACTCACGTGCCATTCTTCTCCAGCCTCTCACTGTTAAGAGGAGCTCAGAGGGCTGGAGAGATGGCTTAGTGGTTAAGGCACTTGCCTGTAAAGCCCAAGGACCCAGGTTCGATTCTCTGGGTCCCATGTTAGCCAGATGCACATCGTGGCACACCAGTTCTCTTCTGTCTCCCTCCGAATCTAGTAAATGAATAAGTAAAGAAATAAAATGCCAGGCGTGGTGGTGCATGCCTTTAAAAAAACAAAAAAGAGCTCAGAGACCCAAATGAGCTACCTCTCCCCCTCCCTTCCTGCCTTCTCACCCACCTCTGTAAGCCTTCTTTGTTCCCTCATAAGTTATTAATACAAGGACAGCACAAACATTTGACATGTAATAGTGCTAATGGAGTGTGTGTGTGTTAGGTAGGGATTGAACCTAGGGCCTCAGGTAAGCACTCTACCACTGAGCTGCAGGGTCAGCCCTTGGCTACATAATACGTACACACATATGTACATACAATTTTCTTTTCTTTTCTTTTTTGTTTATTTTTATTTATTTGATAGTGACAGAGAGAGAAAGAGGCAGATAGGGAAAGAAGAGAGAGAATGGGTGCACCAGGGCCTCCAGCCACTGCAAACGAGCTCCAGGCTAACGTGGGACCTGGGGAATCGAGCCTCGAACCGGGATCCTTAGGCTTCACAGGCAAGCGCTTAACCGCTAAGCCATCTCTCCAGCCCTACATACAATTTTCATTTGCTTATTACAGAGGGTGGGGGAGAGAACGGGCGTGCCAGGGCCTCAAACCATTGTAAACAAACTCCAGACGCATGCACCACCATGTACATCTCAGCCCTTCGTTTTTTTTTTTTTTTAGCTAGGGTCTTGCTATGCATCTTAGGCTGGCTTTGAACTCTTAAGAATGTATGGACTTTATTCCTACTTGAGATACCCCGCCCCCTCTATCCCAGGGAGAGCCTAGCCCATCAGGTCTGTTAGGTACTGTGGTAGTTTGATTCAGGTGTCCCCCATAAACTTAGGTGTTCTGAATGCTAGGTTCCCAGCTGATGGAGATTTGGGAATTAATGCCTCCTGGAGGGAGTGTATTGTTGGGGGCGGGCTTATGGGTGTTATAGCCAGTTTCCCCCATGCCAGTGTTTGGCATACTCTCCTGTTCCTGTTGTCCACCTGATGTTGGCCAAGGGGTGATGTCCACCCTCTGCTCATGCCATTGTTTCCCCCTGCCATCGTGGAGCTTCCCCTCGAGCCTGTAAGCCAAAATAAACCTCTCTTTCCCAGAAGCTGCTCTTGGTCAGGTGATTTCTGCCAGCAATGCGAACCTGACTGCAACAGGGACACATTTGGTTTGACAGAGGAGATCCCAGACAGAGAGGGTACGGAGGGGAGGGCGGGGGCTAACGAGGTACATACCACGTTCTTCTCCAGCCTCTCATCTGCTGCTGAGTCAGGGCACTGGTGGCCAGCTCAGCCTGAAGAGGGTCTAGCGCACCCAGGCTGGCTCCATTGGCAGTTCCCTAAAACAGGCCTGCTCGAGTTGCCCTTCCTGTCCCCATCTGTTCTGAGGTTTCTGTGTGTGAAGGAAGGACAGCTGTGCCATCTCAGGTGCCAGCCAGAGTCTTGGGTGGGCTCAGCAGTCCCAGAGCCAGGGCCTGAGTTATTGTGTTTGTTCTTGTCTCTGGTCGTCACTCAGTGAACCTTGTGGATGCTCATCTTGCTTGCCATTCACAGTAATTCTGCTCAGTCAGTGCCATGACCCCTGGCTCTGGAGTTGACTGTCTCCCTTGACCTCCCCATAATACTAGACTCTGGACTGGTCTTCCCTGAAGATCCAGCAGTGACAGGGGCAAGGGGCTCTGGGGGTTCCACCTCTGTCCTTGGCATATGTTGTGGACTGGGCTGGGCCAGCTGCACAGTCCCGCTCCTCAGGTTAGAGCGGCCCCTACGCTCCTGCCTGTAAGCCTTGTCCCACACACTTCCCCTGCCCCTCGACAGAGTTAAAGTCAGGGGCTAGAATCCCACAGCACAGCCATGTCAGCCTATCCATCCCAGCTCCTTTGGGTACCCATGGCTCCTGGACTTCTATTCAGTTTTCACGAAAGCCAGATGTCCTTGAGTCTTTTCTTCCCACCCTTTGCATGCTTAGGTAGAAAGTGACCTGAGGCAGAGAAAAGTACAAGGTACCAGTGAGTCAGTAGACCAGCAAAGGGAGATATGTGGTCTTTTCATATCCTCTTAACCTCTTTCTTCTCATCCTCCAACAGAAAGAATCATGACTAGATTTGGGGGGAACAGAATGGAATATCCCATGGATGACCACAGATTGTAAGGGTTATTTAAAAAGGGGGGGCGCAGGCGTGGTGGTGCACACCTTTAATCCCAGCATTCAAGAGCCTGAGATAGGAGGATCACTGTGAGTTCAAGGCCAGCCTGAGACTACGTAGTGAATTCCAGGTCAGCCTGGGCTAGAGCAAGACCCTACCTCGAAAAACCAAAATAAATAAATGTACAAACTGGACTGGGGGCTGCTGTGCAAGCCTGCTAACCCAATTTCAATTCTCAGCAGGCCAGATGCAAAGTGGAACATGAGTCTATAATCAATCCCAGAGCACCTACCAATGTGAAGTGAGCCAAGAGAGCCCAGAGCTCACGAGCCAGCTAGGCTGGCCTTCTCAGCAGCAAGACAAGAGAGATCCTGTGTCAAAGAAGGGGCAAGAGAGGACTGACACCCTGAGGTTGCCCTCTGACCTCCACACACGTGGTTGTGGCATGTGCACTCACACACCACACATACATACCTGTGTAAGTATGTGTAAGGATTCCCTAACTGTGGCTCCACTAGGAAGTGACTCAAAGGGGACAAGACATCAGGTGTGGTGGCACTCACCTTTAAATCCCAGCACTCGGGAGGCAAAGGTAGGAAGATTGTCATGAGTTTGAGGCCACCCTGAGACTACATAGTGAATTCCAGGTCAGCCTGGACTACAGTAAGACCCTACCTTGAAAAAACAAAAAAACAAAAAAAAAAAAAAAGAAAAAAAAAAGGAGGCTGGAGGACAGGCATTCATTCCCTAGAGACACATTTTGTGAGGATGGTTGAGTGTGGTGAGGACCACCTTCACCTTCTCTTGGCTCCCTCCATCCCTGATGTAATGGAGCTGAGGGTCTCAACGCCAGGGCCAAGACCCCCTCTCCCTCCTTCCCCTCTACTGATCCTGTCCCTCCCTAGCTCTTGGTTTAGAAGGTTCTGCAAAAGATGGAGTCTGGGCTGGAGAGTGGTTAAGGCTCTTGCCTGCAAAGCCTAAGGACCCATGATCAACTCTCCAGATCTCATGTAAGCCAGACGTACAAGGTGATGCAAATGACAAGGTCTCACATGCACGAGATGGCACATGCATTTTGGAGTTCAATTTAAGTGGCTGGAGGCCTTGGCATTCCAGTTGTCTCTCACACACACATACACACACACACACACACACACACACAAATACAAAAAAAAGGTGGGGTCTAGACTGGAGAGATGGCTTACCAGTAAAAGCATTTGCTTGCAAAACCTGACATCCCAGGTTTGATTCCCCAGTACTCCCATAAAGCCAGATATAGAAAGTGGCACATGTGTCTGGAGTTTGTTTGCAGTGGCAGGAGGCCCTGGCATTCACATATTCTCTCTCTCTCTCTCTGCTTACAAATAAATAATCAGTAAAAATATTTAAAAGAAAAAGATGGGGTCTAACCGCCTCAGAGCCCTGAGGTTCCCTGGCTTACAGAAGTCTTCTGGAGTCACCCCACTTATGCCTTTGCTTCTGTGGGGTGGCCAGCAGAGAAGATGGTCACCTCTTCTCTGGTTGTGTCCAGCCACAGTGGGACTGGGCTGTCAGATTCTGGCTGCAGTGGCCTGGGGCATAGCGCCCCCTGCAGGTGCAGGTTCTGGGTTGGAGCTGTGTGGTTTGTGTGGAAGGACTCCAGTTCTACCCAGGGCATGGGTTCTCATGGTAAAGGAGAACTCCAGCCTTTGAATTACTTTAAAAATTTTTTTAATATATTTTTATTATTTTATTTTTGTTTTTTTTAAGGTAGGGTCTCACTCTATCTCAGGCTAACCTGGAATTCACTATGGAGTCTCAGGGTGGCTTCAAACTCATGGCGATCCTCCTATCTCTGCCTCCTGAGTGCTGGGATTAAAGCGTGCACCACCATGCTGGGCTAATATTTTATCTTTATTTATTTATTTATCAGAGAAAAAGAATGGGCATGCCAGGGCCTATAGCCACAGCAAATGAACTCCAGACACATGTGCCACCATGTGCATCTGGCTTATGTGGATTTGGGAGAGTCAGACATGGGTCCTTAGGCTTTGCAGGCAAGCACCTTAACTCCTAAGCTATCTCTCCAGTCCAGTTGTATTTCTTGAATCCCCCATGCTAGCAATGAAATGCTAGAAAGAAAAAATAAAGTATGATTTGTATGTTTTAAATGTTTACTTTGAACGTCTTTTACACCTCCCATAGCTGTTCACAAGATAACGGAAACAAAAACAAAAGCAAACCACAAACCCACAGTGCACCCAAGGCTACTGATGGGACACAAGCTTACAATAGGTTAATGAATGCTGTCTTTTTTTTTTTTTCTGTTAAGTTTATCTGTGTTTTCTTGGCCTGTACCTTAGTCCCATTAGGGAGAGGGTCCAGAAGTGACTGGTCTGCCCATGGGGCCTCCATGCCTGGCTTCCTGGAATTTCACTCCTGAAGTAGGCCCCAGAGGAATGTAGGTTGAGCGGGTGTAGCACAGGTGCCTGGATAGGCCTGTGGCATAGCAACCCATGTGGTTGACTGAGGTCAGGACTTGGTCCTGCATGGCCAGATAGCTGCAGTCTGCATGCTGCCCCCTGCTGTTCATCTCAGACAATGAGCCAAGTTGGTCTGTAGGAGCAATTCTCTAAACCTGGTCCAAGCAGGAGTCTCGAAGGGTCCCCAATGCCTTTTAGAGGTCCATGAGGTCATGAGGTTCTTCAGCATAGTAAGACTCTTGACCCCTTACACAGGTACATAGAAAGTAAGAAGTACAAAATGGGCGTGGTAGTATATGCCTTTAATCCCAGCACTTGGGAGGCAGAGATAGAGATAGGAGGATCGCCATAAGTTCAAGGCCACACAGTGAATTCCAGGTCAGCCTGAGCTAGAGTAAAACCCTACATCGAGAAAACAACAAAACAAAACAAAACAAAACAAACCAGGAATGTGGCTTCACTGGAACTAGTCTTAAGAAACCACCATCTGGGCTGGAGAGATGGCCTAATGATTAAGGCACTTGCCTACAAAGCCTAAGGACCCAGGCTCGATTCCCAAGTACGCACATAAGCCAGATGCACATGGTAGGGCATGCATGTGGAGTTTGTTTGCAGTGCAGAGGCCCTGGCATGCCCATTCTCTCTCTCTCTCTCTCTCCTTTCTCTCTCAAATAAATAAATAAAATATTGTAGCTGGGTGTGGTGGCGTACACCTTTAATCCCAGCACTTGGGTGGCAGAGGTAGGAGGATCACCATGAGTTCGAGGCCACCCTGAAACTACATAGTGAATTCCATGTCAGCCTGGACTAGAGTGAGACCCTACCTCAGAAAACAAAACAACAAAAGAAAATTAAAAAAAGAAACTGCCATCTGGTGAGTTTTGGTTTAGTATTGAAGGAAAAACATCCACAGCTATCTGGAAAGCTCTTAGATACTCCTCCGTCTTCCAGCTGCCCTACATATCCATGCACACATCCATGCAGGCCTGGATGTTTTCCACAGGCTTTACAGAACAGCACATCATGAAAGGTGGAACAAAAAGTCAGGTAAGAATTCCCAGATGTCTCTTGCTAAGTCAAAAAAAGCTAATCAAGTTGTAAAAGTATGAAACAATCCCATCCCTCAGCTTAATTATTTTTGTTTTGAAAATACAAGGTTTTCTCATAAAATATATAAATTATGTGAATACCTAATAGGCTTATTATCTTTAATGGAAATTTTTAGATTTCCCAGTGTGAATTCCTAAGATAATAAAATATCATAGCTCATATATTTTGGGAGTCTTTAAAAGTTCTTTTATAGTATCTAATGAGTTATAATTCACATTACATAAAACTGACACTTTCGCAGGGTACAATTGGGAACTTTAAGCAAAAAATTGTGCAGCTATCACCATTGTCCAGTTTCAGAGCATCCCCATCACCCATCAGGAAACCCTGGCGCCACTGGAGTCTCTCTCCTCTTCTCCACCCTCTGCCGACCACTACTTTCTGTCTTTTTATAATCGTCTATTCTGGATGCCTCATAAAAATGACATCATGCAAGCCAGGCATGGTGGCACACGCCTTTAATCCCAGCACTCGGGAGGCAGAGGTAGGAAGATCACCATGAGTTTGAGGCCACCCTGAGACTACATAGTGAATACCAAGTCAGCCTGGAGTACAGCGAAATCCTACCTCAAAAAATCAAACAAAAAGAAATGACATCATGCACTATGTGATCTTTCACACGTCTAGATTTTTAAAAATTAATTGCAAACTTTACTGTATAAACATATTGCATATTCATCCTATGTTCCCATTGGGTTATACTCTTTTTTTTTCTTTTTTTTTTTTTTTGGTTTCTAGAGGTAGGGTCTTACTTTAGCGCAGGCTGACCTGACCTGGAATTCACTATATAGTCTCAGGGTGGCCTCGAACTCATGACGATTCTCCTACCTCTGCCTCCGGAATGCTGGGATGAAAGGTGTGCACCACCATACCTTTAATTTAATTTATTTATTGCCTCTTCCCTACCCTCATGCCACTGAGGGCCCTCTTCAGTGGGATTATTGGTATTCACTGTGGGGCCATGAATGCACCAGTCAGTCTCTATTGTGGGTGGAGGACAGTGTCTCAAGATAGCACTTCCCACGCTGTGGATTTTACAGTCTTTCTGTTCCCTCTTCTTCAATGTTCCTGAGCCTTGGTGGTCATGTGACAAGTCTCCTCCAGTACTGAGCTCCTTGCATCCTCTGGATTTCTGCTTTGATGAGTTTTGAACGTCCTCAGTGTTGATTTCCCTGGAGAAGGTTGTCAGGGTAGCAGTGGCAGCAGCACTTGTTAAATTGCCACTTCCTGCGCTGTCTCCTGGGCCCTGGCAGATGTGGTAGAGACGACTTGTCTTGTGCTCTGCAATGGGCTTCATTTTCTGGTGCTGGTGGATACAAGTCTGGATTAGTGTCACTTAGTCTAGCATTTTCAAGATTCAGCCATATTTATTATAGCAGGTATAAGACTTTTGTTCCTTTCTATAGACAAGTAATATTCCATTGTAAGGATAAAAGCATACTTTACACCTTTATCAGCTGGAAGATATTTTAGTTGTTTCTACTTTTGGGCTATTTTGAATAATGTAGCTATGAACATTCATGTTCATATTTTTGTGGATATAACGCTTGGGTATGTACCTAGGAAGGTAGATTTTCTGGGTCATGTGGTAAATTGATCAATGATGCTTAATCTCCATTGTGAAATTGACCGCGTCTGGAATCACCTAGGATACAAATCTGTGGGCATGTCTGAGGGGGTTTCCAGATCAGGTTAATTGAAGAGGAAAGACCTACTCTAACTATGGGGAGCAGCATCCCTTGGGCTGGAGCCCTGCACTGAGTAAAAGGAGGGAGTTAGCTGAGCCACGCCACTCACCTCCCTCCGCTCCCCGACTGCTGGTTCACTGTGACCGGCCGCCTGTCCCTGCGTTCCAGCTACCGTGCCTTTCCCGCCACGGTGGGATGTGTCCCTCAAACTCTAAGCCAAAAGACACCCTTCCTCCCTTAAATTGCTTCTTGTCAAGCATTTAGTCACAACAGTGGGAAAAGCAATTAATCCAGTATGTTTAACATTTTGGAGAAGCACCAGACCTATTTCTAAACTCAGTATTTAAGAGTATAAAAGGGACCTGAGTTTACACAGCATTAAATGTCCCAAGCGGAGTGAGGGTCTCACTGTAGCCCTCATCCTTGTTCATGCATGCCAAGTCACATCTTGTTTTCTCCCCCAGCACATCTTTGTACATGCACACACACATACTTCCTCTAGGAAGCACAAGTTGCATCTTGATGATAGGTGACAGAGGTGGTCCTCTCCTTGGTCACACAAGAAAGCCAGCTGAGGACTGGAGAGATGGCTTAGTGGTTAAGGGGCTTGCCTGCAAACCCTAATGACCTGAGTTCGATTCGCCAGTACCCGTATAAGCTAGATGCACAAGGTGGTGCATGCATCTGGAGCTCGTTTGCAGTGGCTGGAGGCCCTGGCGTGCCCATTCTCTGTGTGTGTATGTCTCTCTTTGCTTTAAAATAAAATAAAAGGGGGGACAGCTGAACTAGACTGCCCTCGTTAAACATCAGGTTCTAGAACAGAGTTACTCTTTGGGACTCCTGAGGACAGTGGCCCTTGGAGCTGTGCCTAATGAAGGTCCTAGTGCCTGCTCCCCTCCTTGCTCTCTGGACAGCACTGTGTCTTTGGTGGGAACCTCTTAGAGAAGAGAACATGGGGCCCCAACCTACCATTCTGGGCCTTCCATCACAGAAGCAAGGAGGGGCTTCCCTCTGCTGTCTTGTTTTCTCCCAGTGGCCCAACGCCTCTGCGGCGGGGGTGTTCAGGGCTGTGGGTCTGTGTGGGAAGGGGCAGGGCTCTGATGCCAGAAAGGCTTGCCTGCTCAGTTGGAAGTTGCTGGGCATGAGCTTCATTTTCTCCCTTCTGCTTCTCACCCTGTGTGGTCATGCCCGCTGTGGTCACTGGTCACTCAGACACGTGATCCTCCTCCTCTTCCCTCCCAGGAATGTGTGTCTTGGGAAGAAGGACCTTTGAGAGAGGCTTTTGCTGGAGGAATGGGAGTCCAGCAGCAGTGTTTGGTGCCCGAGCTTGGTGGAGCCAGTGACATATTCTCCCCTTTCCCTCTTGTCTCAGATGTGACTCCCGCCACCCTGGGCTGTGCTCCGAGCCATGGCTGATACCATCTTTGGCAGCGGGAACCAGCAGTGGGTTTGCCCCAATGACCGGCAGCTTGCCCTGCGAGCAAAGTAAGTTTCTCCAAGGCCACCAGGTATCCCTTCCCTCTCCTCCTTTCTGCCTTTGGCAAGGAGTAGAAATTTGGAGAAAAGTGTCAAATGCATACCATTTGGCCTCTGTCCTTACTTACCTGCCATGTGAAACGTATTCCCATTTTTCAGATGAAGAAAGTGGGGCTTAGCCTCGTTGCCTTTGTCCACTTAACATGTGAATGGCCAGGTCGGGACCAACCCCTAGGTCCAGACAGCTCCCAGGCCTGCACTCTATCATGACAAGCCTCTGTCAACAAGGTTTCCTCATCTGCCCCCTGTCACTGAGCACTGTGTCTGACAGTCCCTTGTGGCAGGGAGCCTTTGGTCTCTGGATGTCCCCTTTAGAGCTTAGAGCACAGGCCTGTTCCATGAAAGGACAGCTGTCCCCCAGCTGAGATCACAGCCAGCCCATTTGCAGGTCTCTCTCCTGCCTTGACTCCCTTCTGTCCTCTTGGGGTCTGGCTAACCTGCTAACCCTCAGCCTGATGGCCCCTTAGCCCTGGTTAGGTTCGGTCCTCTCCCTGAACTGTGAACTGAGGACTCTCAGATGCCTTTCCTGTCTGCCAGTCACTTCCCGGCCCTCTGACAGGTGCTGCCCCAGCATCTGATGGGTTCAGGAGCACCCCTGCAGCTGTCAAACTGTGCCAGTTACAGGAGCTGGCATTTCCCAACTGGGGCCAAGTTTAAGAAAATTGCAATTAGCCGTTATGAGCCTGTAGGGGACAGAGCTGAAACATCAAAGGCGCAGAGAAAAATTAATCTGAAACACCCAGAAACAGTGGTGTCATACGAGATTTTCAGGCATCTGCCCCTTAGCTAATCTCTCCCCTTCATGCAGATGGCTCAGCTCCTCCCAGCTCTTGCACCCTGCCCCTGCAGGAAGGGTGCCAGGAATGAGGTTGGTTCCTCTCCCAGGTTGCCCTCCCCAGCAGGGCATGCATTGCTGGAAGAACTTAGCTCTCGCACAGCGTACAAGAGCTCAACTGTCCCCTTTGACTTCCCCAGTATCCCCCGTCATCTTCCAACCTCGGTCCCTGCTCACCGTCCTCTGAGAACTGTCACTGTAGCACCTTTCAGAAGCGCAGCTGGCGTGACCTCCCTGGTACGCTGCCCCCGGCCTGGTGGTCTGTCTCTGCGAGGACAAAGTGGTACAAACACCCCACCGTGGAGTGGGAGCTGTTCCCTAACCCTCCCAATGCCTGAGAAGATTCTCAGCAGCTCTTCCCCCAAGTTAGAGTTACCTGGCCACCACTGACCATTTCTAACTCCCCACGATAGTCCTTTGTAGGGAAGCAGGCCTGGGAGGAGTGAGCTGTGAGCAGACACTTGGTGTGTGCAGCGGTGTTAGTGGTGGTGGTTGACCACGGAGGAGTGGGAAAACACTGAGTCTAGGACCCGAGAGACACTGCCCTGCCAGCATTATGCTTATGTTGAGACATAGAAGTAAACACTAGAGGGAAATATGGGGGAAATTCTGGACAGAAGGTTCCAGACGGAAGTACAGAGGCCCTGAGGCCGAAGGAACCTAACATGCAGAGGCTCTGACAGGAGGCTTGTATGCTTAAATGCAGAGAGTGGGGTATGCACAGAGTGAAAGGCAGAGAGATGGGCTGGGGCCAGTGGGGACAGGGCCTGGTCTTCCATAGACTCCCCTTTAGGCTGGGGATTCAGCAGGTCCCACATTGCCTTGTCATGATACTGGCATCGGATTATGGATAACCACCCATCCACCCTTTATAAGAATACTCATTATGGCCGGGCATGGTGGTGCACACCTTTAATTTGAGGTAGGGGGATCGCCGTGAGTTCAAGGCCACCCTGAGACTACAGAGTGAATTCCAGGTCAGCCTAGGCGAGAGTGAAACCCTACCTCAAAAAAAAAAAAAAAAAAAAAACCTAAATAAATAAAAACACTCATTATGGACTCTGGACCACAACATTTGCGCTGTCCCCATGCTACTCTCGGGGGGCTTTGTGGGTATGGAGGGTTCTGGCAGCCTCATATCCAGCGACGTTCTCTCCCGAGGCTGCAGACGGGCTGGTCTGTGCACACCTACCAGACGGAGAAGCAGAGGAGGAGCCAGTGTCTGAGCCCCGCGGAGCTGGAGGTCATCCTGCAGGTTATCCAGAGAGCGGAGCGGCTCGATGTCCTGGAGCAGCAGAGAATTGGGTAAGGGCAGCTGCCAACCCGGGCAGGACAGCAAAGGAGTAGGAGCTGGATAGGCAAGGAGGTCTGTGCCCTGGGTCCTGGTGCTGTACAGTGTCAGTGCGCATGACTCAGGAGGACTCAGACTCTTTGTTGGATGTCCTGGAATGTGGGCAGGTACCAGCCCTCCCCCCAGGTCTCAGCGTACCCCTGTGTGACTGGGGATTGCACTGACCTGTGAGCCCCAGCTCATGGGGGTACAATGAGCCTGGCACAGCTTGCCGCACCAGCTGTTGGCTCAGCCCCCTCTCCTGCCAAATGCAGCCCTGTCAAGGGATTTAGGGCTGATCATGAACTCTCCTGTTGTGTGTAACTTTTTTCCTGGGGAGACACGAGCATGCATCTATTCACCCCAGACAAGCAACAGACAGAGCATGATTGTTCCAAAATACAGTTTTGGTGAACCAGTGAGTATTGGGGTTTCTTGCAGAGCTTGCATGATGGGTAACTTGCAGGAACACACATGACTCAAAGGCAGCTGCCTCATGGAAAAGCCCACCATGACCTGTGGCCATCTCGGCTAGGAGGAGAACCTCCTCCCCCCATCCACAGGCTGTTGCTTCCCTGTTTATAGAACCTGGGGGCAGGGGCTGCGGCCTTTGACGTTTCAGCTGTCCCTCTCCCAGGCGTGCTGACCTCCGAGTCCCCCGGCCTCCCTTCAGGAGGGAGTGTTCCAATGCAGAGGCACCGCTGCGCAGCGGCCCCACTCGCGGCTCCTGCAGGAGGCGCTCGGCAGCAGTGTTCCCAGCTCCCCTCTGGGCCTCTGCCACCCAGCAAGGACCATGACTCAGTCATCCAACATTTCGGTGTGTGTTTAATTATAAAAGCAATTCTCATTTCCTAGAAACTCAGAGAGATACAAAGGAGCACACGCAGGAACGCACAATTGCTCTGTGTGGCGTGGAGTTCATTTCATTCCCCGCACCTTGTTCTTTTTCTATTCATCTCTTCCTGTTAGTTACAGGGTCATTTTTAAAAAATGAGAATCCATTGAAAATGCACGGTTTTAGAAGGTGAAGGTCCCAGTAGAAAGATGGCTGCTGTGCTAACAGTCTCCTGTATGTACCTCAATAATATGGGCATGTCATTATCGTTGTAGTCAAACGGGGCTTACATCAGGATGACTAGATTTTTCTTTCTTTAAAAAAAAATTTGTTTTGAATCTAACCTGGCTGGAGCCTAACATTTTACAGATTTCCTCCCGGAGGGTGTGCCAGGGATCTGGGCTGACCTTGAATGCTGGAGGCTATGTGTTTCTCCCCAGGTGTCACATAGCAGGGTTACACTATGTGAGGGGCTGGAGGGCATCGGGAGGGAGGCTCACCAGGCTTAGTGGGGTTCCTGGATGCTTGGCAGCTGGTAGTTTCGAAGAGGTCCTGTTTTACTCTCTTCCTTCAGCTTCTCACCTACCTACGTACACAGACTTCTCCAGAGCCTCCTGTCACCCTGGGTCTCTCCCTTCCCCGACCAGGCCATGAGGACTGCCTCTGAGATGCAGCCAAGACCATTTTGTTTTTGTTTTTTGTTCTTTTGGTTTATCGAGGTAGGGTCTCGCTCTAGCCCAGGCTGACCTGGAATTCATTATGCACTCTCAGGCTGGCCTCGAACTCTCGGCGACCCTCCCACCTCAGCCTCCCCAGTGCTGGATTACAGGCGCTCACCATCACGCCCAGCGCAGCCAAGGCTTCCACTTTTCTTCCCAGAGTGGCCACAGCCTTCTCCCAGCTTCCTCACTTCCATTCTCCTTGCTATCCAAGATTTCCACAGACGCTTTGAACAATTGCCCCCTGGGTCAAATGGCTCCCCTCCTCCAGAGGTTTCAGACTGAAGCCCAGCTCCATTTTGTGACCTGCCAAATACACAGATGGGTGTACCCTTGCTTGCTTTGCCAGTCTCACTGTATCCCCCTAGCCCTTGGACAGCGGCCTCAGGGACCTCTTCACCGGTGACCCTTTCTCAGCTGAGTCTCAGCACAGAGGCGTCCCTGCCTTTCCATCACACTCGGGCTCTCAGCTCACGCGTTTGCGGAGTGCCTTCCCTGGCCACATCTACCACACCTACCCCCCCCCCCCAAGTACTGGCTTACTTGTCCGTGGCTTCCATTTTCCCCTTATTGAACTGAAGTTCCAGGGGAACAGGGATCATGTGTCTCTGGCCTGTTTTTTTTTTTTTTTTTTTTTTATATAAGATTCAAGTGTCTGGCACACTGTAGGGGATCTACTGATAGCAAATGAAGGAATGATTAGGAGTTATCCAGGAGAAGTGATGAGGCAGTGAACAGTACATGTGACATGGTGTTTTGGGGCCTTGTGGCAGCTGTACCCGAGCAGTCGTAGGGTGGAGGGTGGGAAGCAGATTCCCTCTGACTCTGCCCTGTGCTGCAGGCGGCTGGTGGAGCGACTGGAGACCATGAGGCGGAACGTGATGGGCAACGGCCTCTCCCAGTGTCTGCTCTGCGGGGAGGTGCTGGGCTTCCTGGGCAGTTCCTCAGTATTCTGCAAAGACTGCAGGAAGGTAAGGCCCTGCTCTGGTCCTTCTGTTCTGGTTACCCAGCCCTGCTTCCCTGTGACTTTGCTCTTGGAAATAGAGTAGCTCACAAACCAAAACAATACCAGGAGAGTACGCATGTATACATGCACATAAGCCTACATTTATGCATGCATGTGAGATCATTTGCAAAGTGGACCAGGGCCTGGAGATTGGATGGTCTGGCTTCTGGGGCCAGCTCTACAGAGTGGACCTCTGAGTGTGAATCTAGCTCTTAATACCAGCCATATGGCCTCAGAAAAGTTGTCTAGAATTTCAAGTCTCATCTTCCTCATATGCAAAATAGAGGCAGTGATTCCATATACCTCAGAGAGCTGTGAAGATTAGATGTAAGTTCTTAAAACCTTATCGGGCACACAGACACTCAATAAATGTTATTTGTTGTGATTAGATAAGTGCTGTTTTTCTCAGGGCCAAGTAGTAGGGTAAAATTGCATTTCCTATTCTATCAATCTGTTCTCTTTAATTCCAGGTCACTGAAAGGAAAATGGTGTTTACAGCAATATCAAATACATTTTTCTCTTTCTCTTATACTAGATTGTGCTCATATTGTTTCATATTATATCCAGACTTTTTAAAAACATGACTTTAGTTTTTCCTGAAATGTTTAAATGCCACCTTTTTTTCTTATTGCTCAGGGAATCTTATCCCTTCCAATCTTTATGATTATTCAGCGTCTCGGTTTTACTCTATCATATAGAGCCTACATTTTCTTTTCCTCCTGGTAGAAACCTTTCTGGCTTCTTATTTCTTTTCCAACCTAGACTAGTTGCTACACAGGAATTATTAGATTTCTCTTTGCTGCCTTTTGGTTAGAGACACTACTCCCAGACTCCTTTTCCTTTAAAAAAAAAATTAGCTGGGCGTGGTGGCTCATGCCTATAATCCTAGCACTTAGAAGGCAGAGGTAGGAGGACCACCATGAGTTCAAGGCCACCCTGAGACTATGTAGTGAATTCCAGAAAAATAAAAAAAAAATGGCAGAAAGAGAGAATGGGTATGCCAGGGCCTCTAGCAAGTACAAATGAACTCCAGACTCATGCATCACCTTGTGCATCAGGTTTACGTGGGTACTGGGGATCAAACCAGGGTCCTTAGGCTTTGCAGGCAAGCACCTTAACTGTTAAGCCATCTCTTCAGCCTCTCCTTTTTCTTTTTCAAATATTATTTATTTATTTGCAGGCAGAAAGAGATAGAGAGGGAGAGAGAATGCACATGCCAGGGCCTCTTGCCACTGCACATGAAGTCTGTATGGATGCACTTTGTGCATTTGGCTTTACATGGGTACTGGGAAATTGAACCCAAGCCAGTAGACTTTGCAAACAAGCACCTTTAATGCTGAGCAATCTCTCCAGTCCAAGTTGCCTTTTCTTGTTTTCATCCTAGTTTTGTTGGCACCTGTCCTCAAGTAACTTGCATGTGTTAGCCATTGTTTTAAACCTGTCTAGTGAACAAGAGAGAAAAACGTCTCTTGACGCATTGGGTACAGAAACTAAAAAAAGAGAGAGAGAGAGAGAAATGCTAAGGTTCCTAAACTGATTTCATGGAATTAACAAATCCTGAGAAGAAATAACAAGATATAAACCTAAGAGTGGCGTGGAGCAGTAAGAATTAAAAGGTCTATTAAAGTTGGAACATCCAGAGAAGGAAACTTGAACTTGAGACATTGAGGCTTTTGCAACGTTTTTTATTATTTTATTTGACACAGACAGAGAGACATATGGAGAGACAGAATTGGCATGCCAGGTCCTCTAGCCACTGCAAACAAACTCCAGATGCACACACCATCTTGTGCATCTGTGGGTACTGGGGAATCGAACCTGGGTTCTTTGGTTTTGCCTTCAAGTGCCTTAACCACTAAGCCATCTTTCCAGCTTTTGCAATCTTTTTTTTTTTTTTTTTTTTTGGCTTTTCAGTTTTTTGAGGTAGGGTCTCACTCTAGTTCAGGCTGATCTGGAATTCACTCTGTAGTCTCAGGGTGGCCTTGAACTCACAGAGATCCTCCTACCTCTGCCTCCCGAGTGCTGGGATTAAAGGCGTGTGCCACCATGCCCGGCTTGCTTTTGCAATGTTGATCAGGGCATTTTCAGTGGCATCCAAACACTGAATGTGAAAGCTTTTTGTCTTACTTTGTTTTGTCTTGTTTGTTTGTGGTTTGGGGAATTGAACCCAGGTCCTCAGGTATGAGAAGCAACTATCCCACACCTGAGCTATATTCATAGCCCTGGAAGAGTTTAATATACCCACTCAACGAGTAGGAGGTCCAGGATTTGGGGCATGGCCATGCATTGTGTGTGTGCCTATGTCATGCGTGCTAGGCTGGGGCATGTAGGTTGACTGGTTCAAGCACAGTAGAAGTGTGACAGGGACCTTGGTGTCCATGTTCTGTGTTGGCCCTGAGCTAAAACCATGTAGGTGGTGGGCACAGAGACCCAGGAATGCCTTCCAGGACTTGGGCAGGTGGGTGATATTTTGTGAACTTTACCTCCTGCTTCTGCAGTCCCCAGCAACCTGTTTCTTTCTTCAGTCTCTCCACACCGTGACTGCTGTAAAGATGTCAGATTTTCGGGCTCTTGAGGAACGCCAGCACTATTTTCCCATGGGAGTGGCCCAGCCTCTGCCAGTAAGCCAAGCTGCTGCCCTGGCTACCAAAGAGTTAATGCCAGCTGCTCCTCAGAGAGCCATTGCCTAGGCAACGGGACTGTCCCAGGGGAGGGCCTTGGCTGGATGTGGGGTGTGGGGAAAATGTTCTTCCAGACTCGCCTCCCCCACCACCTGATGCCCTGGAGCTGGGCTAGTCAGAGGAGGTCTCCATCGGAGTCGGTCTTGTTCTGCCAGCAGGCTGGGGCCTGGGTGCTGGCCAGGACGGAAGGCAGAGCCCTTCACCTTTGCGGAACCTGATCCAGGGCGCAGGTGGGAGGAGTGGTTATTATACGGGGTCCCATGCAAGCAGGGGGCATTTGGTGGGTTTGCAGGGTTTTCTCCATCTGTCCCCCAAGAAGGTGGTGTTACTTATTCCTGTGTCCACTCTTGGTTCACCTCACACTGGCAGCTGTGAGACAAGAGTGACGCAAACAAATGAAAGAAAAAGTGTAAAGTAATGTCAGGTACAGTGAGGGCTCCATCATGGACTGAAACGGGGTGACGCGATCGCATATAACTTTGTGTGCTTAGGGAGGACTTCTCTGAGCTCAGATCTGAACACAAGCAAGAGTCGGCCCTGGGAAGATTGGAGGTGAAAATGCTCCAGGCAGGGGAACAGAAGGCACAGAGGCCCTGGGGCGGAACCAGCTGGGTCTGCTAGGGAGCGAGAGGTGGGCTTGGTGGATCCCACGGCACTTGGCAAGTCAGGGTCGGGAGCAGAGTGTTCATGGAATGCTTGAGCAGTGGGACACATTCTGCTTTGGGTTTTAAGGGATGGCCCCAGCTGCTGTTGGTGGAGTAGATGGCTGTGGGACAGTTACAGCAGGAGACAAGTTTGGTGGTGGTGGCTGTCATTGGGGCATCATGGGCTTGGGGACAAGGCGTCATCTGGATAGACTCCCTGTGCTGAGAGTATCATTGTATTTAGTATATTCTTAGCACGTGGGGAAGAATTAGAAGGGCTGGAGGACAGTCTCCAAACTACAAAGAGCCACTTGGTCTACCCTGTGCCTCAGGGTCACCAGTAAGTACTGTTTTTATCCTGACACTGTGCATTGCCTGGGACTACTGACTGGGTCAGAAAGCACTCCCCCCCCTTGGAGCATCGCCGTGTCCCCAAGGGTGGGGGATGGGGAGAGGGCCGTTTCCTGTTTTCTCAACAGCAGGAGAGTGAGGTGCTCATACCCAGAGCTCGGCCACCTCAGAGGAACCTTGTACAACCTACTTCACCTCCCAGGACCCCCATCTCTTCATCTGTAAGACAAGGTCATGAAGCTTCTGCCAGCAACAGGTGGAAGAAGTGCCTCAGGTAGGGAAGGAAGCCTGTGGACTGTCAGGCAGAAAGGAACCTGTCACTGTCATTGCGACTAGGCCACCTCAGGTCCTCCCTGCTCAGACTGCACACCTGCCACAAAACAGTCCCGATTGCCATGGGCTGCACGAGAGACTGAGCAACAACCATCACAAAACGTCCCTGACTAGGTGCCTTGACAACAGACCCTGGGGCTGGGCATGCACATCAGTTGGTACATGCTGACAAGCATGCACAGAGTCCTGGGACCCATCCTCACAGGGCATTAAACCAGGTGTGGTAGCCCATGCCTGTAATCCTGGCGCACTGGTAGAGGCAGGAGGCTCAGACATGGAAGGTCATCCACAGCTACATTTCAAGTGTACAGGCATGAGATCTCACCTCAAAAAAGAAAAAAAAAATCCAGTCCTATATTTCCTCATAGTTTTGGGGACTGGAAAGTCCAAGGTAATTCGGAATCTTTCTGGCCTAACCCTTCTCCATCTGTCCTCATGTACAGAGAGAGAGCTCTGGTGTCTTATTTATTTATTTTTTCAAGGTAGGGTCTCACTTTAGCTCAGGGTGACCTGGAACTCACCCTGTAGTCTCAGGCTGGCCTTGAACTCATGGCGATCCTCCTGCCTCTGACTCCCAAGTGCTGGGATTAAAGGCGTGTGCTACCATATGCAGCTTCTCTGGTGTCTTCTCTTCCTATAAAGACACTAATCACATTGGATCTGGGCTCCATCCTTATTACCTCATTCAACCTTAAGCTCTTATTTAAGGCCCCTCTCTTTCAATATAGTCCCAATGAAGGGTGAGGTTTCAACATTAGAATTTTGAAAACACAAAATTCAGTCCATTGAACCCTTTATTAGAATTATTTTCATTTGTTTATTTAGACAGAGACTCAATATATAGCCCATATTGGCCTCCGACTCTCAATTCTCCTGTCTCTCTCTGGAGTGTTGGGATTCCAGACATGCTCTACGACACCTGACAATTCATGTTTATTTGAACTTAAAATTGGAGCTATCACAGTTGGTCTATTTCCCAAAATTTATGTAGTTAAATTATGCCTAGATACCTTCGTGGCTATCCAGAATGGGTGTCCTGAGCCAGCAGGGTCACACCTCAGTGTGGGTGTCAGTAGCTCATTCAGCCTGAGTGGCCTTCTGGGTCAGGGGAATTCAGAAGTGGGATGATCCTGAATGGTCTCTTCCCTCAGGTCCTGACTGACCGGGTAACTGGGCAGTATTCTCTAGAGTGACCCTGGTGCGCTGCTGACACCTACTGCCATAGGGACCTGAGTTTCCAGGACTAAACAGCCAGGAGAGCCTCCTTTGGAAGACTGAGGGAGCAAAGGGCACGGGCTGTGGACACACAGCTGAGGCTTGTGCTGGAAACCCGCTGAACAGCTGAGGGCAGGAGGCCTGTTCTGAAAGAGGAAGGCCTTACGGATACTACCAGATTAGGCCTTGGAACAGGAGACCCTGGAGGACTGATGGAGCTTGCTCCTGGGGACCAGAAGTGGGCAGGGCTGAGAGATTTAAAAAGCTAAGGTCCATGGGACTTGCTAGAAGAAGGGTCCTTTGGGGACAGGCTGCATATAAGCAGAGACCTAACGTCCCTATATGATCCTGAGGCACAAACATCCAGGTGATGCTCACATAGACTCTGGGTCCTCAGAGAGGCCTTGGTGTGGAACTTCGAAGATTTTCAGTCCTTGCAGGGATTCTGGGGCCTGGGAGAAGGAATTGAAATGGGATGTTAGGGGTTCAGGAAAGTCCTTGAACCCCAAGCCCATAGGTTTATGTCTACTTTGATCCAGTTAATTGAGTGAAATAGTATTGAGGATAGTTATTATTATATTTATTTAGGGAAGTATAAAACCAAGGGAAGGAAAATAAATATACCCACATGGCTTGAGAGCCCACATAGTGGGCCTGGAAAAACGGTGGAGAGAACAAAAAAGAAAGCACAAAGAGCTCATGCCATGGAGAGCAGGAGTAAAAGTGGGGGCTAGGGGTTCCTCCCCACGTCTTGGCCCAGCCAGGCTGAGACAAGGAGAAACTCACCAGAAGCTAGAGGTTCAGGAGTGGTTGGGCAGCCCAAAGAGAGATTGCCCTCCCCAGGAACTTACTTGTAACCTTGAGGTGGTGGGTTTCACCTTCCCACTCAGGTGAAGCAGAGAGAGAAAGCTGATTGATCTGGGCTAGAGGCTGGCTCAGGAAGAGGCCAGCACCAAGTTCTGGGGTCTAAGCTTGACCACCCACAACATGAGGATTCTAGGAACAGGTCTCCCGCCCAGGGAGGGGCTCAGGTGTAGAAAAACAGGTCTAGGGAACTAGGCAAGAGGTAAGAAGTCAGATCATCCTATGATCTCTAGCAAGTGCAGACCTTCCTGCCTGTTTACTAACAAAGCTACCTGATGCCCTCTCAGAATGACATCATCCATCTGTTTATCTAGCATATACTTCCTGTACCCTGCTCTGGTGCCCAGTGCCAGAGGCACCAGTTGGAGGAGATACAGATCCTTGCCCTCCAGGAGAAGGAGATAATTGATTATGGATAATTGGTTGGGGTGGGACTGGGAAAGCTCTAGTAAGTTATGAGCGTTGTGGGGTGTCAGGAGCCTTCCCTTCCAAGCTCAGCCGTTCCTGAGATGTCTTTGTTTCTCTCTGTCTCCACTTCCCCTCCTCACTTTGGGCAGTGTCACTGCAACCCTTGCACTGGGAAGTACATGTTTAGGCAGGCTGCAGAGAAAGGATGTTGGGAAGATTCCTGGCATGAAAAATGTCCAGAGCAAGGCTTGGCGAGGGAGGACAGATCCCAGGTGCTCCTGGGGACACGGACACATCCCCAGCAAGAGCCCTGGCAGCATTAAGCAGCCACAATCTAATGAGCGTGCGGGTGGAAGGCACTGTGGCCCTGGAGCTGTAGCCCTCTGTAATTGAGCCTGAACGCCCGGGCTGCCTGGCCTCATTTCCCTGGGCCATGGTGGGAAGGGAAAGGGGCTGGCTGGTTAATTAAAGAGGCCTGGCACTCCTAATTGCTCATGATCTGAGTCAGCCAGTTGTCAGTCTAATTGAGAGTCCGGCTTCCTAACCATGGGAGGCCTTGCAGGGATGCAGGAGGACCCACCTGAGCCCAGGACAGCGTTGTCATCATTCCAGAGAAGCAACTGGAGCTTTTCCTGGTCTCAGCCAAGTGGATCCCATGGTGTGGCCACAAGAAGCCTGCCTGTGAAGTGACCTGGGTCCTATGTGCTGGACCTCACTACAGTAGGGCCTGAGGTCAGCCTGCAGTTCAAGCTCCAGGCCCTTCGTGGAAGTCAGCTCCATGGGGCATCATGACTCCAGCTCAGCCCTGGAGGAGCACTACAGGGAAGGGCCTGGGCCACACCTGATCCCTGTTGCCACTGGCTCTAAGCCGCCTTGCTCCAAGGAGGAGCCGGGTCCTGCTGTGGGGAGCTGGCAGTAACCCTGGGCTGGGGCTGGGCCTAGATACCTTTCTCTGTTCAGGGTCAGAGACATGTGGCTGCTGAGCCAAGAAAGGAGCCAATGACACTTCCTTGTCACCCTCCTGCCTGCCGCTGGCCTGAGCAGTCAGAGGAGGCACAACCCCTGGCCTGCCCTTTCCACGCCAGCCTTGCCCCCAGCACTCAGCCCTCCTCTCTTAGGTGGTGGTTTCCAAGCTGTGTCTGTTAGCGGCAGTGCTGCCTAAAAGTCTGCTGAACGCTGGGGAGGCCTCTGCTGTGGTCCTGTAAAGCCCTGGGTGTCCTGCCCCCCAGTGGTCCGAGAGCCCCGCCTCCAGGTGGAGACTTGAGTGAGGGAGCACTCACGTCATGATGGGGTCCTTGATACCCAGTGTGGGCTAAGGACCAGCAGCCTGGACATCTCCTTGATGCTTGGTAGAAATGCAGATTCTCATATCCCCGTTGGAACTCCTAAACTAGAATCTGCATTGAACCAGAGCCCTGTATTCATCCATACTCACATGATGTCTCATAAGAATTCCCCTCTGGACCAACACTTCGTCGTGTATATTGACCACAGTTGGCTGATGTATTCATCTGTGATGGATGCTTGGGTTGGTCCCACATTTTAGTTGTTGTGCTTAGGATAGCTGTGCGCGTGGGTGTGCAGGGGTCTCCCTGAGACGGTGATGTGATTGTGTTGCGGGGAGCTGTTCTCCATAGTGGCCACAGCACTTTGTGTTCCTTCCAGCAGTGTGCAAGGGTCAGGAGGCAGCCATCTTTTACAGGGAATAGGAGTGTGGGGAAAGTCACTTGGGGCTGCTGTGCTCCGCTCCCTTTCCAACTCTAATCTTCAGCTTCTTAGTCCCTGCGGAGAGGGGAGGGAGGCCGTTGAAGAAGCGGCTGCCTTGAGCAGTGACCATTTCATCTGAGGTGCCTCCAGATTGCCTTCACTGGGTCCTTCCTCCTGCTTCAGCTAATTCAGTGTGGAAGACGTGTGCTTGTGCCTTATTACAAAGATGGATTTTTTCATTCAGCCACTGATGTTTCCCAAATTCCCAGAAAAAGTCACTTAATTCATTTGCCCTGAGGAGCCGCTTGCATGTCGCCAAGGCTATTTGGCAGGAATTGACTTGGTTCCTGTTGCCAGATTGGAGGACTGGACCAGACACTGAGAGCACCTTGGAGCATCCGCCTCGTGTGGGGTGATGAGCAGAACGCCGTTGAGGCGCACTTGCTTCTTGCTGTTTGGTATCTGCAGCGAGGGTTTTCTTCCCCCAAAGAAAGAACTGCTGCTTGGTGAAGTTCAGAGCCCATTCCCTTCACCCCAGGTGTGCCACCTTCTGCACAGGTTCACCAAAGGAGGGTGGGCTGGGGACCACTCAGCCCCCTGGCAGATTGAGACTGCCTCCCTATGCTGTGTCCCCGTGACTCTCGATAGAGAGGCGGGGACAAGCCTGTGTCCTGCGCCCCAGCTCAGTTAACAACAAATAATTCAACACCATGGGGAAAGGGGCTGCAGGAGTGGAAATCAGGGAGAACCCCAGAGCAGACCCAGGAGAAGCTCCGTGGCCTCTGCTGCATGTGGAGCAAATTCTAGAGGCAGCCTGGGAGGGGTAAGGAGGCGCTGGGCAGGGCAGCCTGGAGTAGGCACTGCTCTGCAGAGAAAGCGCAGGGCTGAGGGGCGCATGGCATAACTAGTAGTCTGGTGTATTGCAGAGTGAGATGAGGAAGGAGGAAGAAAGCAGGCTGAGGGTGGAGGATAGAGGAAGACAGGGAGAGACTACAAGAGGGCGGGAAGAGGCTAGACACAGACTAAGGAAGGGCGTGAAGGCCCCGTGAATGGAGCAGGGCAGAGTGCCATGCAGGGGCGTTTGGCTGGGCTTCTACAGTGAGCAGAGGCGTCCGAGGATGCTGGGCAGTCATGGAATCTTTGGGAAAGATAAAGTCCCCACACAGTTCTGGGAGGACTACGTGATGGGTGGCTAGAACACAATGACTGTATTGTTAAGACAGCAGTGGCCAGGGTTACGTGTGGTGCAAGCTATAATCCCAGCATTCTGGAGGCTGATGGAAGAAGATGGTGAGCTCCAGACCAGCCTGGGCTACAGAGGCAAGACCCTGTCTCAAAAAGAAAAAAACAAGCTGGGACGTGGTGGTGCACACCTTTATAGTCCCAGCACTCGGGAGGCAGAGGTAGGAGGATCTCCGTGAGTTCAAGGCCACCCTGAGACTACATAGTGAATTCCATGTCAGCCTGAGCTAGAGTGAGACCCTACCTCAGAAAACCAAAAAAGAAAGAAAAAAAACAAAACAAAGCAGTAGTCAGGGCCTAGATTAAGGCAGGAACACCAGGGTATAGACTTAAAGATAATAAGAGAAATTATGGGTTGGAGAGATGACTCAACAGTTAAGGCACTTGCCTGCAAAGCCTAAGGGCCGGGATTTGATTCCTTAGTACCCAAGTAAAGCCAGATGCACAAGATGGTGCATATGCCTGGAGTTTGTTTGTAGTGGCCCAAAGCCCTGATTTATCCATTCTCTCTCTATGCATCTGCCTCTTTCTGTCTCTGTCAAAATAAATAAATAAATAAATAAGGGAAATTATAAAATGAAACTTTTAAGTAGTTGAGGACTGACTTTGTCCTTTTGATTAGGTTTTCAGTACCTGGCAGGAATTCCCTCCCATGGCAGGCCTGAAATCCAAGCAGAGAGTAGTTGGTTTCCCCCATAATAGACATGCCGCTATTGCACCAGTTGGTACATTTGGCCCGCTGGCCAGCTATAGGGCTTGTGGGTGCACTGCTGGTTAAGATCGTTAAGGACTTTTCTCTCCTTGCAGGCTCCATAGCTCTCTGATAGCTAGTCAACAGGAAACAGCCTTCCATCTCAGCTCCACCTTTGTTTCTCAGTATTCTACAGCTCAAGCATGTGGACTCTTCCGTGATAGGATATTACGGTCTAGTTCTGGTGGGCAACCTGTAGTGTTTTGGGAGCCTCAGGGGCCTCCATGCCAACCTCTTGCTGTAAGGTATCTATCTCATCCTTGGCACTGGGATTTTCTAGTAACAATCTGTGGCTTTGGGCACATTATCCACCTCCACAGGGTACTTCTGCCCAAACCTTCTCTTTTTTAATTTTTTGTAGCTAGTGAAGTAGGTTTCCATATGGCTTACTCGTAAGGTCTTTAATTTTCATTAATCCTCCTTCCACCCTGTTCTCTCCTCCATCCCCTCCTTTGGCCCTACTTAGGCCATTACACCCCCAGTATTCTGCCTTCCACTTGTATTTTACTATGAGCCCTAAGTCTTCCCCTCTCCTCCCTCCCTTATAGCCCCTTTCTTGCTTTCTGGCCCCGACTACTGACTTTTACTCCAACTCACATACAAATCTAAACATTTGTAGCGAGGATCAACATATGAGAGAGAACATGTGGTGTTGGATTTTCTGGGTTACCTCAGTATAATCTTCTCCAGTTCTATCCATTTCCCTGCAAATTTCATAATTTCATTTTTCTTCACAGCCAAATAAAACTTCATTGTGTAAACATGCCACAATTTCATTATCCATTCATCAGCTCATGGGCATGTAGCCTGGTTCCATTTCCTAGCTATTTTGAATAGAGCCAAATAAACATGGATGAGCAAGTACCTCTGTATAATGTAGTAATGACTACAGTCCTTAGGGCATATGCCAAGAACTGGTATAAATAGGTCATAGTGTTAGATAAATTTCGTATTTTGTGATTTCCTTCAGGTATTTTATTTTACTTGGTATTTCAGTCAATCCCTAGGTCCATAGATATAAATCTAATTCATGGAAAAGAACTGTGTAAATTAAGAAAGTTTTCACACTTGACTGAGGCTCCTTTTATCTCAGGCTTTGCATACAGCCTGATGGGGCCAGGACTGGGGTACACTTACTTCTTTGGTGGAAGAAACATCCAATCATGTGTTGTGCTCAATTTAACCTCGTACCATAGTCTGAATCATTCCCAAGGCCCAGAGCCTTAAGCATTTGCCTTGTGCAGCGCTGTTCTCACCTCCACATCCCACACAGGCACACGCACACCATGAATGAAACATCTACTCACCTCCTCATCCCATACAGACACACTCACTCCACGACTGAGCCCTCTGCTCACCTCCTTGTCTCACACAGACACACTCCCTCCACGACTGAGCCCTCTGCTCACCTCCTCATCTCACACAGACACACTCCCTCCACGAATGAGCCCTCTGCTCACCTCCTCGTCTCACACAGACACACTCCCAACACGACTGAGCCCTCTGGTCACCTCCTCATCTCACACAGACATACTCCCACCACGACTGAGCCCTCTGCTCACCTCCTCATCTCACACAGACACACTCCCACCACGACTGAGCGCTCTGATCACATCCTCATCTCACACAGACACACTCCCACCATGACTGAGCCCTCTGCTCACCTCCTCATCTCACACAGACACACTCCCACCATGACTGAGCCCTCTGCTCACGTCCTCATCTCACACAGACACACTCCCTCCACGACTGAGCCCTCTGCTCACCTCCTCATCTCACCCAGACACACTCCCTCCACGACTGAGCCCTCTGCTCACCTCCTCATCTCACACAGACACACTCCCTCCACGACTGAGCCCTCTGCTCACCTCCTCATCTCACACAGACACACTCCCACCACGACTGAGCCCTCTGCTCACCTCCTCATCTCACACAGACACACTCCCACCACGACTGAGCCCTCTGCTCACCTCCTCATCTCACACAGACACACTCCCACCACGACTGAGCCCTCTGCTCACCTCCTCATCTCACACAGACACACTCCCTCCACGACTGAGCCCTCTGCTCACCTCCTCATCTCACACAGACACACTCCCTCCACGACTGAGCCC
Source organism: Jaculus jaculus (assembly GCF_020740685.1). Taxonomy (NCBI): domain Eukaryota; kingdom Metazoa; phylum Chordata; class Mammalia; order Rodentia; family Dipodidae; genus Jaculus; species Jaculus jaculus. Next base: position 83,401,907 of record NC_059110.1, on the reverse strand, counting down.
TCTGCTCACCTCCTCATCTCACACAGACACACTCCCTCCACGACGGAGCCCTCTTATCACCTCCTCATCTCACACAGACACACTCCCTCCACGACTGAGCGCTCTGCTCACCTCCTCATCTCACACAGACACACTCCCACCACGACTGAGCCCTCTGCTCACCTCCTCATCTCACACAGACACACTCCCTCCACGACTGAGCCCTCTGCTCACCTCCTCATCTCACACAGACACACTCCCACCACGACTGAGCCCTCTGCTCACCTCCTCATCTCACACAGACACACTCCCTCCACGACTGAGCCCTCTGCTCACCTCCTCATCTCACACAGACACACTCCCTCCACGACTGAGCCCTCTGCTCACCTCCTCATCTCACACAGACACACTCCCTCCACGACGGAGCCCTCTTATCACCTCCTCATCTCACACAGACACACTCCCTCCACGACTGAGCGCTCTGCTCACCTCCTCATCTCACACAGACACACTCCCACCACGACTGAGCCCTCTGCTCACCTCCTCATCTCACACAGACACACTCCCTCCACGACTGAGCCCTCTGCTCACCTCCTCATCTCACACAGACACACTCCCACCACGACTGAGCCCTCTGCTCACCTCCTCATCTCACACAGACACACTCCCACCACGACTGAGCCCTCTGCTCACCTCCTCATCTCACACAGACACACTCCCACCACGACTGAGCCCTCTGCTCACCTCCTCATCTCACACAGACACACTCCCTCCATGACTGAGCCCTCTGATCACCTCCTCATCTCACACAGACACACGCCCTCCATGACTGAGCCCTCTGCTCACCTCCTCATCTCACCCAGACACACTCCCTCCACAACTGAACCCTCTGCTCACCTCCTCATCTCACACAGACACACTCCCTCCACGACTGAGCCCTCTGCTCACCTCCTCATCTCATACAGACACACTCCCTCCACGACTGAGCCCTCTGCTCACCTCCTCATCTCACACAGACACACTCCCTCCACGACTGAGCCCTCTGCTCACCTCCTCATCTCACACAGACACACTCCCTCCACGACTGAGCCCTCTGCTCACCTCCTCATCTCACACAGACACACTCCCACCACGACAGAGCCCTCTGCTCACCTCCTCATCTCACACAGGCACACTCCCTCCACGACTGAGCCCTCTGCTCACCTCCTCATCTCACACAGACACACTCCCACCACGACTGAGCCCTCTGCTCACCTCCTCATCTCACACAGACACACTCCCACCACGACTGAGCCCTCTGCTCACCTCCTCGTCTCACCCAGACACACGCCCTCCATGACTGAGCCCTCTGCTCACCTCCTCATCTCACCCAGACACACTCCCTCCACAACTGAACCCTCTGCTCACCTCCTCATCTCACCCAGACACACTCCCTCCACGACTGAGCCCTCTGCTCACCTCCTCATCTCATACAGACACACTCCCTCCACGACTGAGCCCTCTGCTCACCTCCTCATCTCACACAGACACACTCCCTCCACGACTGAGCCCTCTGCTCACCTCCTCATCTCACACAGACACACTCCCTCCACGACTGAGCCCTCTGCTCACCTCCTCATCTCACACAGACACACTCCCACCACGACAGAGCCCTCTGCTCACCTCCTCATCTCACACAGGCACACTCCCTCCACGACAGAGCCCTCTGCTCACCTCCTCATCTCACACAGACACACTCCCACCACGACTGAGCCCTCTGCTCACCTCTTCATCTCACACAGACACACTCCCTCCATGACTGAGCCCTCTGATCACCTCCTCATCTCACACAGACACACGCCCTCCATGACTGAGCCCTCTGCTCACCTCCTCATCTCACCCAGACACACTCCCTCCACAACTGAACCCTCTGCTCACCTCCTCATCTCACCCAGACACACTCCCTCCACGACTGAGCCCTCTGCTCACCTCCTCATCTCATACAGACACACTCCCTCCACGACTGAGCCCTCTGCTCACCTCCTCATCTCACACAGACACACTCCCTCCACGACTGAGCCCTCTGCTCACCTCCTCATCTCACACAGACACACTCCCTCCACGACTGAGCCCTCTGCTCACCTCCTCATCTCACACAGACACACTCCCACCACGACAGAGCCCTCTGCTCACCTCCTCATCTCACACAGGCACACTCCCTCCACGACTGAGCCCTCTGCTCACCTCCTCATCTCACACAGACACACTCCCACCACGACTGAGCCCTCTGCTCACCTCTTCATCTCACACAGACACACTCCCTCTATGACTGAGCCCTCTGCTCACCTCCTCATCTCACACAGACACACTCCCTCCACGACTGAGCCCTCTGCTCACCTCCTCATCTCACACAGGCACACTCCCTCCACGACTGAGCCCTCTGCTCACCTCCTCATCTCACACAGGCACACTCCCACCACGACTGAGCCCTCTGCTCACCTCCTCATCTCACACAGGCACACTCCCTCCATGACTGAGCCCTCTGATCACCTCCTCATCTCACACAGATACACTCCCACCACGACTGAGCCCTCTGCTCACCTCCTCATCTCACACAGGCACACTCTCTCCATGACTGAGCCCTCTGCTCACCTCCTCATCTCACACAGGCACACTCCCACCATGTCTGAGCCCTCTGATCACCTCCTCATCTCACACAGACACACTCCCACCACGACTGAGCCCTCTGCTCACCTCCTCATCTCACACAGGCACACTCCCTCCATGACTGAGCCCTCTGATCACCTCCTCATCTCACACAGACACACTCCCACCACGACTGAGCCCTCTGCTCACCTCCTTGTCTCACCCAGACACACTCCCACCACGACTGAGCCCTCTGCTCACCTCCTCATCTCACACAGACACACTCCCACCACGACTGAGCCCTCTGCTCACCTCCTCATCTCACACAGACACACTCCCTCCACGACTGAGCCCTCTGCTCACCTCCTCGTCTCACCCAGACACACTCCCACCACGACTGAGCCCTCTGCTCACCTCCTCATCTCACACAGACACACTCCCTCCACGACTGAGCCCTCTGCTCACCTCCTCGTCTCACCCAGACACACTCCCACCACGACTGAGCCCTCTGCTCACCTCCTCATCTCACACAGACACACTCCCACCACGACTGAGCCCTCTGCTCACCTCCTCGTCTCACCCAGACACACTCCCACCACGACTGAGCCCTCTGCTCACCTCCTCATCTCACACAGACACACTCCCACCACGACTGAGCCCTCTGCTCGCCTCCTCATCTCACACAGACACACTCCCTCCACGACTGAGCCCTCTGCTCGCCTCCTCATCTCACACAGACACACTCTCTCCATGACTGAGCCCTCTGCTCACCTCCTCATCTCACACAGACACACTCCCTCCACGACTGAGCCCTCTGCTCACCTCCTCATCTCACACAGGCACACTCTCTCCATGACTGAGCCCTCTGCTCACCTCCTCATCTCACACAGGCACACTCCCACCATGTCTGAGCCCTCTGCTCACCTCCTCATCTCACATAGACACACTCCCACCACGACTGAGCCCTCTGCTCACCTCCTCATCTCACACAGGCACACTCCCTCCATGACTGAGCCCTCTGATCACCTCCTCATCTCACACAGACACACTCCCACCACGACTGAGCCCTCTGCTCACCTCCTCGTCTCACCCAGACACACTCCCACCACGACTGAGCCCTCTGCTCACCTCCTCATCTCACACAGACACACTCCCACCACGACTGAGCCCTCTGCTCACCTCCTCATCTCACACAGACACACTCCCTCCACGACTGAGCCCTCTGCTCACCTCCTCGTCTCACCCAGACACACTCCCACCACGACTGAGCCCTCTGCTCACCTCCTCATCTCACACAGACACACTCCCACCATGACTGAGCCCTCTGCTCACCTCCTCGTCTCACCCAGACACACTCCCACCACGACTGAGCCCTCTGCTCACCTCCTCATCTCACACAGACACACTCCCTCCATGACTGAGCCCTCTGATCACCTCCTCATCTCACACAGACACACTCCCACCATGACTGAGCCCTCTGCTCACCTCCTCGTCTCACCCAGACACACTCCCACCACGACTGAGCCCTCTGCTCACCTCCTCATCTCACACAGACACACTCCCACCACGACTGAGCCCTCTGCTCACCTCCTCATCTCACACAGACACACTCCCTCCACGACTGAGCCCTCTGCTCGCCTCCTCATCTCACACAGACACACTCCCTCCACGACTGAGCCCTCTGCTCACCTCCTCATCTCACACAGACACACTCTCTCCACGACTGAGCCTTCTGCTCACCTCCTCATCTCACACAGACACGCTCCCTCCACGACTGAGCCCTCTGCTCACCTCCCCATCTCACACAGACACACTCCCACCATGAACCCTCTGTTCTCTTCCCCATCCCACAGAGACACACTCCTGCCATGACTGAAATCCCGTTGGCATTGTACAAATTTATTTCCCAATGGGCTCCTTGTCATCACAGGCCAAGTAGGAGCCATCTTGTCTGAATCTTCAAGTGAAGCCTATCTCTCCTATGCCTACCCTGTCCTACCCATGGTTGTAGGAGTTCAAGGACTGCTCATAATATTGGCTCCTCTCTCCATCCCTGAATGAAATCCCCCTACCTTCCTATAAGTGGAAAAGCTGAGACCATAGCATCTCCCAGGCTCTTCATGCAATTTCCTCCTGTGAAGCTCAGCCCCAGGTGGCCCTTGCAGTGTTACCATCCAGTGCTGCTTCTCCTGGACCCAGCAGCACAGTCCCCCGACCCTCCACATATGTTCCTGCTCCTTGCCTCTTTCATTGCCACAAAGTTCTGTACCCCTTGTGGCTCCCCAGGACAGGTAGGCAAAAGGTAGTACTTACACCCACTTTCCAGATGGAGAAATGGAGGCTTAGAGAGATGACTCATTTGTGGTGGCCCAACCAGAGCCTTATGGTATTCCTCCAGCTCAGATCAGACTTTGCCTAAGTGCCCTTTGGCATGTCAGGAGAGAGGAAGGCATTTTGATGATCATTACGGACGGTGATGCAGGGTGTCAGTTTGCAGGTGGGGTGTCTCAACATCTGGAGTGACCCCAGGACTGTAGAGGAGAGGGTGGTGACCACAGTCCACAGCAGGTTATAGAACAGGGATTGGTGCTCAGCATGAGCTCTCTAGGGCAGGATCCCCTATGCAGCAGGCCTGAGGCACTGCCTGCCCAGGTTTGTCAGGATCTGGAGATGCCTGGACATGTGTGGAACTTTATGAGGGTTTGGGTTCAAGACTCCCTGAAGTTTAGCCCCTCAGTGAGCAAGAGTTCCTATAGCCCAAGGGTGAGGTGCCCCGCGAGGGGCCTTGTTTAGGTTAGGCTGTAATGACAACCCCATGAGGCCCCTGCCCACTCCCTCCCCAGCCCCTGCCCTGCGGTCACTGTGCTGAACCCTGGGTCTGGCGAGCCTGGTCAGTGGAGCCATGTAAGGCTCCAGCAGCAGGAAGTGCCTTTGGCCAATCTGTTTAGTGGTTCTTCGGGGCAGTAATTCTGGGCCTTTGTTTGTCCTCTGTTGTGGTAAATAGCAGGTAATGACATTTCCAGTCCCCGGCATGGCTCAGCGCCACACATCTCGCCGGCTGCCCTGCAGCTGCCACACTTGGGCCGGCCTGCCATTCTTCACTCTCAAGTCACCCCTTTCTTCCCAGTGATGTTTCTCCTACATCTGCTGGCTATTCACTAAGTATAGCTCAGGGCACACTTTGCCTGTCCTTCTGCCCGGCAGAAGGTAGCTCTGCTGGTGGGGAGGTGAGGGGAGAGTAAGCCAGTTCCTCTGCCGTAAGCTTCCAGCAGTCCCAGCCTCCAAACCAAGAATAAGCCCCCAGCATACAACTCAGTGGGAGAGATATTTGCCTAGCATTATAAGAGGCCCTGGTTTTTATTGTCATCACCCCTCAGAACCCCAACCCCAAAGGAACCTGGCCTTTAAAATTTTTTTTTTTTTTTTTTTTACTTATTTGAGAGAGAGGGAAAGAGAGAATGGGCATGCCAGGGCCTCCAGCCACTGCAAATGAACTCTAGATGCATGTGCCACCTTGTGTATCTGGCTTGCATGGGACCTAGAGAATCTAACCTGGGTCCTTTGGCTTTGCAGGCAAGCGCCTTAACTGCTACACCATCTCTCCAGCCCCAAACCTGGCCTTTAAAGGAGCTTTGGGTGCTCTTTAGCTCTCTTCCTTCCAAATTCTTCCTCACCCTGTCATCTACCTATGGGAAGAAGGGCTCTCCTGGGGCTGCAGATGGGGAAACTGAGGATGAGGAGAGTCGCTTCTGCCCTGAAACCACATTGAAGTGCAGAGAGTTTTGTTGGCCTTCAAGGACACAGTGCCTGAGCCTTGGGTCTCCAGCCTAGGGAAGGAACTGCCTTGCATGGTGGGGTCTACTACCAAGCTTTGAGGGCTAGTGGAGGCCCATGAGCCTCCAAGTTCATTCCCTGCTTCAGCATTTGTTCATCTTGTTGAAGTACAGCTCTGCTCACTTCATTTTTGCCCCCTCCCAGGTCTTCAGTGGCCCCCCACAGCTCATAGAATAAGCTGTGTGTCTCCACGTGCTACCCAGAGCCCTCAGTCCCTCCCTGGCTGCAGCCTACTGACTTCCACAGCAGACATGAAATATGCACCGGCAAGACCAAATTGCACCCGCCTGGTGTGATGTCACCTGGCCCTGACCTGTCACTGTTGTCCTTGCGTCACCAGGGTCCCTAATTAATCATTAGAGCCTTTTCTCCTCAGAATGTTACAAGCTCCAGGGTTTTTGTCTAGGCTGCTGAAGTTTTCAAATTAAAAACAAAACCATTCCAACAGGTATGCAGAGAGGCCCATGCTGGACCCCTAGGACTGGCGGAGCTGCCTGCGCGTGGGTAGGGGCAGTGCTGGGAGGTGTGAACCATCTCCTGACTTTGGCCGGCTGACGGTTTCAGGGGGACTTGGACTGGACATTTTCACCTGCAGACCCGCCGGGCCTCCCTACTCCTCACTCTGCTCTCTGTCAGCTCATCGGGTGGGCAAGTGGTTGTGTGGTACCCAGCTTCAAGCCTCATGACTGTACTCTGGGTCCCTCTCACCTCCTCTGGGTCCTAGCTGGTGGTCTATCCCCTTCTTAGATTCTCCACCTCACGAACTGGGTCTCTCTGTCTCCTTGAGCCCTGGGCCCCTCCCTTAAGCCCTCCTCACCCTCACCTCTGCCAGCTCCCCACCGAGCTCCTGACTGCAGAGTGGAACCGCACCTCTGCTTCCCACCTGTTCTTCCTGCCACCTCTGCTTTGCCTTTTAGGGTGCGACTTCCCCAGGGCTTGCCCTTAGTGGTCTCTTACTGTTTTCTTTTTCTCCCTTAAACTCTTATTAAGATCCACAGTGTGCTGAGGTCTAGGCCAAGCTCTGGCCTTGTTCAGTAACCAAGGCAGGCAAAGCCTGGGTCCTCTTGATGGTCTGTCCTGGGTGTGGTGGAACCAGGAATGTGCACACCTCTCACTGCTGGAAGTGTGCTAATCCCAAGGCTTCCCTCATCCGTTAAGTCTCACGTGCCACCCGTCTCTTCTGTTGTCTGCCGCCCTAATCTTTCTCCCGGACCCGCCCTGTGACAGCCCTTCATGGGGTGGCAGGAGGAATGACGACTACACTGCTAGTCTTGCTCCATTGCTCTCCCCTGCCCCCCCCCCATCCTGAGGGCCTGTTGTCCATGCTCACAAAGATCAAGGGGATTCTGGGCCACCAGTGCACACCGGGGTGTTCCGGAAAGACAGTCTCTACTAAGAATAGAGATGATGGACTGGCTGGAGAATGAGTGGGTCCCTAAAATAACGTCCCTTCCCCCTGTGAGTGCTACCAGAAGACACCATAGCCCCAGACATCGGGTGAATTTGGCCAGGCGCTCTGTGTGCATGGTGGTGCGGTCGGGAATCAGGAAAGACACTAGTGCGTCCCAGGGAGCCCAAGAAAGGGAATGAGGATACCGATGAGTAAGCCCTGAGATATACAAATGGGGCTGGAGAGATGGCTTAGTGGTTGAGGTTTTGCTTGCCTATGAAGCCTAAGGACCCATGGTTGATTTTTTTAAAAATATTTATTTATTTACTTGATAGACACAGAGGAAGAGAGAGAGAAAATGGGTGAGCCAGGGCCTCCAGCTACTGCAAACGAACTCCAGACATGTGCGCCCCCTCATGCATCTGGCTAACGTGGGTCCTGGGGAATCAAACCTGGGTCCTTTGGCTTTGCAGACAAACGCCTTAACCGCAAAGCCATCCCTCCAGTCCCCCACGGTTGATTTCTCGCCAGATCCCACATAAGGCAGATGCACAAAGGTGAGGCAAGCACAAGGTTGCACATGCCCACGAGGTGGTGGAAGTGTCTGGAGTCCAAGTTCAGTGGCTGAGGCCCTAGCATGCCAATTCTCTCTCATTTTCCCTCTCTCTAAAAAAAAAAACCAGAAAAAAAAAGATGTACAAATGTTCACCATGTTCACCAGACATGAGGTACAACCTGGGCAAAAGCCTGGCAGCAAGAGACTAGCCATGATTACAGGTGCGGACAATGAAGCACGGGGCAGGCGTGGCGGGTGTGGTGAGCTGAGGGGCAGATGAGGCTGGAGGGCGAGGGCGAGGCCTGTCGGGGAGGCTGTGTGTGCGTTTTCACACGCATGTATTGGTCTCCTGTTCTCTCCCCATTACTCTGTGGGCCTCACCATACCTTTTGCCTGATCCGTGGTCTTGACATCATTGTCCCTGACCGTAGCTGACATTGCTGTCCACATTCTAGGGACAGAGTGGTGAAAGGCTAACCAGAGACTCCTGCCTCACCCTCCCAGGGAGACGTAAGCTTTCCCAAAGCCGGCTGGACTATGTGTCTTTGTAGTCTCCAAAACTACAGGAAAAAGCCAAGGGGTTTTCTCCTGTCCTCATACAGTCACTTAGTATAGCGCACATCTGGGAACTCTGGTCACATGTGGAGATGCATTTCCACCAGTGACCAATCAGCTGGGGAGCAGATTCTTCAGCTGGGTGCTCTCTAGTTCAGTTCCACAGGACTGTGCCCCACTTCAAATGCTAGTCACAAGTCTAGCCTCCGGAACTTCTAACCAACTGGCCACAGTTCCTTTCTTGGATTGTACTGATTTGTTAAGACATCTCACAGAGCTGAGGGAAAAACATTTCCGGTGTATTAGAGAGGACATTGCAGAACATCTGAATGAAGAGGGGAGGTGTGAGGGAGGGCCATGGTACTTCCATGCACCCTAAGGTGCTCCAGCCTATGTGGAAGTCCCCAGAACCTGGTCCTTTGGGGTTTTTGTTTGTCTTGCCCTGCAGTATAGGGTCTCGCTGTAGCCCAGGCTGGCCTGGAATTCACTATGTAGTCTCAGGGTGGCCTTGAACTCATGGTGAACTCATGCCCACCTACAGAGAGAATGAGCCTCCAGCCACTGCAAACAAACCCCAGATGCATGCGCCACTTTGTGCATCTGGCTTTACATGGGTACTAGGGAATCAAACTCACGTTGCTAGGCTTTGTAGGCAAACGCCTTAACTGCTGAGCCATCTCTCCAGCCCCTTTTGGGGTTCTATGGAGGCTTCATTACACATGCATGACTGGTTGTGCCCTTGGCCAATGGCCGTTGACTCAACCTTGAGCTCACGCCCCTCCCTTGAGATTGGGGGCGGGGATAAAATCCCAACTATATAATCATGCAATAAAGTCTTTCTGGTGACAAGCCCATTCCTGAGCTATTTTAGAACTCACCAGCCAACCTCATTAGCATAGAAAAGACATTTATGGGCTGGAGAGATGGCTTAGTAGCTACAGCATTTGCCTGCAAAGGCTGACTGAGGTTCAGTTCCCCTGAACCCATGTAAGCCAGATGCACATGGTGGCACACCATCTGGAGTTCGTTTGTAGTGGCTGGAGGCCCTGGCGTGCTCATTCTCTCTATATATCTGCCTCTTTATTTTTTTTCTCTCTCTAATAAATAAGTAAATTAAAATAATTTTAAGAAGACATTAATTTGTTTGTTTTTATTTTTAGTATTTTTTTGAGACAGGGTCTCAAGTAGCCCAGGCTGGCCTCAAACTCATTATGAGGTGCAAATGACCTTGAACTTCTGATCCTCTTGCCACATCCACAGTGCTGGGGTTATAGGTATGTGCTACCACACCTGGTTTATAAGGTGCTGGGGATTGAACCCAGGGCTTTATGCATGCTAGGTAAGAACTTTACCAACTACGCCGGGCATGGTGGCACAAGCCTTTAATCCCAGTACTTGGGAGGCAGAGTTAGGAGGATCTGCTGTGAGTTCGAGGCCACCCTGAGACTCTCTAGTGAATTCCAGGTCAGCCTGGGCTAGAGTGAGAACCTACCTCAAAAAACAAAAAACAAAAAAAGGAACTTTACCAACTGATCTATAACCCCAGCCTTGAACACGCTATTGACTATTGTGGCCGGGCAAGGCCGGGCGTGGTGGCGCACGCCTTTAATCCCAGTACTCAGGAGGCAGAGGTAGGAGGATCACCCTGAGTTCGAGGCCACCCTGAGACTACTTAGTGAATTCCAGGTCAGCCTGGACTAGAGTGAACCCCTAATCCAAAAACAAACAAACAAAAAACCATCAAGGCAGATGACACTACCTACACAAGACCCTCATAATAGAAGAAAAGATCATGACATCAAAGTAAAAGAGAGACTGATTGAGAGGGGGAGGGGATATGATGGAAAGTGGAGTTTTAAAAGAAAAGTGGGGGGAGGGAGAGAATTACCATGGGATATTATACACGTTGTCAATAAAAAAATTTTTTTTAACTCAAGGCAGAGGCTGGACTCTGGCTAAAGTGCTTGCTTGCAAAGCCTGCTGGCCCAGGTTTGATTCCCTAGTATCCGTATGAAGCCAGATGCACAAAGTGGCACATTTATCAGGAGTTCATTTGCAGTAGCAAGAGGCCCTGACACACTTACTCTGTCTTCTCTCTCTCTCTCTCTCTCTCTCTGCTTGCAATTAAATAAAAACACTCATGGCAACCCTCCTGCCTCAGCTTCCCAAATGCTAGGATTACAGCATGCACCATTTCTTCAAGTTTCACAAGACATTCTTATCATGACAGAGATTCCCAGGGCCTTAGGGGCTACATGTTGGGAAATGGGAAATGGGGAAGAAGTACATATTTCCAAGTACCTACCACAGGCCCACAAATGAATGGGTTGTCCTGAAACCATAGGATTTTGGAACTAGGTCTGCTTAGCCACCTGAGCTGGAACTGGGTGGCCAAGGCTGATCTCAGCACCACCCCACCCCCAGACCCCTGGGAGGCTCCATGGTGGTCCCTGAGGAGCCAGGCAGGCTTGCCCGTGAGCACTCATGGCTGCTGAGGGGAACGGGACAGAATGCAGGTAGAGAAAACAAAATGTCCCCAGTGCTGTCTGGGAGAACCAGGCTCCCTTGGCAGAGCCCAGGCCAGGCGACTTCCTGGCAGCAGGTGCTTGTCGGGAGAAACTGTGTGGGGGAGGCCCAGCTCCGGGCTTCTGTAATGGTTGTTATGTAATAGGGCCTAGCTAGGGAGGCGAGGCTGGCTTTGCTCAGGATTTCCGGTCCCTGCAACGCCTCCCTGGTGTGACCAGTATCTGTCTGGGAGGTTTATTATCGGAATTGCTCCATCATCCACCGGCATACCCCTCAGCCTCCTCAACCTTTGACATCCATGTCCCAAACCTGCAAGCATCCTGGAGGGTTCCAGAGCTCAGCTGAGAGGCAGGATTGGGAGTGAGGCCTCACCCTCCACTTCCTAACCCATGTGACCCCTGACAGACATGCCAGCACCTAGTTCTGATCTCGATCAAAGCCCAACCCACACGGAACACTGAACCTATCACAAAGCATACCGTATATAAGCTCTTCCTTTTAGTTTATTGTTTTTAGTGCTGGGGCCCCACACATGTTAGCAAGCATCTCCCACTGAGCCACAACCCCCCAGTCCAATCTTGTTTTTTTTTTTTTTATGTTTTATTTATTTGAGATAAAGATTGTGTGGTGGTTTGATTTAGGTGTTCCCCCATAAACTTAGGTGTTCCAAATGCTAGGTTCCCAGCTGATGGAGATTTGGGAATTAATGCCTCCTGGAGGCAGTGTATTGTTGGGGACGGGCTTATGGGTATTTAGCCAGTTTCCCCCATGCCAGTGTTTGGCAAACTCTCCTGTTCCTATTGTCCACCTTGTGTGGGCCAGGGGGTGATGTCCACCCTGTGCTCATGCCATCGTTTTCCCCTGCCATTGTGGAGCTTCCCTTCAAGCCTGTAAACCAAAATAAACCTTTTTCCCACAAGCTGATCTTGGTTGGGTGATTTCTACCAGCAATGTGAACCTGACTGCAACAGATTGAGAGAAAGAAGAGAGAGAATGAGCACTCCAGGGCCTCTAGCCACTGCAAATGAACTCGACACATGTGCCACCATGTGCATCTGGCTTACCTGGGTCTCGGAGAATTGAACCTGGTTTCTTAGGCTTCACAAGCAAGTGCCTTAACCACTAGGCCATCTCTCCAGCCCCATATCCTGCTCTTATGTTAAACTGACCAGGGTCCCACATGGCTCTGACATCTCTTCCGTAGGTGAGCTTAGCTAAACTGTCTAGCATCTCTGGGCCTTTGATTCCTCACCAATGACGTTCAGATTGTCAAGCCTTCCTCCCAGGGCCTTTTTCCACCAAGATTAAATGTGATAATGATAATGTGTGTTGAGTGCTGAGCGTGGTGCCAGGCATGGAATAAATGCTCAATAAATGGTGGCTATTATCATTATTAGGAGTTGTAACTCCAAGTAACTACGCGGCAGGCAGCAAGATTGATGTGAGCTGGTTTCCTTAGCCACAGGGCCTTTCCCTGCCCTCAGTCTCTCCTGGCCTGGAAAGGATTTGATTCACAGAGTTAGGCTTAAGACTCAGCCATCTCTTCCTTGGTGACTAGTGGGATGCAGAAGCAAAGGGGTGGGCTTTAGAGCTGGAAGAGACTAATGAGGGGTCCAGGAAGGCTTTGCATTAGTTAGTATGTGGGGCAGAGGAGGGGACTGAATATGTATGTATGCATGTTGGCCTCTAATCCTCACTCACCCCAGGGAGAAATAGTGTCATCTCTTGTCTCCCCTCCTCCATCTCTGTACCCCCTCTGTAAGACCCAGGCTTGTCCCGTGGATGTGGAGTCTCCTCACAGGCTCCTGGGCAGGACCTGCCGGGGCCCCTTTTCCTTGTCTTGGAAGGCTGCAGAGAAATCTAGTTGATCTCTTCAAACCCAGGAGTCATCTACATTCTTTTTCCCTGCTATTTTAAAATTTAAAATAATGTTGTAGGGGTTGGAGAAATGGCACAGCAATTAGCAGCCTGGGCTCAATTCCCCAGTGCCCATGTAAAGGCAAAGGCAGATGCACTAAGTGGCTCAGGCATCTGGAGTTTGTTGGCAGTGGCAAGAGGCCTTGGCACACCCATTCTCTCTCTTTCTCTCCCTTCTTCCTTCCCTCTCTGTCTCAAATGAGTAAGTATTTTCAAAACTAACATTATAGTTTGGAAAGGCACATGCAATTGATTATCCCATCCTTAGCCCTGAGGTTCTGATACCTCAGAGGAGATGGACCCCTCATGGAAGAGCAGACTGGTGGCCATGGCGGGATGTTAGTGGAAACAAGCATGCAGGGACTGACCAGCCTCTGAGGCCGACATTGACCTTTACGTGGGAAGTCTGGCTCCAGGAAGCGGTTTCTGGATGTCTCCTGCAGCGCTCTGCAGACAGCTGCCTGGGCCTTTGTGTTTGTGCGCATGATTCCTTTCTGCCGTGTGCTTTTGTGGAGGTGCCGCCGAGGCTCGGCCACTCAGACCGGGATTTGTGAGTGTTTCTCCTATGGCCATGCAAGTTGTTCCTCCTCTTTCTTTTTTCTTTTGGTTTTCTTTGAGACAAGGTTAACCTGGAACTCAGAATCCTCCTGCCTCAACCTCCTGAGTGGTGACATCACAGGCATGTGTCATAACATGCAGGTCATGGGCATTTTTTGGCAAGTCACACTGGGCACACTCTTAACACCTCCATGTTGTCCACAGACGTCTGTTGAGTGAATTAACTTCTTGAGACCAAGGGTCATGTTTCTTGCTTCCTACTTTGGCTATACATGATTTGGCTTCCTGTTGTTTTACAGTCTTCCTCTTTGCTTAAGTTCTTACTGATACCATTACTCCCCACACTGTGTTCCTACCTCCACACTGCATACCTCTTGTCCTAGTGGGAACAGCTCATGCCTTTGTTTCCCTGACCCTCTGGAAATGAGGAAGAAACCCCAAATTCACGTTCTGTTCTTGGGGTGGGGGGACAGAAGTTCATTAATACCAGAAAGAGTTAACAAGGTAAGGTGCTGAGGCACTGTCCTCCCCGCCCAACCGTGTTCCCAGCCAGCTGGGAGCTCACCTGTCTCAAGAACCCTGAGCATGACACAGAAATGAGTCAAAGCCACACCTAGTCATGATTTCTTCATACGGGCCCTGTGGGTGCCAATAATCAAGAGCTGAGGCTGTCGCCGTTTAAACCCTCCCCTCCACTTGGAATGCTGCGGAGGCTGTGTGAGTGGCGTGTGGGGCAGGCATATTTTGGAGCTAGTCCTGAAATCTGTAGGAAGTGCTGGTGGCTTATTCCAGTTGATGAGGTGGCTGGGAGTCGGGAAACTGGCACATGTCTGGGGCTTGCAGGTGGTCCTTACGGTGCCATTGGCTCCTTGGGTGGAGGGGAACCTGCCTGGCTGATTGAGTTGGCCGCTGGCTGCAGCTAGATTCCCTGGCAGAGTGTGGGGATGAGAAGCCAGTCACCTCCAGGCTTTTGGCTCAGGCCAAGCAGCAGTGACTGCATCTCTTTGGGCCCCGTTTGTGACAGCATTTGAAGGGGGATCAGGACAAGGCCTGGAAGCCTGTGTTCCCTCAGCCCTGCTGACTGGGTCATGTCCTAGTGAGCGGGGCTAGGCTGTGCCCTCTCCTACTTAAGAGAACTTATACTTCTTAAAGAGGGCCGGGGCCCAGGGAGCCAGCCTTGCCTTCACTTGGGGTGAGGAGGATGAACTTGGGTCCAAGAAGGAGTAAAAAATGTCCTGCCCAGGAAGCCAGGCCTGGCAGGGGCAGCTGGAGCTGACATCTGGGGTAAGACAGGACAGGGTTCAGATTCCAGCTCCCCATGGTCAAATTACTTAGATTCTTTGTAAAAAACACTTGCCTCATAAAGCCATTATAGAAATTAAATGATAGTCTACAAGAAATAGCTAGGTCAGTGTCTGTCATGGTATAAACACTTGATAAAATGTGTATTTATAATATGTATGTCAATATCCGAGCAGTATATAAAGTCATCTGGCAGCAGAGCCTGGGATCTTGCACTGATGAGTCTGTGGTGACAGGCTGCTTCGGGCCCCTCCGCCCAGCAGGGCTGATGGTGCAGCCACAAGCTTGGCTGACGATGTCTCAGGCATCAAGTAGGGCTGAGCCTGCAGTCGAGGGGGTAGTGACCCAATGACACCACCTGGGAAGGTTGAGGTGATATGAGGGACTGTCCGCATGTGAGCCACAGCCCATCTCCAAGCCTAGACACCTGCCTGTCTCTCCTAGCACTCAGCTCCTGAAGCCTACCCTGGCCCGCATGTGTCCAGATCTGGTGAAGAAATGATGTCAGGGCAAATGTTTTCCAAAGAACTTAGCATAGACTTCTCCTAAATAGGAATTCTGAGGCTGGGGATATAGCTGTGTCAGCTTGCAGGAGGCCGTGGATCCCATCCCTAGCACAAAAAAAAAAAAAAAAAAAGAAGAAGAAATAGTTCTGCTTAGCCATTTATAATAGATTCTGACTTTGCACAGTTGGATTTGCATTTTGGCCAGTCTCCTCCCAGACAGTTGTATGTGTGCAGATCTCCTTCTAAACCCACGAGGTTGTATATACATATTCATATGTGGAACATCATACGATGCCAACTGTTTATAACCAGCTTCTTTTTTTTTTTTTTACTTCCTGCACATATCACTTTGTTTCATTGTATATACAGCCTTGTCAGTATTTTTTGTCACTTTCTCTACATTGTCATCATTTTTACTGCTGGCATAGCTTTCCTCAAAGCACAGTTAGATGCCTTTTCCTTTTGTGGATTTGATTTCAATCATCAGGAACACAGTATGTGGCATAAAGCACGCACTTGGAGCCTCTCTCTTCATATCGCCTGGGCACGTGCTGGGAACAATTGGTGTCGCTATTTCTTTTCCTTGCTTTATTCCACTCTATGGACCACCCCTCTGTTGACACCACTCGAAGCATATTTCCTAATAAGAAGCCATCTCACTCACCAACATTAATAACTAATTGGAGGAGGGCTGGTGAGATGACTTAGTAGTTAAGGTGCTTGCCTGTGAAGCCTAAGGACCCATGTTCAACTCTCCAGATTCCACATAAACCAAATGCACAAAGGTGAGGCAAGCACAAGGTTTCACATGCCCGCTAGTTGGCACAGCATCTGGAGTTTGATTGCAGTGGCTGAGGTCCTGGCGCCAATTTTGTCTGTGTGTGTGTGTCTCTCTCTCTAAAATTAAAAAAAAAAAATTCATTGGAGGGGCTAGTGAGATGGCTTAGCAGTTAAGACGCTTGCCTGTGAAGCCTAAGGACTCATGTTTGACACTCCAGGTCCCACATAAGCCAGACACACAGTGATGAAAGGGTGCAAGGATGCACATGCACACAGGGGCACACGCATCTGGAGTTCCGGTGCAGTGGCTAGAGGCCCTGGAGTGCCCGTTCTCTTCTCTTTCTCTCTCCCTCTCCCATAAAAAAATAATAATAATATTAATTTGTTGGAACTTTCAGGAAAGTCATTGTCCAAAGAGGTTTTGCTCATTTATAAATGCTGCTGTCAGTGAGGTATCCACTGTGGACAGACAAAATTGTTCATCCTCAAAACTCCTAAAACAGCCGGGCGTGGTGGTGCACACCTTTAATCCCAGCACTCAGCAGAGGTAGGAGGATTTCCATGAGTTCAAGGCCACCCTGAGACTGCATAGTGAATTCCAGGTCAGCCTGGGCTACAGTGAGACTCTACCTTGAACTCCCTCCCCACAAAAAGGCTCCTAAAACCATGCCTTACATAGAGTGCTGATAAATATTTGTTGAATTGAAGCAGAAAATATTTCTAAGCTGGGCACAGTGGCACATGCCTATAGTCCCAGCCCCTCAGGAGGCTGAGGCAGGAGGATTCCTTGATCTCATGAGTTCTATTTGAGTCAATCTAGCCTGGGTAACACAGCAAGACCTTGTCTCTAAAAACAATCAAATAAATCAATAGTAACTGTCTTTAAAATTCACTTCTGCAGCAGTTTACATTTTTCAGGTGTCCTTGTATAGGACGTCTGAGTGCAATTTCGTCTATTTTAATTGATGGAGCACTGTGAACATCACTTTCTGTGTGGTAAATGTGGATCCTGTGAAGCGCTCTGGGCCTGTTCAGGTCTGTGTGTCTGTTTGTCCAGTTACTAAATGGTCCTAGATGGCTGACCTGAGATGGTGGGTCTGTTCCTTCCTACCCTTCCCTGGTACCTCACCGGCAGCAGTTGGGGAAGCATGTCGTGGAGCATGGGAGGAATGGCCAGTGACAGGGCTCCCAGTGAGGATTTGCAGGCAGCCTGGGTTTAGAGTGCCTGAGTTGGGTTTGGGTGTTCCTGGCCTTGCCTTTTTTTTTTTTTTTTTTTTGAGAGAGAGAGAGAGTCTCAAGTTTTCTAGGCTGGCCTGGAACTTGCTATGTATCCAAGGATGAGCTTGAACTTCTTGCCCTTCCTGCCTCCACATCCCCAGTGCTGGGATTATAAATGTGTACCAGCATCCCTGATTAGCAGTGGTGGTGTTTGAACCTAGTCCAAACACTCTACCAACTGAGCTACATCCCAGGCCCTTGGGGGCCTTTTTGTCATGCTTTCTGGCTCTTGGCTGTGGTCTGGGGAAGGTATGGAATTGGAGTTCCAGGCATAATGGAAGTGAGTGACATTTAAGAGGACCTTGAAGAGGGTGCCCAGTCCAGTCTCAGCCCAGGATCTACCCCAGGAATGGTCGGGGGGGGGGGGTAGGCATCTCTGCTTGCCCTCCTCATGCTTAGCAAAGGACCCTTTCCTCTGAGGCCTGCTCAGCTAGTGTGGTCCTTTGAATGTATGCCCCCCATGGTCTCAGGTGGGGCGTTTCTTTTTTTTTAGTATTTTGAGATTGAGGGAGAGAGAGAAAGGGAGAGAATGGGTGCGCCAAGGCCTCTAGCTGCTGCAGCTGAACTCTAGACACTTGCGCCACCTTGTGCATCTGGCTTTACATGGGTACTAGGGAATCGGACCAGGGTTGTTAGGCTTTGCAGGCAAGTGCCTTAACTGCTGAGCCATCTTTCCAGCCCTAGACTCAGGAGTTTTATTAAAGCCTGTGACTTGGGTCTCCAGCCGCTTGGCTGGCGGTAGTGTCACTCGGGGCGGATCCTGGGGTCCAGCCCTGCGGCGTGTTTGGGGGCAGATCTGATTTTCAGCTCAGAGGTGTGCAGCGCAGTCTGAGCTCCGGCAGGGCCCCTGCTGCTCGCCGCTGTCCGCGCTGGCTGCTTTTGGCCTTCTTGGCTGTTCTCGGCTTCTCCCGGCTTGGATGTCTGGGGCAGCTTCCACCTCTGACGGGCCCCTGGAATCTGAGCGCTTACATAAGTCCCCTCCTCCCCAAACTGTGCCCGGATTGGATGTGCATCCCAGCAGCGTGGAGCTGTCTATAACAGCTGGATCCATCTCCTAAGACTGAGTTCCCTCTGGCCAAGCAATGCCACCTCCTCTAGAAAGCCGATGCTGCGTGTGGCTGTCCTCTGAGACCTCCCAGCATCCCACTGGCCAGCACCACTTGGCATCGATGCGAGCATGGCTGGGGAGCACACTGTGTCGCCGTGCTCCGTCTCCGCGGCAGGTGGGTGTAGTCTTGGAGATACACCATCATGCCTTCATCAGCTTACTCTGCAGACCAGGCACTGGGAACCGGAAATTGGACAGAAATAGACATGACCTCTGCCCTGTCTGACAGCCTAGTAGAGGGAATGACAGTCCTCCCACCCCTGGAACAGAGAGCAGAACCATAACCTTGACAGTGGAAGAGAAGAAGCACTAGCCCGCAGTGGACGCTCCTGCTGGCTAAGGCATCAGAGGAGACTGCGTAGTCAGCTGCTTCCTGGGCAGAGCGGCGGCACATGCCTAGGGCCAAGGGCAGGGGCAGCACAAGGACCAGGGACTGAGAGAAGGCCAGCGTGGCTGGAGCACAGAGTGGAGGGCAGGGTGGTGGAGCAAGAGGTAGGTGGGAGTAGAGGCCATCAAGAAATTGGGGTCCAGCCTGAACAGTCATTGTGGGCCGTGGAAAAGGGGGTAGGCCTCATCCCAATGCACCAGGAGTCTTCTGATGTCTCTGAGGCTGGCAGGGATGGGAGAAATGACATGATTAGGTGTGCATCTTGGAAAGGCCAATTGGCTGCGTGTCAAGAACTAATTGGAGGCAATGGAAGCTGGCCAATGTAGGGAGGCATATGCTTCAGGCCAGGCACGGGCGGTGGCAGTGTGGATCAGGCAGGAGTTAGAGAATGGAGTTGTCACGTCTAAGAGGTACCTGGAGTTCCTGGGTGGGTCACCTGGTGGGGTGAGGGTGGGGGAGGGTCAAAGATGAGTGCTGGCTCTGTGCATCTATCTGATGGACTCACACCCAGCACTGAGAGGGGTGTGCAAGCAAAGGGCTTCACTGTGCACAGTGATAAACACACTCGTGAACCATCTCCCTGACCCTCATACCTGTGACGTGGGTTACTTGTTGCTACTGATGTGCAGGGAGAGAGAGGCCCAGAGGAGGTGCCAAGTGCTTTGCTTCTGTCCTATAGACTAATCCCCAAGTCCGCCCCCTTCCCTGTGTTCTCAGGGCTGGGACATATGTTTGTGAAGGGCTGAATCAAGGAACTGCATCTGTCTAAGAGCCTAGAGTTTTGTCACTTCTGGTCTGAGTTAGGCACAGAAGTGAGATGTGGTTGCTTTCACGCTCAGATGCAATTCCAGGGTTCAGGATGCCGGTGGCAGGAAGCTGCCAGGTCCCAGAAGTCAGTGCTCCATTGCCAAGTCTGCTCATGGGAAGCCCATCAGGGCAGGAAGCAGGGGCTCCTCTCGACCACTGCGCTCCCCCACCCCGTCCTACCAGATCTATCAGTGACAGCTCTATTGGCATGGATTGGAAAGGCTGGCTCACCCTTTCTCAAGTTTTTTATTGTTGTTTTAGTTTTTTTCTTTTTTTTAATTTACTTATTTATTTGAAAGTGACAGAGAGAGAGAGAAAGAGGCAGATAGAGAGAATTGGTGCGCTAGGGCCTCCAGCCACTGCAAATGAACTCCAGACGCGTGTGCCCCCTTGTGCATCTGGCTAACGTGGGTCCTGGGGAACCGAGCCTCGAACCGGGGTCCTTAGGCTTCACAGGCAAGCACTTAACTGCTAAGCCATCTCTCCAGACCTGTTTTGGTTTTTTTGAGGCAGGGTTTCATTCTAGCCCAGGCTGACCAGTGTGGCCTCAAACTCACAGCAATCCTCCCACCTCTGCCTCCTGAGTCCTGGGATTAAAGGTGTGCGCCACAAAGCCCAGCTTGTTGTTTTTTTTTTTACAATAGCTGCTTAATTTTCAATATTGGTGCCTGGGAACAAAGACCAAGCCCATAAGGAGAAAAGGCTTATTATGTTCTTATTGATCTGAGATTTAATAGAGTAGTAATTCTGTATTATTTGAAGTGGAGCATGTTGTCACCATGGCTTCCACGAGTGGTGGCTGTAAACCTGACAACAGGGCTATGCACACGTGAGTGGGTGTGCCCCACCCTGCACCTTCCCGGCCCTCAAAGCACTACAAAAGACAAGGGGTGGGGGAGACGTTCAAGGCAGCCCTCACCATTTCTACCTGGGGTGAGACAGGAGTGGCTCTCTCTCCGGCAGATACCGCAGACCTTGTCCGAACCCACAGAGCAGGCAGCGCTGGGTCCTGTGCTGGGGAAGGTGGGGACTCTCTTCTCTCCTCCACCTGCTTCAGAGGGGAGCTGATCTGTGATGTCATCTCAGGAGGGCTGCTGCTGTGTGCTGCTCCTGGCCCACTCTGATGGCCCTGTGTCCTGTGTCCCAGGGCTGTGGGCAGAGGGCAGGACTGTGTGTGTCTGTGTGTGTGTGTGTGTGTGTGTGTGTGTGTGTGTGTGTGTGCGCGCGCGCGCACATGTGGGTTCTTGTTTCCTCCCATGGCACAGGCCTTTCATCCATCAGGCAGAGTAACCAAAGACATGGGCATTCCTACCCTTCAAAACCCCACTTAACTCTCCCTCCTGGGATGCAGCTAAGCCACCCTCATCCTTGGCAGGGTGACTCCTGAGCGAGTCACAGCATTTGGCCAGGTGCACAGTGATGAAAATGTCCTATCTCTGTGCTATCTCAATAACTCCACCAGCTAGCTGTAGCAGTTGAGCCTGAAATGAGCTCAATGTAACTAATAAGCCGTTTTATTGAAAAAATGTTGGCGTTTTCTGTCTTAGGAATAGAACCCAGTGTATTATGCAGGGTAAGCAAGTGCTTTAAACACTGAATTGCATCTCCAGTCCCTAACTTCATTTTAAATAGTTGTCTGTGGGCTGGAGAGATGGCTAAATGGTTAAAGGTGCTTGCTTGAAAAGCCTGATGGCCCAGTTTCAGTTCTCCAGTACCCAACGTGGCTCATGTGTCTGGAGTTCCTTTGCTGCAGGTGGAGGTCTCGGTGTGCCCATACCCACTACCTATCTCTCTCTCTACTTATCTATCTCTCTACCTGTCTCTCAACTAAGAAAGCATTTACAAACCACAGATAGCCACCTGGCTAGCAGCTACTGTAGTAGATGGTGCAAGCCTAAAAAGAAACCTGTAGGGTTTTAGAATAAGGTGCGAGGTTTACCACTAATAACAACAACAGTTACACACATTTATTGAGTGCTTATTATGCGCTGATTACTTTTTGTACATATCTAGTTAATTCTCAAAGTGATAAGTGTAAGTGAGAGCATGTGAGGCTTAAAGGGACTGGAATAGTCCCCCTAAGGGGTCCACCCGGTCTTGCCTCACCCAAAGCCTGTGTCACAGCACCATGCCGCTCTGCCTTTAACAGGAGCTCAGAGCAGTATTTCAGGAACATGACCAAAGCTTCTGACACTGCGGGACAGAAGCTTCTGTTGCCAGGTTGATAGAGGATGCCAGGCAAAGCCAGACTGGCCTCGAGCCAGCGCTGGGAAATATATGAGCGTGTACCATGTGTGAGCATATGGTCAGCTGCATTCCATCCCTAGTGAAGCCTTGGGTTGGGGTCAGCTGGGTTGCCACTTCTGCCCAGCCATTTGAGAGCCTTCAGCCTCCTCCCAGGGACTGGCCCAAGCAGAATCAAATCTCAGCTGCTGAGGTGATGCTTAGCATGTGGAGGGAAGGGCTTGATTGCCTTCCCAAGCTCCAGAAAAAGGTCCTGCTTGGTGGCTAGCAAGCAGTGTGGTGGGCACTCTACAGCATCTCCAAGCCTCCATTTCTCCCTCTCTTCAGGGAAGAGTAGCACTTATCTTCTGCATACTTTGTGGCCAGGGTGGCTGATCCTGGGAAACACAATTGCTCCATTAGTGGCAGTCCACCATTGGCATTTTAGTCCTACCTGATTTCGAGACCTTGATCTCATTCAGCAGCTGTGGGGAGGACAGAGCTCTCCGTGTTTCAGAATGTGCTGTCAGCGAGTCTCATAAGGGTAAGAAAGCAACGAAAGCTGGCCTCTCGGAGAGCCACACCTGAGGTGGCAGCTTAGGGTCCAGCAGACAGGCTTGCCCCATGAGAGGCTCATCCAAGCCTGGCAAAGACCCCAAAGCCTGGACTGGCATTTAGTAGCCACCTCTCCTTTCAAGAGACCCCAAGAGCTGAGAGGACCCACAAGCAGCAATGGATAGCTCCAAAGAGACCCTCCATGACTGTGCTTGATTCACAAAGACCCCAAGCCTAGCACCTTCCTAAGAGCTACAGAGGGACCTCCTATGGATGCCTGGGACCTGAGAGGGACTATCCTGCTGGCCCAAAGGGCCAGAGCTTAGATCAGGTTCTGTCTTACTTGGAGAATCAGAGAAGTACCGTTTCTCACACCTGATGCTCGGATGGTGGCCAATTCATGCCCCCACAAATGTGTCATAGCTTCCCTCCTGTGTGTGCTGGCTCCCTCCCCTCCTGCAGAGCCCGGGCTAAGCCTCTCAATCAGGCTGGTGACACATGCATTGGGAAGCCAAGTTGGTGACATTTCTCTCCATGGAGAGGTGTGCCTCTTGCTCAGTTGGCAGCCTGCAGAAAAGGCCAAGTAACAGATCCAGCCTTCCCTCAGCAGGGGTCTGGAGAGAGCCCCCCACACTACAGGAACCAGAGGCTCTGCAGCCTCCAGGATAAGCTGCCATCGCTGAATCACACGGCCTGTGTAGACTGGGAACCAGCCCCAGCCCCAACAAATCCACCTCTGCCTCCCAGTGTTTATCCTGGCCTTCCCCACCACTGCTTGTTGCTGTGCCTTTAGGGGAAGCAAAATATGTGTTTAGATGTGATGAGTTTAAACAACTCCACAGAAGGAAAAACACTAGTGTCTGCAATCTGCCTCTTTATGTCTGGAAGAAATGATAGGATGGCTTCAGAGTCAGCCCTGGATCACATCCTTCCTTGTCATGCGATCTTGATCACGTTCTCAAGCCCCTCCACACCCTCAGTTCCTCATTAGCAGTAGGCTTAACACCTGCCTGATAGGAGTCCTGGGATCATTAGGCAAAAAGCTGTGTATTCTGGCTGTCATCAGGATTTCTCTCCTAACCTGTCAGGCATACATAGGCATGTTGGGGTCTGGTTCTATGCGAGCATGTGTTCCCTGTGCTGGAGCACCGTACTTCCCACCCACACCTGCCGGTAGCCGCAGTCCGTTATGCAAAGGCCCCGGTGCCTGCTGTTGAGTTTGCCTGGATCTCCCCCAGGTATTGCGTGTTTGGGTGATTTCCAGTTCTTTGCTGCTTAATATGGTCCTGCTGTGAATATCCATCAGCTTCTTTTGACATGATTAACAGAACAGAATTATGGGGGATGGAATTCGTCGTGTGGAGACCCATAGACGGGCCACCTCTGCTGGTCCCCAAAGCTATCCAAGGATTCCTGGGTTAGCCAGACCTGTGGAGGCATCTATCCTTATAGCTTGAAGCCAAAGCCAACCATCTTTTCAGACGATGCCAAAGTATCCCTTGGGTCCCACTGCCCCGGGCCCACAGCCAAGGAGGAAGTGGCTGAGGCGTTGACGTACCTGTGTCCTCTCTCTCGTAGAAAGTCTGCACCAAATGTGGGATCGAAGCCTCCCCTGGCCAGAAGCGGCCCCTGTGGCTGTGTAAGATCTGCAGTGAGCAAAGAGAGGTAGGGCTAAAGCGTGCTGGGCCGGGGTGGGCCGGGCCCCACTTGCACGGGGCACAGGCAGGAGCTTGTCCTGAGGGATGATCCCTAAGGAGCCACCACTAAGGATGTCCAGGGGAGACGTGTGGGAAGGACAGCATGCTGGCTTGTCCATCTCCCCGTGCAGAGATGGCAGGATCCTGTTCTATGCCTTATGGGGTCCAGGGTTGCAGTAGAAACCTCAGCTGTGTACGCATGTGGCATTTGGTGGGGAGGGCGATTGTGACTGGAGTAATAGGAGCCACTCCAACTCAGCTAAGCACTTGACACTGCGCTAAGGTCCTTGGATCTGTGCGCTTCTTTTCCCTTCTGCAACGCCATAGCTGGATACAGTTCTTACCCCTCTTCCTGGTGGGGAAATGGAGACGCACGAGGCTAAGTGACCTTTGGGTACTAAACTATTGGCAAGGAAACAGGGCTGGCGACCACGTGCGTCCATGACTTCCCATGCTGTTGTCACCACCCACAGGTCCCTTCTAGCACAACTGGACGCCTTTAGGGCTTCCACTCTTCCAGACTTTCAGGCCTTCGAGAGGACATGTAAGGAAACCCAGGTAGATGGTGTTAGATTGTCTCGAGACCATTTGAGTGTGAGCTGACTGAGATCCATTCCCAAAACTGTTCACCAAATGCCACAGTAGTGTCTGACATGGTCTAAATCTGTTCCTGTGAGTCTTGTAAAACAGATGAGATATACTAACATTTAACCTTGACAATGACAAATACACCACTCTGGGCTGCCATAATGATGTCCAAAGCTATGTGACTTTGTATAATCGTCTTTCTTATCATTTAAACCTCAAAAATAATAAAGATTTCCTTAGCTGTGTCACTTAAAGCTTTTTGAGTATATTTAGTGAGTTCCCATGTGTCACATGACATCTTTTCAATCTAACAGATACAATAAAGAGACTAAATGACAAGGGTTATGTCGTCCAGTTTTGACCACTTTCTGAGGGTTAGTCAGGACTGTGAGGCAGTAGCAGACGGGTGAGGCGGGACCTAGAACTGTGTTTCCAACCCCTGGGCCCAGGCTTTCTTCTCTACCCAAGGTGGGAATGAAGCCACACAGAGCAGGCCAAGGCAGTCCGTTTCTGAGTGAGGCAGGAGGAACCTCTGGCTCTTCATAGATTGATGCAGCTTCAATTTATGTTGCTTGGCACGTAGTATGTGCTTTTCATCTGAGGATCTATCAGCTGTTTTCCTTTCTGGAAAAATTTCAGCCATACCACTCTTGAAATGCCATGCTGCCCTTCCGTCCCTTCTGGAGATCGTATATTTTAAAACCTCCCAATCCGTCCTTTTGCAGCTCTCAGGCATTCTCCTTGCTGAATAGTTTGGGTTGGTGGCTCCTCCACAAGGGTCCGAGGTCCCCTGGGGCAGAGCCAGGCATCCTGAGTATATGGCAAGCTGCTAGTCCCCTCCGTGGGGACAACGGGATTATTCCCAGAGCGTGGGAGCCGGCCCGCTGTGTGCGCAGCTGCCCGCTCTCATATGCACTCCCGCCGTGGGGCTGGGCCCTGCTGTTTTCAGCCTCCTTTCCCAGGTGGGAAACCCCCACCTCAGCCCCATTTTTAGTGATTTGGCTGTAGCCTCCCCACCTCCTGGGGGATGGTTTAAGTTCCCATATCCAGGAAGATCCATCTCCCAGCTGTCTCCACCTGCTTCTGGGCTCAAAGCTCCACAGGCAGTACACTCTACACTCAAAATAGCATGTAGCTGGGCGTGGTGACACACACCTGTGATCTCAGCACTCCGGAGGCAAAGGCAGCCTGAGCTACCATCAAGAAACTGTCCCCCAAAAGAAAAAAATACCCACCAAGTAGTTTCGGATCCACTAAGAGATGTATCTTGTTTTTGAATATTAATAAGTTGGCTTGTTGCTTTTAAAATATTTCCACCTGTCACTGCTGTGCGTCTGGACGGCAGAGGCAGCAGGCAGGGTCTCCAAGTATAGACTGGCATTTGGTCCCGCCTGATGGTCCCTCATTCCTCATCCCCAGATGGTGATGATGACACCTACTCCACAGAACTGTGAGGGTTCAGCATGCTCAGGGCAGTGTGCTGACTATCCTCTATAGATTTTAGAGGTTGTCCTTCATCCCAGCCAGACGTTCTTTCTTTGAACTGGGGTCTTCCTGGTCTTCCATTTTTAAAATATATATTTGATTTATTTTTATTTATTTAAGAGAGAGAAAGATACATACAGAGACAGAGCGAATTGGGCACATCAAGGACCCCAGCCACTGCAAACGAATTCCAGATGCATGCTCCTCGTGCATCTGCCTTGCGTGAGTCCTGGAGAATCGAACTGGGATCCTTTGGCTTTGCAGGGAAACGCCTTAGCCTTAACCACTGAAGCTCTTTTAAGATTCAGTTAGCACTGGGCGTGGTGGCGCACACATTTAATCCTAGGACTGGGGTGGGGGGCACAGAAGACTGGGGGAGTGCAGAGGTAGGATTACTGTGAGTTTAAAGCTGGTTCTGGAACTACAGGGTGAGCTCCAGGTCAGCTCAGACCAGAGTGAGACTCTACCTTGAAGGGAGAAAAAAAAAAAAAAAAGATGTGGG
The DNA here is from genome assembly GCF_020740685.1 of Jaculus jaculus. Classification (NCBI taxonomy): domain Eukaryota; kingdom Metazoa; phylum Chordata; class Mammalia; order Rodentia; family Dipodidae; genus Jaculus; species Jaculus jaculus. The sequence goes on along the minus strand of NC_059110.1, from coordinate 83,374,748 downwards.
CTTGGGCAGAAGAGATGGCTGAGCGGTTAAGGCACTTGCCTGTGAAGCCAAAGGACCCAGGTTCAATTCCCCAGGACCCACGTAAGCCAGATGCACAAAATGGCACATGCATCTGGAGTTTATTTTCCAGAGACTAGAGGCCCTGATGTGCCCATTCTCCTTCTCTCTCTCTTAAATAAAAGATATTAAAAATAAAGATGTGCCAGGCGTTTGGGCGCATGCCTTTAATCCCAGCACTCGGGAGGCAGAGGTAGAAGGATCGCTGTGAGTTCAAGGCCACCCACAGACTACATAGTGAATTCCAGGTCAGCCTGGGCCAGAGTGAAACCCTACCTTGAAAAACCAAATAAATAAATAATATGTGAGCTGGGGAGATGGCTCAGGAACTAAGGTGCTTGCCTGCAAGGCCTAACAACCCAGGTTCGATTCCCCAGTACCCACGTAAAAGCCAAATGTGCAGTGGCGCATGCATCTGGAGTTCATTTGCAGCTGCTGGAGGCCCTGGCGCACCATTCTGTCTGTGGTACATGTCTTTAATCTCAGGACTCAAAAGGCTGAGGGAGGAGGGTGAGTTTGGTGCCAGTCTGGGGTACAGAGTGAATTCCAGGTCAGCCTGGGCTAGAGTAAAGACCCTGCCTCAAAACAACAACAACAAAAAGAGAAGTTAAAGGTACAGAGTATCCACAGACAGAAAATTGCACCTCAGCAGGTTGAGATAATGATCACAGGTGAGCCAGAGGCCAAGAAACAGCAAGGAAAAGATATAAGGAAAGGAGAATTCCACTAACTTGAACCACTTAGTAACGGGTTGCCCAGGCCACTGCTGTTACCTAACTCCTCACAAATTGCTGCCACATGCCTTAAGATCCGGAGCTACCCAACGCAGCAAGGTCCTCCACCAGCCTGTCTATCTCCAGCATGCTCCCATTTCCAGAAAAGTCTGAAATAGCTTCAGATATGTTTTCTTATCGTCCCTAAAGCAGAGACTAGGGGGCTGTGCATTATGCTGTGCGCTTATCCTTAACTTTTTGGGAGCTGATAAAGCTCAGCCCAAGCAAGGTCTCCATGGCCTTGGGCATTCCGTGGGTGTTTAGTGCATGTGCGTGGAGCTAGGAATGTGTGAGGTCGATGGGCCAGGGGTACCGTGTTCATGTGCCGGCGTCTGCTCTCTGCCTTTGGAGAAGGGGGCCAGTGCAGTTGGTTGTTTTTTTTTTTTCTCTCTTCAAAAAATACCTAATCATAACAAGGAGATAGTTAAAGAGAAAGGGCATCTAAAATGTCAGATTTGAAGCTCCACACAGCTGCTTCCGGGGCTGCGATACGAATTTGGAGCTCTGTCCCACTGCAAATGGCAAATGGTAATGGAAGAACTTGGGTTTCTGATGGAAACTCTTGTGCCGCTCTGCCCAAGTACTCTTATCTCCCTCTCCTCGTGAACCTCACTTCCATCAGCTCTGGCTGTAATTGCAAGTCGTTCCTCTGGAGTGGGCCGAAGGCTGGCTGGAAGTTTCTAAGGCTGGTGAGCTGGCGCTGCTGCCGGCTTAATGTACTTAGAAGGAGCCGCGATGGGAGCCCTTGGGCCTGCTTCTGAATCTGCAATCTAATGCATTTATTCATCTGAGCATTTGATGCATATTTATTGAGCATCTTCTTTGTGCCAGACAAAACAGTTTTTAAAATGAGAGGTAAAACACAAACACAGGAAGGTATGTCCTGCAACCTCCCAGATGGTGATGTGGTGCTCGAGGGGGGGGGGTAAGGGGTGCTGCTCAAATGTCTGTGTTCTCATCTGTTGAAAGCCATAAAAGGTTTTTTTTGTTTTTGTTTTTCTTTTTTTCCAAGGCAGGGTCTTACTCTAGCTTGCCTTTAATCCCAGCATTTGGGAGGCATAGGTAGGAGGATCACTGTGAGTTCAAGGCCACTCTGAGACTATATAGTAAATCCAGGTCAGCCTGGGCCAGAGTGAGACCTGGTACCCACGTAAAGCTAGATGCACAAGGTGGCAAATACGTTCAGAAGCTAGAGGCCCTGGTGCGCCCATGCTGTCTGTCTCTCACACACGCACTCTTTCAAATAAGTAAACAAATAAAATATTTTTTTAATTTTTAAATGAAAACTTAACCTGGGCCCTTTGGCTTTGCATGCAAGTGCCTTAACCGCTAAGCCATCTCTCCAGCCTAAGTTTTCATTTTCTAAGCTACGTACATTTTAGCACTAGGCATGGCAGCATGTTCGTAATCTCAGCACTTGGGAGGTACAGACGGAAGGATCATGAGTCCAAGGTCATTCTTGGTGCATAGCAAGTTCAATACCAGACTAGGCTACTTGAGACTCTGTCTCAAAAAAAAAAAAAAAAGTAAAATGCATCATTTTTCTCTTTTTTAGTTATAAAATTAATATACATCATTGAGGAGTGTAGACAAGATATAGAAAAATATAAAGAGGGCTGGAGAGATGGCTTAGTGGTTAAGCGCTTGCCTGAGAAGCCTAAGGACCCCCAGTTCGAGGCTCGACTCCTCAGGACCCACGTTAGCCAGATGCACAAGGGGCCGCACACGTCTGGAGTTCGTTTGCAGTGGCTGGAGGCCCTGGTGCGCCCATTCTCTCTCTCTCTCTCTATCTGCCTCTTTCTCTGTCTGTCACTCTCAAATAAATAAACAAGAAAGATTAAAAAAGAAAACATTAAAATATATATATATATATATATATATATATGTATGTATATGTATATGTATATATAAAGAGAGCTAGATGGCTTGGCAGTTAAGGAACATGCCTGTGAAGCCTAAGGATCCAGGTTTGGTTTTCCAGGTCCCATGTAAGCCAGATGCACATGGTGGTACATTAGTCTGGAGTTTGTTTGCAGCAGTTAGAGGCCCTGGCATGCCCATTCTCTCTCTAATAAATAAATAATAAATATATATATATATATATATATATATATCTAACGAAATACATACCAGAAATTGATAATTTTATAAACAACCAGTTAATATTTCAGTATATTTACTCCCAACCTTTTAGAAAATATTATTTATTTATTTACAAGGAAAGAAAGAGAATAGACAAGCCAGGGCCTCTTGCCACCGCAAAGAACTCCAAATACACATGTCACTTTGTGCATGTGATGGCTTTCTGTGGATATTGGGGAATCAAAACCAGGACATCAGGCTTTGTAAGCGAGTGCCTTTAACTATTGAATCATCTCTCCAGCCCAACTTCCAACCTGCTATATGCTTTTTTAAAGTCGGTTGAACTTGTTTGTTTTGGTCTTTGGCTTTCTGAGGTAGTGTCTTCCTCTAGCCCAAACTGACCTGAAATTTACCATGTAGTCTCAGGATGGCCTCGAACTCAGCAGTCCTCCTACCTCTGCCTTCCAAGTGCTGGGATTAAAGGTGTGCACCACCATGACCAACTACTTGTATGTGTATGTTTTTATAAGTTTATTTATGTAAGAGAGAAAGAAGCAGAGAGAGAGAGTATGGGCATGCCAGGGCCCCCTGCCACTGCAAACAAACTCCAGACACATGCACCACTTTGCACATCTGGCTTTATGTGAGTACTGGGGAGTCAAACACAGGCCATCAGGCTTTGTAAGCAAGCCCCTTCAGCCACTGAGCCATCTTTCCAGCCCTGAACCTGTTTCAAAAACTGACATATTATCACAAATATTTCCCAGTATAATCAGAACCTTGAACAGTCTTAGACATACAGTCATACAGTCATACCTTCCTTTTGTGTGTGACATTTAGGTTGTGTTGTTATTTTTGTTTGTGGAGCTTTCGTTTCTTTGTTGGTTTTTTGGATACAGTGTTTCATGTCACCCAGGCTGTCCTGGGACTCACTGCTGTAGCCAAGGATGACCTTAACCTAGTGATCCTCCTACCTCCACCTCCAAGTGCTAGGATTACAGGAGTGCACTTTGCAGGACACTTAAGTTATTTTTATTTCCTTCTCTTAATAATAAATATACATGTAGCTATTTGCCTTCATTCTTCTTTTTCTTGGTCCTGGGATGGAACCCAGGGCCTCATGCATGTTAAACACTCCACCACTGAGCTACTCCTAGCTCTTTGCCTGCATTTTATATTGCAACCTCAGAATATTTTTTTATTTTATTTTAGTTTTAGTTTTAGTTATTTGAGGCAGGGTTTCACTGTAGCCCAGGCTGACCTGGAATACACTATGTTGTCTCAGGGTGGCCTCGAACTTATAGCAATTCTCCTACCTCTGCCTCCAAAGTGCCGGGATTAAAAGCATGCACCACCATGCCCAGCTCAGAATGGTTTCTTAGAGTGGGGGGAGGGGAACACTCAACACCAGTGTTTAATTTCCCACTTATAGACCCTGAATTGCTATTTTTATTTATCTCAATTCGCTGCTGTATAATTTGATGCATTTTTTTAAAAATAGGATCATACCTGAGCCTTTCATTATCTGGTAATTGTTGCCTTAATGTAAAAAATAACAGTTTGATATACAATTGATCGTAATCCATCCTGGCCCACAGTTCAGCAGCTTTTTACCCCCTCATCTGCCAGCCACATGGAGAAGCCGCAGCATGAGGAACAACTGGCAAATGCAATAGCTAGGAGGGAGGACTGGGACGAAGGAGTGAGAGAGCCCAGCACAGCTGTGACTGTGGTCTCCATAAGAGTTTTCAATTAATTAATTAATTAGAAGATGCACTAGAAGGAATAGAAGCCACATAGGGCAGGCAGGACCTTTGAAAAAGTACAGACAGATTGGAAAGGGAACAAGAGGAGCCATTTTCATTTGTAGATAAATGAAAAGTATTAATGAATTGTGAAGCCCAGCTGCGCTGCAGTCCTTCCCTAGAGCGAGGAACCCTGCCATTCGCGTTAACGGACACAGCTGTTGCCTTATCCTTTGTGTGTCAAAATCTTGTTTATGTTTCTAACTGGTGTCCCCAGTATCTGCTTGCCCCCTTGACTTGTTTCTTTCTTGTTTGTTTGGAGTTTTTAAGTTGTTTTATCAAGGCCGGGTCTCACTCTAGCCCTCAATGACCTAGAACTAACTCTGTAGCCACAGGCTGGCTTCAAGCTGTCAGGGATCCTCTGAGCTCAGCCCCGAGTGCTGCCTTCACTTCTTCTGTTCTACCCGTCATTTGGCACTGTCCTGCTTCAGCCTCCTGAGTGCTGGGGTGTTAGCCAGCGTGACCAGCTGTGGATACCAGGCCCATCTCTCACTGCCTGCTGCCTCGCCGTCTCCGTTCCCCTGTGCCCTGGCTCGTTTTTGGTCACTGACCTGGTCTCCTTGCTGGCAGGTTAATAAGCACTGACATGTGTTCAAGGTTCAAAGAAAGAACAAAGGAAGCAAACAGGGCCCAGTGTGCTGCCTAAACAGCTCTTTGGGCTCACCCATGAGGGCAGAGGGATAGAGTGACAAGCTCCAGGAGGCAGGAATGTCACAGTGCAGAGAAAGAGAGGTCAGGACAAGCTAAATGCAGCATGAGAAGATGGACATGGTGGCACATACCTGCACTCACAGCTCCTCAGTGGACTGAAGGAGGAGGGTTGATTGAGATCAGAAATGCAGACCTGCCTGGGCAACATAGCAAGACCTCAAAAAAAAGAAAAAAAACAAGCCTTTATTTTTAAGGCCAGCCATGGTGGCTCACTCCTTTAATCCCAACATTTGGGATTAAAATCCCTGCTTTAATCCCAGAGGTAGGAGGATTACCAGGAATTTGTAACCAGCCTGGGACTACAGAGTGAATTCCGGGATAGCCTGGTTAGAGTAAGACCCAACCACAAATAAATAAATAAATGAATAAATAAATATAGTTTTGAAAATACGTTTGTATCTAGTCTAAAGATTCAACAAAACCAATACTCATTAGCCACTGAGCAGGTCAAGATCTAAACCCTTACCCTGCCTACATGTGACATCAATAAGATGGAACTGCGCGTGTGTTTGTACCTTGCTGCTTTTATCATTGTGCTTTTGAAACTTGCCATCCTCATGCCTGTGGCTGGGTGTGTCCCTCTCACAGCTGTCTGTGGTCTCCTGCCTACCTTTCCATCCTCATGTTGGTGGCTGCAGGGACTCTGTTTCTTTGGCTGTTGGGGATAATTGATAATTCTCCTCTAATCATTCATGTCTCCCCAAACAGAGGAGAGTTTCTCCAGAACTTATAGTTTCTCTTGGACCATGAAACATGCTCATGTTCAACTTTCACAGGTGATTCCCAGCCACTTCGCAGAGTAGCTGGGCCAAGAAGAGTATCCCAACAGTTTAAGACCCGGTCCCCGACCCCTGCCAGGCAGGCAGGCAGGCAGGCTGGCAGGCCAACCCGGGGCGATCACAACACACTCAGCCCCTCTGTGGCCTCCTGTGCTGCTCTCTTTTTCTTTCACCTACCTTCAGGGGTATGTTTCTTTTTGTTGTTGTTGTTGTAGTTTTGTTTTTTAGTTTATTTTCAAGGAGGGAGGGGAAGAGAGAGAGGTGTGCCAGGGCCTCCAGCCACTGCACGTGAACTCCAGATACATGCGCCACTCTGTGCATCTGCCTTTACATGGCACTGGGGAATCAAACCTGGCTCATGAGACTTTGCAGGCAAGGGCCTAAGCTGCTAAGCCATGGGTGTGTTTCTTGGAATGGAGAGAAATGGCACTGGGCCCTTCGAGTCACAGCACTAGCTTTGCAGCCTGAACATTCGTTACATTTATTGTTTAGCCTTTCTTCCCCTTCCATTAAAGGAACAACAAAAAAAAAAATCTAGTGACTCATTCAAGGTGGTCTTGCAATCAGTGGAAAGGTTAATTGGAATCTAGATTCCCCAGGGTTCTAGAAGCGATTTTTCCAGTCTCTAACAGGTAGCGCTGGCATACAAAGGCTTCTAAGGATACAAGCTTTATTATCCAAGGAGGTACGCCATGAAGGGGTGAAGACCAATTTGTAAGTAATTGAAAGCTGATTAATACAATTAGAGCACTCTTCCCTGTTCGCCTTTGCTTGGCGGTCATGATTTCACACACATCCTGATTAGAACTCAGCAGAGGCCTCTCTGCAGCTGACACTTGCCAAGGCTCCCGCAGTGTTTTGCATATAAAGGTGCTTAGGAAATGTTTGTTGATAGGAAGGGAAATTTGTAAAGAAATGTTCCTCTGATCCCTTTAGAACCTCTTCCCGCAGCCTTTTGATCCCCCACCCCATCACAAGTCTTATCACAGGAACCCTGGGCAGGGCCTGGAAGGACCCTCTGCGCCCTCCTCCCACCCCATTGAAAGAGAAATGTGGGGGCTGAAGAGATGGCTCAGTGGTTAAGGCACTTGCCTGTGAAGCCCAGTGACACAGGCTCCATTCCCCAGTACCCGCATACAGCCAGATGCTCAAAGTGGCACATGCATCTGGAGTAGATTTGCAGTGGCTGGAGGTCCTGGCATACCCATTCTTTCTTCCTCCTTCCCTCTTTTCCCTCCCTCTGTCTTCTCTCTGTCTCTCTCTGCTCACAAATAAATAAATTTAAAAATACTAAAAAAAAAAAAAAGACTAAAAACAAATAAGCCAGGTGTGATGGTACACACCTTTAATCCCAGCACTTGGGAGGCAGAGGGAGGGCCATTGTGAGTTTGGGGTCAGCCTGAGACTATATGGTAAATTCCAGGTTATCCTGGGCTAGAGCAAGACCCTACCTCAAAGAAAGGAAAGGAAAGGAAAGAAAGAAAAGGAAAGAGAAAAAAGAAAAGAAAGAAATTTGGGGAATGGGATAGGGAAAGGGAACGTGGCTTCTTTCCAGTGCATCCATCCTGAAGGTGTCCAGCACATCCCTGGGGTCTTCCACTGGGAGAGCCCACCTCTGGGAGGGCTTCATGGCCTGTAGCAGGTCTGGAGACTCCGAGCCCCTCCCCCCGCCCCAAGCACATGCCTGTGGGAACTAGTCGTGCCAGCCAAGCCCAGCAAACTCAGCACCTGCCTCTGGGCAGGCAGCCTATTTCGCTGCAGGCTGCCATCTGCCTTGCCATACTCATTGTCTCTTGCAGTTTGGATTTTTGATGCAAACAGCTTTGCTCGAGGGCCCCCTCCACAGGCCTGTGAGCGCGCTCAGGAGTGGGTGGCTGGTGCCGGGGCAGGTGGCTGCCTAAATGCCTTACCATCTGTGCCTGGCTTGATCTGGGCTGCTGTTGTGATGTTCCTGGGGGACCCGGATGGTCACACTTCCTCAGTGTGTTGGTCACCTCCCACGTTGCTACAGCTCTGCCAAGCAGTCCCTTATCAGCGCTGCTGCCTCCCGGCCTCCTACACAGGAACAAGTAGCCGCAGGAAGAGGCTTGCGGTGCCCACGAGGTCACAGACTAGTGTGCCCCAAATAGACTGCACCCCTCCCTGTCACTTGCTTGGGGTATTTGTCTCAGCCTCTGATTGGAGGGAGAGTTTTGCTCTGAGATGCTAGCAGACCTCAGAGGAAACTTCATTCCCATGCTGTGAGTCTCTAGACTGGTTGTCCTAATCTCTGTGCACCAGGGAGGCCGGTCGTTGACAGCAGACATTAGCCATGCTGCAGCCCAAGCAATGAGCATCCTCACAGGAGCCCAGCAAGGGATGTACAGGATCTGTTGCCCCCACCTCCCCTTGACAGGTGGAATAACTGAGGCTAAGAGAAAGGAGGTCATTTCCATAAAGACACCAAGGAATGTGTGGATGGAGCTGGCAGTTAAGCCACTTGTGACTGCCTGCTTGCTTACTTGCTTGCTTCCTTCCTTCCTTCTTTCTTTTTTGAGGTAGGGTTTTGCTGTATCCCAGGCTGACCTGAAACTCACTATGTATTCTCAGAGTGGCCTTGAACTCACAGCGATCCTCCTACCTCTGCCTCCCAAGTGCTGGAATTAAAGGCGTGTACCACCACACCCAGCTAACACGGCTGCTTTCTATTCACTCATTCATTCATCTAATATAACCCTATTGCTAGGCACTGTTATAGGCCCTCAGGAAACAGCAGTGAATAAAAACAGTCAGTTCAAGGCCACCCTGAGACTCCATAGTGAATTCCAGGTCAGCCTGGGCTAGAATGAGACCCTACCTCAAAAAAAAAAAACAGAGCCGGGCATGGTGGCGCACGCCTTTAATTCCGGCCCTCGGGAGAGGTAGGAGGATTGCCGTGAGTTCAAGGCCACCCTGAGACCCCATAGTGAATTCCAGGTCAGCCTGGGCTGGAGTAAGACCCTATCTCAGAAAACCAAAAAAAAAAAAAAAAAAAACCCAGCCAAATAACCCTCTCTGGACTTACATATTCTAGCAGGGGCTAGAGATGACAGTTAAAACATGAGCAAACTGGGCGTGGGGGCGCACGCCTTTAATCCCAGCACTTGGAAGTTGGAAGGCAGAGGTAGGAGGATCACCGTGAGTTTGACGCCACCCCTGAGTCTACATAGTGAATCCCAGGTCAGCCTGGGCTAAAGCGAAACCCTACCTCAGAAAAAAAAAAAAAAAAACATGAGCAAGTTAGTATGCAAAGAGATTATGTAGTCTGTTGGATTCTGAATGGGCAGAAGGGTCTGAAGTGTAGGGAGGTTGCAATGTTAATATAGACCAGCCACATGTCATACCCATTAGGGTAGCTCTTATAAGAAAAGAGAAAATCCAAAATGTTGGTGAGGATGTGGAGAAACAGGAGCCCTGTGCCCTAGTGGTGGAAGTGTAAAATGGTATAGACAACAGCAGTAAATCCTCAAAAAACTTGCGCAGAATTACCCTACTATCAAGCATTTCTAGTTCTGGGTGTTTACCTTAGCTGATATTTAGGGCACCAGCAGATATGGTACTTCAAGTTCATAGCACCATTATTCCCAAGAGTTCAACCAGTGTCTGTCGACAGGCAAATGAATAGACAGAGTGTGTTAGACACATAATGGTACTCATGTTATTTGGCCTCAAAAAGGAAAGAATGCTGACACATGCTGCGTCATGGATGGGCCCCAAGGACACACTAGGTGAAGTAAGCCAGCTGTAAAAGGACAGCTACTGTGTGATTCCACGTAGACGAGGTACCCAAGGCTGGCAAGTTCATGGGGACAGAAAGTCGAAGGTGACTGCTAGGGGCTCGCACATGTCACGGGTGCCGAGCTTTGGTCTAGGAAGCGGCTCCGTGCGCGGAGGGTGCATGCGCTAACACAGCAGCGAGCAGGCACTTAGTGCCACCGAACTGTGCACCTGACTACGGTCATAGTGGCACAGGTAGGTGCTGTGTATTCCAGCATGGGACAAAATAAGTGCGGGGGACATTTTCTTGTTGCTACGACGAAAGCAACTTAAGAAACGAAGGGTGGCTGGGCATGGTAGTGCACACCTTTAATCCCAGCACTTGGGAGGCAGAGGTAGGAGGGTGGCTGCGAGTTTGAGGCCAGCCTGAGACGACATAGTGAATTCCAGGTGCCTGGGCTAGAGTGAGACGCTATCTCAAAAAACTGGAGAGCAAAAAAAGAAAGGAAGGAAGGAAGGAGCTAGGTGTGGTGGTGCACGTCTTTAATCTCAGCACTCTACATAGTGAATTCCAGGTCAGGCTGGACTAGAGTGAAATCCTATCTTGAAAAAAAAGGAAGAGTTATTTTGGCTCATGATTTGAAGAGATGCAGACCAGCTTGAGGAAAGCATGGTGGCGGGAGCTTGAGGCATGTGGTCACATTGTATCCAGTCAGGAAGCAGAGAAAGGTGAACACTGGGGCTCAGCTCCATTTCTCCCTTTTGTCAGGGTTTTTTTTTTGTTGTTGTTGTTGTTGTTGTTGTTTTTTGAGGTATAATTTTGCTCTATCCCACACTGACCTGGAATTCACTATGTGGTCTCAGACTGGACTCAAATTCAAGATGATCCTTCTACCTATCTCTGCCTCCCCAGTGCTAGGATTAAAGCGTGCCAATGTGCTCAGCTTTTTTTTTTTTTAATTGCACATATGATTATTCTTTATTGACTTCATTTTTTTGTTTTTTAAATACTCTTTTTTTAATTTATTATTTATATACACAGTGTATATACAGTCATGTTGATACCATCGTTAGCCTCCTCCCTGTCAGGGAGGGTTATTTTGGCTCATGGTTTCAGGGGATTGCAGTGCATCATGGCAGGAAGACATGGTGGAGTCTCATGGCCACAGGAGTGTGCGGTGGTGACTTCTCACAGTCTAGTGACCAGGCAGCAGTGGGCACAGGATCAAGGGATAAAACCTTTAAAGGCCCACTCCTAGGATCTACTTATGCCACATGCTCAGCTTTTAAAAAGTTATTATTTGTGTGCATATATGGGAAAGCTGGAGTGGGAGGGGTGCGTGCCAGAGCACATGTGGAGGTCAGAGACCCACTTTCAGGCTGGCCTTTGTCTCCCCCCTCATCTGAGGCAGGGTCTCTTGCTCAGCTGTTCTTCGCTGCACTTGCCATCATTTTCTGGAAAGTTCTCCTGTCTCCGCCTCTCACTGTCAGCGTGTGCTCCTGGCTTTGTTTTTGTTTGGTTGGTTGACTTTTGTTTTTGTTTTTGTCTTTGTTTTATTTTAACATGGGCCTGGGAGTCAAACTTGGGTACTCCAGCTTGGGTAGCGAGCGCTTTATCTACTCCTCATCTCCCTAGTCGCTCCATCTCTCTTTTTATTCAGTATAGGATTCCAGTCCATCCCACGTTTAGGGTGGATCTTTCTTCCTGTGTTAAACCCCTCTGAAAACCTCTCAGAGATACATCCAGAGGTGTATCTTCTGGGTAATTCTAAATCCACTCAAGTTGACAATAAAAATTAACCATTAAGTGGAACCCTTCTAGAGGGGTTCGATTTTAGCAGACTGAAATATACTAGTGGGGATCCTAGCAACTAACTGAGCTAAGGGCAGTTCAAAAAAGAGGAGATCCACTAATGCACAGTGTGTCCACAGAGCACCAGGTTTCCCTCCGTCAGGTGCTGAGCCTCGATCCCCATAGGGGTACTGGATCATGGCCAGCACAGTCTTCTATGAAGGTGGCCTACAGGAACTAGCATTTGGCTCTGTTGTTCCACTGGGCACCTCTAGTTACTCAGCCACAACAGGTGTGCTTGGACTGGTAAGCCTATGTATGTGAGACCAACTCTGATCATAGCAAGGTGCAGGGCACGTGTGTTCTCAGCTGATTTGACACCATCCTGAGCCCACAGTGTACCTGGCCCCTCCCTCCCTTCCTGGCAAGCCTGTGGCATCCTGGTGTAGTTCCCCCTGCTTGCCTCTGGAGAGGTGAGTGAAAAGCTGGGGAAAAGCATCTGAACTAGGTCTCACACTAATTTGAATAAAATTTGATCCAATTTCCCTGCCCGTTTTCAGATGCCAAACGACACTGCCTGGCATACTTGTGCCCCTCCCCCTAGTCAGCTGTTTTTCAGATAAAGCCTGAAGACTGGGTTGATTCATACAGTAGAAAGTATTTACTAAGCTTCTAGGTGGTTCCCATTCCCAGAACAGCATGCCTAAAGAAATAACTCGAGACTCATGTCATGTGGAGCTGCCAGAAAGTTCTGGTAGGAAAGCAAAAGCAGGAAGGGTTGGCCTCTGCTGCATTCCTCCGAAGGCTGGCCACAAGGCTCAGAGCTGGGTACTGTTAGTTTTCTCATTTTCTAACTAAACAGCAGCTCTGGGGCCTTTGGTGACAAGTGAGAGGTGGCACTGCTGGGACACGGGAGCGACCCTGTGAGCCTGGGGTGATGGGCTTCTCACCACACCAGCCTCCTCCTCCAGAGCTCTCCCATGCCAGTGTGGGCTGCCCTAAGCAAGAACCCCCAGAGGCCCCTGCTGCAGCAGGTGTGTGCTGGTCACAGGACAGGGCAGATAAACAAAGGTGGCCCCAAGCCTTGTTATCCTTCAGGGTCCCCAGCTCCCCAGGGGCCCGGTGCCCTGCCTTTCTTCTCCCTGCCCTGGCTTTCTAAGTTATGTTGTAGACCAGGCTAAAACACACACACACACACACACACACACCACCACCACCACCACCACCACCACCACCATCACCCGCCCCCCGCCCCAGTGCCAGCCTGGCCTTGCTTGACTCTGTCTGCATCTCTGAATCTAGCTTTGGCTCTCAGTGCCTCCATGTCTCTTTGGCCCTGGGACTTTGCCTCTGTCCCCAACACTACATGGACCCGTGCTCCAGCTCCCAGTGCTGCATTCACAGGTGGAATCAGAAAGGCTCTTCTAGGGGAGCACCTGGCAGTGCACCCCCGTGGCACCTCAGCAGCTCCTGCTAAATGTCATCCCCTGTTCACGCCCTTCAGCCCAGCAAGTGGGGCACACATGATGCCAAGCAGGCACATTGTAATACTTTTATAATAGGAAAAAAAAAAACCTGGAAATGACCTAAATGTGCTTTTACAGAAGAATGGATAGATAAATACTAGCTGAGCCAGGCCTGGTGGTGTGGGCACTCAGGAGGCCAAGACAAGAGGATTTCAAGTTCAAGTCCTTCCTGGCCTGTTTAGTTTGACTCTGTCTCAGAATAAATAAGTAAAAGAGGACTGGGGATGTATCTCAGTGAGAACATGTGCCTAGCAGATGCAGGGCCCTAAGTTCAGTCCCCAGGAAAACACACGCGCGCGCACACACACACACTCACACACAGGAAATAATGTCCAGCAGTGAAGACAGTAGTACAGCTAAGCTTACCAGAAGATCAGTCAGAGATCAAAACAATAAAACCCCACAAGTCAGCAAAGAATACATAATGAGTTGCAAACATGCATGTATTAAGCAAGAAATTGCTTAACACAAAATTCTAGATGCAGGTTACCTCTAAAAGGCAAGGCAGCCTTACCAGGGCTTCTCAGATCCTATAATACTTGGTTTCTTGACAAGCATACAGGTGTTTATTTGAAGATGATTCTTGAAATATACTATGTATGAAAGACACCTTCATGTGTATGCTACATGTCACAGGCACACACACCCAAAGGTAAAATGAGATCACCAAAATTGGACACAACAGTAAGAACGTGTTTGAATCAGTAACCCCGAGGGACCTGTAAGATCCAGAATGTAGGGTACAAATCAAAGAGCTGAACAGGAAGAGGGAGGAAGTGATGAATATGGAAAGCAGAGAAGGCCACGGAACCTCAGAATTAGAGGTTTTCCCCATGAGGTAACCCGACAGATGGGAAGTGAAGCTATAATCGCATGCATGCAGAAGAAAAGCTTCCCACGTTGAAGACCCCACGCTTCCCCCACCCGCAAGCCCTGCGGAGCGAGGGGCCAGTGGTTTCACTTTGGCTGCGGAACATATTTCGGAGACTGTGTTTAAACATAGGCGTATTTGTTGTTCTGGGAATTGAATCAAAATCATAAAGCTCCTCTGAGAAGACCTAGCTGGCTATAATTGGCCTGTGCAATTTTCTGCTCGCAGCTTCTCTTCATTTCCTGTGTGCAGCCCACTCCATCTGGGGCCAGGGCAGAGCTTCCTCACCAGCACACCTGAGCACGCACTCAGACCTGCGGGGGAGGCGGGGAGAGGTCAGTCCGGGGATTCAAAAGGATCTCACACTGCTTATGAATTAGGGGTGGGGTGGGAGCATGTGCGAGATACTGAAAATGCAAGTGATAGAGTGTGCAGGACTGTCCAGGACAAAAGGGGGAGATAGCATTCTGGACCAGAGGGACATGAGGGGATGAGGGTCCCTGAGGCTTTGGGGACCTTCCCATTTCCCAGATGGTGTGGGAGATGCGCAGGCTGGAGAGATGAGCCAAAGTTGTGTTACAGAAAGGGCTGCTGCTGGAACTGAGGGCCAGCAAGCCTGCTCCTCATACTGGGGACCACTGTGCCCTTCCCCCTCCCCATCAGGAGCCTTTGTTGCCACTGCCCTGTAACACTGACAAGGTCCCTCAGTGATTGTTCTAGAGCCTTCTGGGAGCCATCCCCCTCACCACCCATGAGAGGGTCACAAATGCTGAAGTACTTTGGTTCTGAAATAATCCAGCCACAGGGTTTGAGTTACCTGTCCAGAAAGCAGATAGAACTCTCGGAATATTTTCCACGCTGCAGTTTTTCCTTCCCGCTGTGCTGGCAGGTGTCTGTCTCCCAAACTGACCTGGCGGATCAAAACCGCTTGAAGCAAAGAGGAGACTTGGGCCCTGAGAAGCCAGTGCCCCACTGGGCTGAGCACAGCTTCCGACCCTTGCAGCTCAGAGGGAGGAGCAGCGTGAGGCTCTGCCTATATAGACTGAGTGTCCAGCCCTGTCCTGGTGAGGTTGGGACCTCAACACATCAGACAGAGATGTGGGGAGACCCAGGAAAACCAGCCACCCACCAGCAAGATCCAGGAGGAAGGAGACTCCGCAGGCTAGATGACTTCTGCCAGCGTTGAGGGTGGATTAGAAGAGCATAGTAGGGCTTCCTCCTGGGTGTGCGTGCGTGTGTGCGTGTGCATGTGTGTGTGTGTGTGTGCGTGTGCATGCGTGTGTGCGTGCGTGTGTGCGTGCGTGTGTGCGTGTGCATGCGTGTGTGTGTGCGTGTGCATGCGTGTGTGTGTGTGTGTGTGCGTGTGTGCGCGTGTGTGTGTGCGCGCGCGCGCTCACACCCCCACCCATACTGATGGCATTGCTCAGAGGTCTGTGGTTCGGTGATAGTCACTTGCCTGACATGCCTTACACCTTGGCTTCCATCCCCAGCACTAACAAAAAAAGTGGGGAAGTGTTATTCTTTAAAATGCAAATGTGCTAATATTCCTAGGAGGGGTCTTAGCCTTCAGTCAACACCTCAATTAGGAGTTGGCAGTTAAGGAGGGTGAGAACTAGTGAGCTATCTAGAAGGAGAAGGAAGCTGTGAGGGAAAAGGCTGCTGACAGCTCTGCCATGGGTGCAGACAGCCGGCGGGGGCTGAACACCAAGGACCCTGCCCAGTGTGAGGAGCCTCACCTGGCGGGAAGATAGTCTAGACCGCCTAATTCCAGTAACACTTGACTTGTGTCTCCCTAGCTCAGTTTTAACACGCATGCTATGTGAATGAATTGAACCCATGGCCCCCTCTTCAGAAGCTGTTTGCAAGCACCATCTTCTAGAGGCAGGGTGGTGGCGGGGAGCCAGGAGTGAGATGAGATGACTAACTTAACTCTACCAAAAACAAAAAAGGCCACAAAGAGAAAAACTTAAGGGATCCAGGGAAAGAAAGAGGAAAAGAAAGGAAGAAAATAAAATTAAGCTTGTCAAAATGACAAACCTTCCTAGTTTTAATTCACTGGTTGTCTTGGTAGCTATCTAGAGATAGACAGGTATGTGATTATATATTAACTTTTTGAATATTCAGAGCAATCTTTGTCTAATCATATTGCAATAAAAACTTGTTAATTTTCCATCACCATGCAAAATGAGGTACTCAAAAACTTTATTTCTAGTCACTTGGC
The DNA here is from genome assembly GCF_020740685.1 of Jaculus jaculus. Taxonomy (NCBI): domain Eukaryota; kingdom Metazoa; phylum Chordata; class Mammalia; order Rodentia; family Dipodidae; genus Jaculus; species Jaculus jaculus. The sequence continues at coordinate 83,358,396 of NC_059110.1, read as the reverse complement.
TTCATTGAGACAATATGGAATTAGAATTTTGGATTCAATTATTATTGTTTTCTAATTCCTTTAAAACCACTCTTAAAAAAATATTTCATTTTATTTGTTTATTAGAGAGAGAGGCCAGAGCCTCTAGCCACTGCAAATGAACTCTGGACGCGTACACCACCCTATGCATCTGGCTTATGTGGGTCCTGAGAATCGAACCTGGGTCCTTAGGCTTTGTAGACAAACGCCTTCACCATTAAGCCATCTCCCAGCCCATAACTACTTTTTAACCTTCTTTAATATTATTTATCTGAAAGAGAGAGAATAGGTATGCTAAGGCCTCGCTGCAGATGCATGTGCTACTTCATACATCTGACTTTACACAGGGAATCGAACCTGGGCTGGCAGACCTTGTAAGCAAGTGCCTATAGCTATGGAGCCACCCTCACCCTGTATATTATTATCATTATCGTCGTTATTATTAATTGTGGTGTTTTCAAGGTAAATTCTCACTCTAGTCCAGGCTGGCCTTGAGCTCACAGGTAGGTAGATGTAGGTAGGATTATATATATATAATTTTATTTATTTATTTTGGTTTTTTGAGGTAGGCTCCCACTCTAGCTCAGGCTGACCTGGAATTCACTGTGTAGTCTTGAACTCACTGACGCTCCTACCTCTGCCTCCCTAGTGTGTCACCACGCCTGGCTTATATTTTTATAGTGCTATTTACATCACTTATTTGAACTGAGTTCTACCTGTATTTTGTGAACCATTGTGGGTTTTTTTTGTTGTTGTTGTTTTGTTTTTTTTTACTTTTTCAAGGTAGGGTCTCACGCTGGCTCAGGCTGACCTGGATGGAATTCACTATGTAGTCTCAGGGTGACCTCGAACTCATGGCGATCCTCCTACCTCTGCCTCCCGAGTGCTGGGATTAAAGGCATGCGCCATCACGCCCGGCTAAAATTGTTTATTTTTATTTATTTATTTGAAAGTTACAGACAGAGAAAGAGGCAGATAGAGAGAGAAAATGGGCATGCCAAGGCTTCCAGCCACTGCAACTGAACTCCAGATGTGAGCACTCCCTTGTGCATCTGGCTAACGCGAGTCCTGGGGAAACGAGCCTCGAACCAGGGTCCTTAGGCTTCACAGGCAAGCACTTAACCGCTAAGCCAGCTCTCCAGCCTGTTTGTTTTTTAATGTGAGAGAGAGAGAAAGAAAATTGGCACACCAGAGCCTCCTGCAATCAAACTCCAGACATGTGCGCCACCTTGGGCGCATGTACGACCTTACACGCTTGCGTCACCGTTTGTGTCTGGCTTACATGGGACCTGGAGTCAAACATGGGTCCTTAGGCTTCACAGGCAAGTGCCTTACCTGCTAAGCCATCTCCAGTCCCACAATGCATTTTCTGATACCATGAACCCATCCTTCTTCAGTGTTTTCTTTGGATGCCTTTGATGGACAGCTGAGCTACCTTTGAGCAGTTTGAAGGAAGAGTGCATGTGAGGCTGAGCTTTCCTTCGCTGGCACACATCCATAGTATCCAGTAAGGGTCAGAATTCCTACCACTCTGGATTACAGGAAAAGGGGGTGGCCCTATATACAGATTAGGAGTAAGGTAGCTTCTCCTGGTAGGTAGGTAGAGAGTGGACCACAGGAAGATGGAGGCCACCTTGTCTGCTCTGGCAGGACTAGAACTCGTGTCTGATTCAGTCTCACCCAAGATGGCTACAAACAATAACTGCAGTGTCAGCTTCCTCCTTCTTTCTCAACCTTTCCTAGGCTTGGCACCTGTGGGCTGGCCCTTCCTGAGTCAGCCCTCTTGAGCCCACCAACTGATCAGGTCCCTTCCTTATACACTTAAACCTGGTGATGAGACTCATTCTAATTGGATGCCTGGTTCATACAAGGGGACCTGAGCTTTGTGTGTGTGTGTCCCTTACTTCCTTTGCCCCTTACTTCTTTGCCTGTTCCCTGTGTGAGGGAGATTTCCCCAGTCTCTGGGAAGGTGGAGAATTTCTTTTGTCTTGGGTATTTTTCTGCTTTGCTTTCCTTCTTAAAACTAACTCTCCTTAAAATAAATCTCATGGCTGGGCATGGTGGCGCACACCTTTAATCCCAGCAATTGGAAGGTAGAGGTAGGAGGATTGCTGAGAGTTCGAGGCCACCCTGAGACTGCATGGTGAATTCAAGGTCAGCCTGAACTAGCGTAAGACCCTGCCTCAGAACACCAAATACATAAGTAAGTAAATCTCATAACTTACCCTTCTCTTGAGTCTGCATTTTCATTTCTTTGCTAGTGTGGATAAAGAGGAACCCGAGACCTGAGAGTTGCTGGGTGGTCTCTAATCCTGCAGAGCTCCCCTCATTACGAGGAAGAGCAGCTGCCGCCCCCTCTCACGCTGGCTCTGCCATTACAAACGTGAACTACAGGCCGCGTGACCCACTTTGCACCCTCACTCACAAACTCTGAACAGACATTTACAGTCCAAACCCATCCACGATTGCCATACCATGGATTTGAGTCACCATCCAACTTGAACAGGCCTGAAGCCTTGTGCAGCTGCTGATAAACTAGTTATTAGCCAGAATTTTGGGGCCAGATAGCCCCAATCAGATTTAAGCAATAGAGAACATTTCTGACAAAACAATACTAGGGCGCTGAAGAGATGGCTTAGCAGTCATGGTGCTTGCCTGCAAAGCCAAAGGATCCAGGTTCGAGTTCCCAGGAGCCACATAAGCTGGAAGCACAGGGTGGCGCATCATCTAGAATCGTTTGCAGTGGCTGGAGGCCTTGAGGTGTCCATTCTCGATATCTGCCTCTCTCTCTCTCTCTCACACACACACACACACAAATAAATATTTTTAAAAGAAAACAACAATACTAGGAACAAATGTGTCTGACACCTCAGCCCCTCTCCTCTTGGTTGCTTGGTTCAGCATCAGCCAGGACCAAGAGCCTGGCAGAGTCCTGTGTAAGTCCACTCCCTAGTCCCACGAGACACATGTGCTATGGCCACTTTGTGAAGTGAAGAGGTTTGTGACTCTGTTCTGGAGGTTTCAGTCTACAGTCTGATAGATAGCAAAGCAAGACTTCATGGCTGGGGAGAAGAAACAGAAAGGCTTAGGGTCCAATTATCCTCTTCAATGACCTGCCCCAGTGACATGAAGACCTTCTACTAGGCCTCAGCTCTAACACCTCTCACCTGCACCATGGGTTGCTGGGGACCAAGCCTTTAGAACATTTATCTTTTACACTGTTTTAAGTACTTTATTTTATAGACTTAGAAACTGAGGAAGATAGTAACCATTCAGATCATTTCAGGTCCCTTGACTCCATATTTTAATGTTTTTTCCTATTTTTTATTGATAACTTCCATAATTGTAAACAATACCTCATGGTAATTCCCTCCCTCCTCCCACTTTCCCCACTGAAACTCCATTCTCCATCATATCCCCTCACCCTCTCAATCAGTCTCTATTGTTTTGATATCATGATCTTTTCTTCCTGTTATGATGGTCTTGTGTAGGTAGTGTCAGGCACTGTGAGGTCATGGATATCCAGGCCATTTTGTGTCTGGAGGAGCACGTTGTAAGGAGTCCTACCCTTCCTTTGGCTCTTACATTCTTTCCACCACCTCTTCCTCAATGGACCCTGAGCCTTGGAAGGTGTGATAGAGATATTTCAGTGCTAAGTACTCCTCTGTCACTTCTTCTCAGCACCATGGTGCCTTCTGAGTCATCCCAAGGTCACTGCCATCTGAAAAGAGAAGGTTCTGTAACCAAAAGCGAAAGTAGCATTAATATATGGGTATGGACATTAAGAGAAGTACTTACGGGGCAGTTTGGTGAGCATAGTATATACTTTTAGCCAGACAGTAGCTGACATTACACCCCTAGGGCTCATGACTACCCCTGTTTTAAGTTTTCAGTATCAGGTATGTATTCCCTCCCATGGAGTGGGCCTCTAGTCCAATTAGAGAGCAGTTGGTTTCCCCCATAACAGACATGCCACTATTGCACCCATTGGCTCATTTGGCCTGCCCGGTCAAATATAAGGCTTGCAGTGTCCACTGTTGAGTATCTTCACTGGTGATTTCTCTTTCTCCCATTGAACTGCATGTAGAATGGCTTCTTCCAGCTTTCTGTCAGCTGGTCTACATGGAAGAAGTTATCAGCTCAGTTCCAGCAGGATTTCTCAGGGGCCTTGCAGCCCAAGTATGTGGTGTCTTCAGCAATAGGGTCTTACCATCTATTCCTGGTGGGAAACCAAGGGCCTTGGCAATGGCCTGTAATGTTTTGGGAGCATCAGGGTTCTTCCTGGCCAACAACTCACTGGAAGGTATCCCATCCTTGGTACTGACAACTTTCTAGCAACAATCTATGGCTCCTGAGTGTTCCATTGCCCAAAAAAGTAGGTTTCCATATGATTTATTTATATCCTCTTAGATTTTGATTAGCCCTCCCTCCACCTTTCCTTTACTCAGTCTCTTCTCCTGACCTCACTTGGGCCTTTTAACTCCCATTAATCTGTTCTTCTACTTACATATATACAATTCCATCCTATTAAGTCCCCCCTTTCTATTCCCTTTATATCTCCTTTCTAGCTTATTGGCCTCTGCTACTGAGTTTTCTTCCTACTCACATAGAAGTCCAGCCATTTGTAGCTAGGATCCACATATAAGAGCAAACATGTGACGGTTGGCTTTCTAGGCCTGGGTTACCTCACTTAGTATAGTCCTTTCAGGACTTTTGTTGTTGTTGTTGTCAAGATAGGGTTTTGCTCTAGCCCAGGCTGATCTGGAATTCACTTTGTAGTCTCAGGATGGCCTCAAACTTACAGCAGTCCCCCTACCTCAGCCTCCTGAGTGCTGGATTAAAGGTGTGTGCCGCTACGCCTGGCAGGACCTGGGCTCTTGAAGGACCTTCCAGATCCACTACAGTGAGCCCAGCTTGTCATCACAGCTTTCATATTTAGTTTGTTGCTACATAAACCTAGTCACAGGATACTGTCCATCGGCCCCAGAGAGTAACATGGTTTCAGCCAACTACAAGATGCCCCACAGTCCTTCCTGCTTCTCACTAGATCCAGATTTGCTTGCTGCATGGTTCCCACTGCCAAAATCCTGACTCTTGGTGGCTAGGAGGGGACAGTGACATGCGAAGAGAAGCTAGGCTTTCTTCAGGGACCACAATTGTAGGGTTACGTACATGTACTAATGTTTTCAAACTACCCATAGCTTCATAAAGTCTTTTCTTACCATTCTGTACTTCAAAAATAATTACTACTTGGGTGCGGTGGCACACGCCATTAGTCCCAGCACTCGGGAGGCAGAGGTAGGATTGCCGTGAGTTCAAGGACACCTGAGACGACATAGAGAATTCGAGGTTAGCTGGGGCTAAGCAAGACCTTACCTCTCTTCCTTCCTCTCCTGTGATACCAGCTTTTCTCCCCAAAGCCATATCCACATGCAATGCAGCAGCCACACTCAGTTCCAATGCCCTACAGGTCAATCTGTTATGTGGCCACAGGATCAAATAACACCAACGTTCAACTACCAGTCTGTTATCTTTTTTATTTAATCAGAATAATGCATGTGATTAAAAAAAAATCAAATTGCTTGGCAAAACATCAGCCAGTGGAGGCAGTCACCCATCGAGCCCTTCCTCACCTGGTCCCTGGCGCTCACATGTGGGGTCCTGTCAGGGCTCCCGTGATTCATCACCTCAGCGCCTGCTGCTGACTCACACTGTGAAAGGTGAGGAGCCAGCTAACTGGCTTCCACCACTCTGCTTCCTCTCTCCCCTCCTAAGTTTTGATCATTTTAGTATTTTTAGCACTTTGATTACATTTGTAACTTCAGATAACATTTTCTCCTTCCTCCTTCTGTGAGCGTTAGCACACAGAAGTGAATTTTGGCTGTGGAGGCTCTGCTCTCCCTCCTCCGCGCTCACCTCCATTCTTCCCCGACGAATAGGTGACTGGGATTGCGTGTTGAGGTTAATTGTCATTAAGTCTTTTGTGTTTGGTGATTGGTGTCTTAACTTCCAAAGGTGACCGAGCGATGCCATGGGACGAACGGCTTGCAGATCTGAGAGAAGGGGCCACCATGTCATGCAGGGCCACAGGGGCCGTGAGGGAAAGGCACAGGCCACAGTGGCTTTGAGTTTCTATAGGAAAGGCAGGCAGGGGGGACAGTTTAGCATGGGCTGGTTTGAATAATTCTAAAAGCTTTGGGGCCATTTTTTTGAGGTGCTTGTGTGGCATTTGGCCCTAGGTTATTTTGGGCAGAGGAAATAGCAGCATGGTGTGAGAGTTATATCTGTCCTCTTCTCATCTTGGAAGTTTCTGGATGTATTGGGTAGCTTTTGCTGCTGTATAACTTTGGATCTAGCAGCAAACAAACATGGAGATCGGTTGATCATAGTGTATCAAGGTGTGGGGAGTACGGGGTTCTGTCTGTGGAAGTTGGTGGGCTTGGGCTGGAGAGATGGCTTAGTGGTTAAGCGCTTGCCTGTGAAGCCTAAGGACCCCAATTCGAGGCTCCATTCCCCAGGACTCATGTTAACCAGATGCACAAGGGGGCTCCTGCATCTGAAGTTCGTTTGCAGTGGCTGGAAGCCTGGTGCCCATTCTCTCTCTCTTTCTCTCTGCCTGTTTCTCTCTCTCTCTCCCTTCCTCCTTCCTTCCCTCCCTTCCTTGCTCTCTGTTGCTCTCAAATAAATAAAAATAAAACAAAAAAAATTTTTAAATAAAAAAAATTGGTGGGCTCACTGTAGTCTGGGGAAGGGAGAAGGAATAGTATCTACTGAGACTTGGAGGAAAGAGAAAACTTAGAGAGCTCAGGGGAGGCTGGCAGGAGGCAAGGCTGGGGTGCCTTTTAGGCTATGCTGTGGGGTTTAGTTTGGTAGCTCCTGAAGCACTAGCACTTGCATGCCGTGTGTGTGTGTGTGTGTACACGCATATATACTCAAGTGTTCTACCACAGCAGTTGGCCCTGCAGAGACCCTTAAAGTGACCACAGTATAGAAAGAACCACAGTGTACCAGGCTGGCTCTTCGGCTTTTCAAGGCTAGGTCAGCCCGGGGCTTATACTGCAGGCAGAACTTGGTCTCCCTGAAGCAAGAGCCCGTGTTCTGGACCCTGGAGATGGTTCCTTTGCTGTGCCTTCTCTCACTTCATTTCATCGGCCAGCATCATAGCAGACTCTTCGCTGGGTGCAGAAATGACTCTGGGTGTAGCCCTGCCCTTGAAGAGCTCACAGAGACCTGGTTGGGAGGGTGGAGAAGTGTGAATTCCAGCTTGTGTGGCCTGCTGTCCCAGTGGTACCCCATGGCCTTGGGAGCACAGCAGAAGACCCTGATTCTGCACAAGGTGGCATGAGAGGCTCCTCAGGGAAGTGTGGCTGCCCAGTGGAGACCCAGTAAAGGATACTGCAGCTAGTAGGAATAGTATACAGAGGCTAAACTGTCCCCCTGCTCTGACCTGTGGGAGAGGGGCAGAGAGTGGACATCTGAGTCAGTGAAGACATCTGAGCAAGGTCAGGGGCATGGGAGACAGGGAGCCTGGATGGCACTGGGAAAGAGCTAAGCAAAGGGCCTGGGGTGTTCTGTTCCCTCTCCCCACCCTGCAAAGCAGCCACTCCCCCAGACCTCCACTTCTTTCCACCAGGGGTCCCCAGCACTTAGCACCTGCTCCAGCCACAGACATTTAGGAAACACTGGCGATTAGTGATTGTTATCGTGGTAATTAAAATTCCTTGGGAACATCTTGGCTAATATCCATCAGCATCTACAGTCGGGTTGCCCGTGAGCTGAAATGGTAATGAAAACCTGGAAGCCAAGCGCGAAGCAGTGGTACTAAGGAGCGTTAAATGCTGCCAGTGTCATGGCAGCTGGGTGGGTCTTTTCTCATTAAATGACATTTTCAAGGCTGGCTGCTTTGCTGGCCTTATCACAGCAAAGCACACATGGGGAGCAGAGCGGGACTGTGCACTGACCCTCAGCTTCTCCAGAAGGGAATGTTCTGTGTGCAGGCCTGGCCTGGGCTGGGCTGGGCTGGGTGGAGTTCCCAGGGAGGGCTTGTCCTATCCCTGTCCTTGGGAAGGGGGCCAGACATTGATGCCAGGCAATAAGTGATGAACCTGGACGCGCGGGGCAGGAGTCATGGGAGTGGAAGCCATTGTTGTGTGTGTTTCAGAGGGGGCAGGAAGCATGGCAAGCTGGGGAAGGTGCCTGGAGGGCGTGCTACTTAGAACGTGGCCTGGCTCCCATCCTTGCCACTCATGTTAGACGCGCTCACCCACGTGGAGGAGGACTTCCAGAACATTGACAGAGTGTTTCATGCACTTCTGCGTGGTTGCTCCTCTTGTACTGGGTGACACGCCTGTGTGGGAACTCCGGAATTGCCTGTCCTCACACTGGCCCAGGATCCCAACCATGCCGGGTGGCAGGGTGAGCTATCAATGCATCCGCCCACTTTGGACAGCAGCGACGAGAGGAGAGTATCAGACGAGAGTCTCATGGAGCCAGCTGTTCCATTGGCTAGCCTTGGAACGGCCTGCGCTGCTGGTGACGGTTGTGCAGGGCTTTCGGGGTTGAATGCGCCCCCACAAAAGGGAGACGACCAACAGTCTCGTGCATTTTAGCCTGGAACTTTGAATCTTATGCTTTTTAGGGTGTCTGCCTAAAGCTCTTGCTGATCAGAGTATTTTGACAGGAAGGTGGGGTGGAGATGGGTTGTTAGGGCACAAGGTGAGGCCGTGGTATTTGTCTGTGTCTGTGCCATGCCAGGGGAAACGGCAGCTGAGGAGAAGGGACAGGAGGGGCTGGCACACGCACTTTCAGGGAAGTGTGCCAGGGCGCATCTGTGATATACTTCCTCTGCATTCCTCTTTTCGTCTGAAATAATAATTCCATTTGGTTAGCTATAAGAATTTAGGGGATAGCCAGACATAGTGGCTCACGCCTTTAGTCACAGCATTCAGGAACTGAGGTAGGAGAACTGCTGTGAGTTCAAGGCCAGCCTAGGCTACAGCATGAGTTCCAGGTTAGCCTGGGCTAGAATGAGATCTTGCCTCAAAAAAAGCTGGGCATGGAGGCACATGCCTTTAATCCCAGCACTTGGGAGGTGGAGATCAGAGGATCACCATGAATTCACGGCCAGCCTGGGCTAGAGTAAGACCCTGTGTTGGGTTAAAAAAAAAAAAAAAAAAAGACTTGGCTGAAACTCCCAGGCTATGTTGCAGGCTAGGGTATAACTCAATGGTAGGATGCTTACATGGCAAACCAGAGTTCAATTCCCCAGGACCCAGGTAAGCCAGATGCACAAGGTGGCGCATGCGTCTGGAGTTCGTTTACAGTAGCTGGAGACCCTGGTGTGCCTATTCTCTCTCTCTCTCTCTCTCTCTCTCTTAAATAAATAAATAATAATATATATATATATATATTTTAAGTTTCTTGGCTCCTCTCTAGAAATGGCAATCCAAGAGTCTGTGTCTGTATCTAGGGGCCTCCGTGCCACATCACAACATGTTAGCAGGCAGCCCCCTGGCAGGACAGAGCAAGCACTCTGTTTCTTCCTCCTCCTTCTCTTCCTCTTCTTCCTTTTCCCCAACTGTGGTCCCTAGGGGCTTTTGCATGCGTGGCAGACACTCTGTCACTGAGCTACATCCCCAGTCCTCTTTTTAACTTTGCTTTTTAATGTAGGGTCTTATAGACCTCAAACTCATTCTGTGGCCTAGGTAGCCTCCAACTCCTCCTGGAGATTCACCCACCTCAGCCTCCCAAGTGCTGGGACGACAGACTTGCACCACCACATCTGGCTCTTGCCTCTTTATTTTTAAAATATTTTATTTATTTATTTGAGAGAGAGACAGAGAGAAAGAGGCAGACAGAAAGAGTGAATATGTGCTTGCCAGGGCCTCTTGCCACTGCAAACGAACTCCACACACATGTACCACTTTGTGCATCTGGCTTTATGTAGGTAGTGGGCTGTCAGGCATTTGCAAGCAAGTGTCTTTAACAGCTGAGCCATCTCTCCAGCCCACCTTTTATTTTTGTGTCAGGGTCTCACTAAGTTGCCTAGGCTGACCTTGAATTCACTCTGTACAGTCCAGATAGGCCTTAACTTGCAGTCTCCTGCCTTAGCCTCCCAAGTGGCGGAGATTACAGGCCTAGACCATCAGGCCCAGCTTCTTCCTCTCCTTCTAACACCACACTAGTGTCATCACAACAACCCTCAGGACCTCAGGTAACCAAATTTCTTTGCAAAGGCCCCACCTCCAAATACCATCAACATGAGTCTTGGAAGGAAAAGCGTTCGAACCAGAGCAATCACCTGCTCCAGAAGCTCAGGATGGGCTGCAGAGAACTTCCCAAAGCAGGCATCCTGGAGCGCTCCTCCCACCTGCCCTTGCGGCCACGGACCCAGGCTGGGCTGTGGCTCAGTGCTAGAGCGCTTGCCTAGCTGCTCGCGGCCCTGGGTTAGAGCCCCAGCACTAAGAGACAAAACAGCTCGAAGGAGGAGAAAGAAGCCACAGCCTTCTGCACAGGGTTGCTGGAAGGGGTGGATGAGTGATTCACACCGGGGCTGCAGCCTGGACCCTAACGAAGTGAGCCCTGTCTACTTGGAGAAGGAGCTGGGATTGAGCCAGGCAGATTCTAAGTAGGGAACGTGTTGTGTTCTTTCACCCTGTTGAGGCCTCTGGGCATACTAGCACATCAAAGGCTCAGAGAAGTCCTGCAGCAGCCCCTTGGCTGTCCTACAGTACAAGGTCAGAGCTCACTATCCCGTTCCCTTCCTGCCTCCCTTCTGCCAAGGATGTTTTGGGGAATGGGAGGCTGCCACTGTCTTCAGAGAGTCAGGTGGGCACAGCCGCTGACTTTAAACCCTTCCTTTCTAGCAGGGGATTCGGTCCGCATGTAAAGAAGCTGCTGCTGCTCATCATGGGGGGGGGGGACAGTGACCGTAAGCCCCACGCCTGTGAGGTGGCTGCTCCATATGCAGGGTTGGGTCCTTGCAGCTGCTCCTGGTGGGGTGAGGGGGTCACCTGCTAGTGGCTCTCCTTGGGGAAGGGGGCTCCTAGGGCCGATCTATCCAAATCACATAGCAGCTAGGTGGCACACTTGGGATTCAAAGTTGAAAAGTCTGCTCAGAGCTCCTGAGACCTGTGTTTCTCTGCCAAGGTGACACCAGTCTTCCTCACACCCCCAGCCCTCCTTTCTCAACATCCTGACTCAGTCCCCTTCCTGGGAAAAGAGACTGTGAAGCACTTGGTGCTTTCTGAAAAGGGCATTAAAGAGTTTCCGGGTCTTAGCTCTGTTACTGCTCCGAATTCTAATCTGAGGCTCCCGGAGATTCGGGTTCCTTCTATGACCATGCAGAAGCCCTCAAGGAAGAGCTTCCAATACTGTGCTGTGGCCCAGCCCGGCTCTTCCTCAAGCCTCTTGTCACTGACCAGAGCCCCGAGGGGATGGCCAAGCAGGAGGAAGGAAGGCTCTGGGCTCTGGGCACTGGGCCAAGCACTCTGGCCTCCTCAGCAGCCCCTTTGGGCGGGCATTTCGATCACACTTCACCAGTGAAGAGATCTGAGGTCAGAGAGGTTTGTAATTCACCTAAAACCACGCAGCCATGGCAAGTGACTGGAGCAAACAGCAGCTTGATTCTTTTTTTGTTTGTTTTTTTTGGTTTTTTGAGGTAGGGTCTCTCTCTAGCCCAGGCTGACCTGGAATTCACTATGTAGTCTCAGGGTGGCCTCAAACTCACAGCGATCCTCCTACCTCTGCCTCCCGAGTGCTGGGATTAAAGGCGTGCACCACCACGCCTAGCAACAGCTTGATTCTTTTTGATTCTTCTGCTATTGAATCCGCCAGGGAGATCAAGAGCAGGGAGCAAGAGTGACCATGCTGGGGGTGGTGCAGCATGAAAGGACTCCTCGGAGCCCAGGAGGCTGCCTGCAATGTCTCCTGCCCTGTCACTCCTGATCAGGACAAGGGGTGGATACCCTCAGCGCCTTAGGGATCCACCCAGCATTCTGGGATGCTCATATTACCAGCTCCATCCATTTGGTTATTCATTCATCAATCCATCTACCTACCCATGCCATTCAGTCATTCAGAGCACTGCTATGTATGTCACCTGTTCTGGGTCTGCCCTGGCCCGTTGGCCTAAGAGGGCAGAGGCAGAATCCCTCTCCTGGCTCTAAGCCCTGCCCTCCCCATCCCATCCTTGAAAAGCAGGGCTGGAGACGGGAGAGAGTAGGCCTGTGTGACGCACGCACAGGTAAGGCGGGGCCCACGTGCCACACTGCATAGGAAGGGCAGCTCTGCGTCCTGCGTTCTAAGCAGATGTCTCCTCTCCCAGGTCTGGAAGAGGTCAGGGGCCTGGTTCTACAAAGGACTCCCCAAATACATCTTGCCTCTGAAGACCCCTGGCCGGGCTGATGACCCCCACTTCCGACCCCTTCCTGTGGAACACTTGGAACCAGAGCTCCGGAGTGCAGAGACCAGCCGCGTTTACACGTGGGCTCGAGGAAGAGGTAAGGCCACTTTGCCCAGTGCTCACTACGCCCTCCATGGGCCTCCCCGAGTCCTGGGCACCCAACCTTCACCAAAGCAGAGGACAACTCCAACCTCCAGCTCTGTGATTGCTCATTCTATACAGCGTCCGTGGCGGTTTTCCAAAGGGGTGCTAATTTAGGGGCAGGGATGTCATGAGAAGAATTAAGGTTCTTTGCAGGACTGGAAAGTCATGTGGGAAGGTTTTTGTGTTTTGTTTTCTTGAGGCGCTGAGGATGGAGCTTAGACCCTTGCACAAGCGAGCACCCTGCCACTGAGCCACCTCCCAGTGTAAGAGATGAGATGGCAGTGGGAAGAGGGCCTTTCCCAGGCAGACCTCTTCCCCTCATGTGTTTTGTGGAAGGGGTCCTAATGAGCAGAGCACTTGGTGCCTGGTTCTTGGGGTCTGTGGTGGCTGCCCAGAGGTGGGCGTGTCCTGCTTAATAGTACCCGGTGCTGTCGAAAGTGCTTCATAGCACACATGATTCTTTTGTGTTCATGGTCTTCTTTTCAAAGTTGCTGGTCTCTCAACAGGCACAGGAAGTGTGAAAGCTGGCATGTAATAGCCCCAGTGTGCCTGGCCTGAGGCTCGGTGTGGGGCAGAGGTAGTGCAGGGCAGGCCTTTGCCCTCTTGGGTCTGGCTTCTGCCTTGAAGTGTGCACACTTCAGCCCAAGAGTCAGGGCCTAAGTGAGAGCGCAGCCAGATGGGTGGTGGGTCATCCAGCTGCTGGTGGCTCATCTTGGGGGAGGTAACCTCGAGATCATAGGCCTGACAGTAGCTTCAAAGGAGCTTTTGAAGATGTTAAGGAGATGACCTGTCTTTGTGTCATGTGGCTGCTTTTCCTCCTCACAAGGATCGTGCATGTTCATAAAAAGCTAAAGCTGGGGCTGGACAGATGGCTTAGTGGTTAAGTGCTTGCCTGTCAAGCATATGGACTCCGGTTTGAGGCTTGATTCCCACGATCCACGTTAGCCAGATGCACAAGGGGGTGCATGCATCTGGAGGTTCTTTGCAGTGGCTAGAGGCCCTGGCATGCCCATTCTCTGTCTATCTGCCTCTTTCTCTGTCGGTTGCTCTCAAATAAATAAATTAAAAAAAATTAAAAAAAAAAAAGCTGAAGCTGGCAGAGCACGCCCCAGAGGTGGCCACGTCAGATGCACACTGACCCACAGGTTCTGGGCACCTTTCACCTGGCATTGCTTGGTCATGGCAGCCCTCCACTCCCCACACACACTGCAGCTGTCCTTGGAACTCCTCACGTTTGTGGCTCAGTGTTGCTGACATCACAGGCAAGCATGCATGAGGTCCAGGGTGGGATGCAGATGGGAACCGCAGGTGGAGTCCCTATAGGGAGGAAGAGTGGAGGGAAGCAACCCAGCCAGACCAGGGTCAGCACCCCACAGGGGTGCCATGGCCAATCGGCCTGAAGAAGTGGCCATCTCCCATCTCCCTCTTCTTCCAGGGCACATTCTTGTCCCCCAGACTGAGGAAGGGGACATGACCTCAGAAATAGACGTGGACGGCCTGGTACGTTCAGAACATTGTTTTGAGTGGGTGGTAAAGGGAAGGCTGAAGCGTGTGTGAGCAGCTGGGGTGTAAATGCCCATCCTGGAAATCGCCACCGTTCACCTGCCTTCCCTAGATCAGTACATACATACACACATTCACAGACACACATGGCACGTAGGCATACACATGCGTACAGGCACACGCACACTGACAGAGAGACACACATACACGCACACACGCATGCACACAGGGCTTCCACCAGCTTCTCAGCTGCACAGACAGATGGTGTTTTAATCACTTAGATGAAGAGGCTGGCGTCCTCACACACTTGTAATCGGCACTGTGTGTGATCAGAGTTTACATCGGGCCAGGCCAGGCCGACACTCCCCTCGGGGTAGCAGAGAGCCTAGCTACCAGGCTCCTGTGTCAGCTGCTTTGAAGCCCTGCCCTCTCTAGGTGACCGGGGATGTAGGTCCATAGGCAGCAGTGTATGTGTTCACACTGAGAAGTTTCACTGGGGTGTGGGGTGCCGTGGATGTGGGCAGGACTGGACTTGAACTTGGGTGGAAGGAGAAAGAAGAGCTGGAGGCGGAGGCGGAGGCGGAGGAGATGGGGCCTGGGAGCCGAGGACTGTAGAGCTGTGGCAGCCCACAGGAGCTGCACTGCTGGGGTGGGCCAGGAGGGTTACAGAGAGCCAGCTAGGCTGTGTGCCCTGGGACTACGTGTTCTTGCATGGCCTCCGTGTCCCTCTGGTCAGCCTGTGCTGAAGCCAAGGTCTGCTTTCTGGCCTATGGTAGTCCCCTGCTGTCACAGGGCACAGCAATGGTTCCTGTGGTCTCACGGTGAGGTCCATGGCAGCCTGTAGGCAGGGCATATCTGTGCCTGCCTGTGGAAAGCCCTGATGCTGGCAAGGGCTGCCACCACCACCCCTTCCCTCCTGGCTACCCCCACCCCACGTAGGGAGCAGGTAGACATACTACCTGTCTAGCTTCCTCCTGACTGGGCACCCATATGCTTTCCAGCTCTGAAAATGACTGGGCTCAGGGTAGAACTTGTGACCCAGGAACATATTTGAGCAGACTGAGGTCAGATGGAGACAGAGTGGACAGTGCCGAGGACACAATCCCCACCACCCTGGAAGATGATGTGACAAAGCCACAGTTGTCCTTAACAGGCCAACACCTCAGCATACAGCATGGGGCATAAGAGGAGTAAGCATGGAATACGTTCTCATTAGACATGCAAGCAAATGAATGAGCAACAGCCCTCTCCCTGAGATTGCAAAAGAGATTGTAGAGGGGCTCTGGCGACATCATAGACTCCTCAGAACAGCCCTAGGAGATGTTTGGAGGCTGTTAAAACCTCCTGCTGTAAGGAAGCGGCTCTCTCTCTTCTTCCCTCTCTCTGGACCCCAGCCTCCCAGGACACCGGGGCCAGGCATCTTTCTCCTGCCCACAGTTCCTCCCACAAATGTGGACCTGAGACTTAGCACCAACTCGCTGACCTTTTTCGTCTCTCCCTCTCCCCGCTTCTCCTCCACCCCCTGCACCTCCTCCTGTCTTCTGCTCACATCCCAGCCCTGTGCCCATTTCTTTTCTTGAGCCCTATTAGAAAAGGAAGGCTGACCGGTGGGTCTGAGCCACGCACCTCTGGATCCGCAGAGCTACCTCATGAACTGATCGGTTTGTGAGATGTCCACTTCCTCCTTGACGTTCTCAGTGCTAATTTTTAATTCCATAAGAATGCAAGTTAAATCATCCATAGTGAATAAAAGCCATCTCTTCTGTTTGCCATCACTCCACACCCCGTACTCAAACATCTACTTACTCTAGACATTTGGATTTGTTATGCAACAAAATCAACAGAGTCTTGCCCATGACTCCACTGCTGGGTGGTGGTGGTGCTTGTACAAGAATATCATGGACATCCCTCTGGGCCACTCGATAGAGATGTTACTCGTTTTAGTGGCTGAATGAAATCCCGTAGACTCATCTAGCATGCTTCCATTATTTTCCTGTTGATGGACATTCATATTGTTTCTAGCTTTTATTACTGCAAGCAATACGGAAATGCCTTTATACATATAACCTAGGAATGGAACCTTTTCTATCTGAGGTGTAGGTTTTCAAAAGTAAGACTGTGTGTTTAATTTTCAGGAGACATTCCCAGACTTTATTTGTTAAATGTCCTCGTCATTTGCACTCACTGAGCAAGGCTGCCCATTTTCCCACATCCTTACTGGCTGTGAATATTATTGAGGTTATAACTGTGGCCAAAACAGGATGGAAAATGGCATTTCATTGTTTTTATTTATATACCTGAATAGCTCTTCCTATCATTGATATTTTTAGATTTCTTTTTTCTAAAATTGCTTGTTTAAACCAGTTATAGTGGTATATGCCTCTAATCCCAGCACTTGGGAGGCGGAAGCAAGAATATCAGGAATTCAAGGCCATGTTCAGCTTCATAGTGAGTTCAAGACTAGCCTAGGCTAAAGAATAACACCCTGTCTCAAAAAGGTAACAACAGAGCCGGGCGTGGTGGGACATGCCTTTACTCCCAGCACTCAGGAGGCAGAGGTAGGAGGATCGCCGTGAGTTCAAGGCCACCCTAAGACTACATAGTGAATTCCAGGTCAGCCTGAGCTACAGTGAGACCCTACCTCAAAAAACAAATAAACAAACATAAGAGGTAACAACAACAACCACATTAACTGATACAGCCCTGCAGCCATGTTGAATCAGAACATCGATGTAAACAAAAGTCCAGGTCTGGAGAGATGGCTCAGCAGTTACATGCACTTCCTGCACGAACTTGAAAGCTAAGGTGCCTGAGACCCCATTTGACTCTCTAGAACCCACATAAGCAGCTCGCCATGGCCATACCTGCCTATAACCCCAGTCCTATGGGGAGCAGAGATAGGAAAAGCACTAGGACTTGCAAACAGCAAGCTCTGAAATTAGTGAGAGACAAGAAAAAAATAGGTGGGGAGTGACGGAGAAGGACACCGCATGTTCTTTGGCTGCCACAGGCAAGTGCCTAGGGCAGTGCAGCAGCACATACATGTACGTACCACACACGCACACACACCACACACGAAAATCCTTCATCACTCAACCATATCCCTCTCTTTGCCCCCCTGTGTGTGTGTGTGTGTGTGTTTACCAATAAATTTCTTAAAGAAAAGAAAATCAGGGGCTGGAGAGATGGCTTAGCAGTTAAGGCATTTGTCTGCAAAGCCAAAGGATCCTGGTTTGATTCCCCAGGACCCACATTAGCCAGCTGCACAAGGTGGCGCATGCATCTGGAGTTTGTTTGCAGTGGCTGGAGGCCCTGATGCACCCATATTCTTCCTCTCCCTCCATCTCTCTCTCCCTCTCTCTCACTTTCTTTCCCTTGGTCTCTCAAATAAATAAATAAAAATTTTAAAACTTAAAAATGAAAATTTGGAAATTGACAGCCAAGTTACTAAAATCAATAGGTTTCATATGTACTGGCTAATTAGAAGTGGAAGTGAGAAAACCCAATTATTAACTTCATGGAAGGAGCTTTCAAAGAAAATTATAGGATAAGGACAAAAGAGATTGCTTAGTGGTTAAGATGCTTACATGAGAAGCCTAAGGACCCAGGTTTAGTTCCCCAGAACCCACATAAGCCAAACACACAAGATGACACGTGTCTGGAGTTTGTCTGCAGAGGCTAGAGGCTCTGGTGTGCCCATTCTTTCTCTTCCTATCTCTATCTCTAATAAATAAATAAAATAAATAATATTTTAAAAAGAAAATTATAGTATCAATAAGAATAAAATTATGGGACCCACAGGGAGAAAATTAGAGTCTTATTTCATAAGTCTATATGGGTTGCTATAACAAGATACCACAGACTGGGTGGCTTAAGTGAGTGAAATTTGTTTTCTCCTAGTCCTGAGTACTGGGAAGCCAAGGTCAAGAAACTAAAGGCACTGTTATCTGGCTTGGGCTCTCCCCTTGCTGTGCAATGGGTTACCTTATTGCTCAGTGTGTGAATGGGAGAAGAGTGAGGTAGAAAGCTACCTGATATCTCTTCTTATGAAGACACTAATCCTATTGAATCAATGCTCCACCCTAGGGCCTCATTTAACCCTTTCAAATATCACCACACTGAGTTTTAGAACTTTATCATGAATTAAGGTTGGATAGGGAAACACATTCAATCATGACTTTAATCCAAGAACAAAAAATAAGCCCTGAGCAAAGAGGTAGATAATCTCAGTTCTCTCTCTACATATGTATGTATGTATGTATATATATGTATATACATATATATACATATATATACATACATACATACATATAAAGATATAATTCCCGTCTGGTTCTCAGTGGAGTACATGTGTTTGGTACTGGGGACTGAACCAAGAGCCTTGTGCATGCTTGGTGGAGCACTCTACCATTGAGCTGTACTCCCAGCCCTTCCTAGTGAAGTTTTTAGGAAGAAATTAATACGTTCATAAAGATACAGATGTTCCTGGTGACACGAAAAAGCAAACCAAGGTCACCAACTAAAAAATACAAAAGAAAATGTGGCATATCAAGCAGTGGAGTATAAATGAATGTGATATTGATACATGATGTAACATAGATGGGCCTGGGAAACACTATGCTAAGTGAAAGAAACCAGGCTCAGAAGACCACACGTATGATTCCCTTTCAAGGAAATGTTACCAGGGGTTTGGAAGGATGGGGAAAGCTAGAGTGACTACTACAAGGTCCAGGATTTATTTTACAGAGAATGAAAATATTCTGCAATTAAATAGTGGTGACGTTTGCACAACATTATGACTTGACTAAAACCCACTTGCAAAGGGTGAGTTTTATGAGCTATTAATTATGTCTCAAATTAGGAGCTCCTAAGGAACTTAGAGAATAACTTAATATAGAATAAGCAAGCCAAAAAGTAGACTGGAATAGAAGCAGAGGAGACCTAATAATGTATGGAAGCTGTGTGTAGGAGTTTACAGTTTGGTGGGAAAGTGAAAGACTTTCTTAATAACTACAGCCAGTGTACTTCAAGTTCCATCCTCTTCTGTGTGTAGCCATGGACACATTAAAGACCTAAATGTTAAGATTAAAACAGTGAGCTAAGTATGGTGATGCACACCTGTGCTCCCACTAATCACATGGCTGAGATTGGATGATCACATGAGCCCAGAAGTTCAAGTCCAGCTTGGGCACCAAAGTGAGCACCCATCTCAAAATCAGTCAGTGATGGTATTAGGGACAGAGTTGATATGGCCCTTCCCTGTGGCCTATCTAGCCAAGCTGGTGACAGTTGTGGCATCTGTAGGACAGATGGGCTCACTTTTTTGGTTTGTCCCGCTCTTCCTCCCCTGGACTCTGGGCACTGACTTCTGGGAAGGACTCACCAGCAGTCCCCTTGGTCATCGCAGGAGGCTCATCCACAGCAGAACACTTGCTCTCATCCCAGATGGGCATGGAGAACAGCATAACCTAGGTTCCCCCTGGTAACTGGCTTTAGGATCTGACCTGGCTGCTTCTGGGTGTCAAAAACCACAGAGGCCCCTCTGGGCTTGGGATGGACGTAACTTAGAGGTTAGAGCACCAGACACTCTTAATTCCCAAAGCCAGTAGCTCTTGAGCTCTTGTCTTACGACGAGCAAAGAATTGACAAGTGTAAACACACAGAAGGGTAAGTTATGCAAGATTTATTTTAGGAAAATAAAGCAGAAAGTAAAGCTTAAAAAAAAAAAACCTCCCAAGTTGGGTGGGATCCCTAGCAGGGAATCCACAGGGAAACTTGGTCTTCTTATAACCCTGAAGGTGTAAACTAGGCATCTAGTGGGGATGAGCCAAGTCTGAATGTATATGGAGTGCCTTAATTGCATGGTGGCTCAGCAGGGAGAGTACAGTCTTGGAAAGAGCCTGTTGGGGACAGGGAGAGCCCAGGAAGCTGTCCCTGGTCTCTGTATTGGGTGGGACTGGAGTGCCCATCTAACCTTGCCAGGTCAGGTTGGCGTTTGTGTTCTCTGGCCTGTGTCCCTATCTACCCGCCTACAAAAGGAGCCTGCCTTGCTCTTAATCTCTAACATGGGGTCAGGTGTCCAATCTCCCAGCCAGCTGCTGCAGGTGGAGCGTTTGCTCCAGGCTGCTCTCACCTGGCAGGTCGTGGCTCCCAGGTTAGAGTGTGGTCAGTAAGACCAGCTTTGCGCATCGCGTGGTCTTGGCCTCCCTGCGAGCCGCAGAATCAGCGAGAGCCGGGCCCCCCTCTTCTGCTCACGTGGCTTGCATGTCCATTTGTCCTCACCACTGTCCCCTCACAGAAGACAGACTCCAAAATGGCCCTTGAGCTTTCCTGCAGCTGTCGCTGCCTTGAGCTCCCTGAAATTTAGAGGCCAGTGCATTTCCCTTTTCTGTGAGGCCTGGGTCACAGCCAGTCCCCAGAACCCTTCTCAGGAGTCCCATGTCTCCTGTCCACCTGAGCCAGGCACTGTTTCCTGGATAACACGCTGGCTTCCCTCTAGGCCTGTCTCAGAAATTACTTCAGGGATTTGGATTTTGACTTGTTCAATTTGGGTAACTTCAAGAAAGAAAGAAAAAAAAAAAAAGGAGTTGTGGCACCACTTTCACCAGCCCATCAGATTTTTAGCAATGTTTTGAAGATCCTTGGCCTGTGGAAGCAAACCTCAGGGTTCCGACGGTGGTGACCAGTCTGAGCTGCGCCACAAGGCTTACCAGGGACTGCCCTTGCCAAGTGACCCCCCCTGGCTGACCTGTCCTCCCCCGGGGCCACCATCTCCTGAAGAAGGCAAGTCATCGGTGCTGCGCTGTCTCCGCCAGGGCGCCCTGTGATTCATGGTCATTATCTCATGTGATGCTCAGGGCAGCTGCAGACGGTGAAATTGACTCTCCATGATGGATGAGGGAGGGACGTCTGCACAAGGTCACGTAGGCTGTCGGCTGCAGTGAGGGCTGGGGACCCGGGCTTCTGAACCAGAGCCCCACGTTCTTCCCCATGTGAGTGTAGCACACGGTGAAACTCTTGTCCCCATCGCCACATATGCTGGCTTTGCCCTTTATGACAGCTCAGAGAATTCTTGCTTGCCAGGAGCAGAGCCCACCGAGGCTGGCTCGAGTGGGGCTGTTGCTGCTGAGCTGACGAGAGGGGTCTGGTGACCGTGGAAAGGGTGACCACAGCCGCCCTGTCTGTCCCTGCTCTAATTCTCGCCCTCTTCCTCCTAGGCAGCTTGAATCAGCCTGAGTCTGCATACCTTGTGTTTCTGCGCCTGCCTCTCCCCTGTCCACACTCTCGGGAGGGAGAGCACTTGTCCCCTCATTTCGGTGCAGAGTGCCCCTTTCACATCCACATACCATCAGACATAATGGATGGCCCAGTCAGTGTCTCTTGATTACTAACTATCCAACCATAGAACTGAGGGTGGCGAGCTCCCCGTCACTAAGGGAATTCAAGCGGCGGCTGGATATTACAGTGGAGACCCTGTGGATCAGAAGGTGGGAGAAGCTCGCTGCGAGCTGTTAGTGTATCCAGAGTCATGCCCCAGGTTGGCTCCAGTTCCAGGGCAGGGGGCGCATTCTGTGGCCCAAGGCTGGGAAAGCCGCATGGCCCATGCAGACTTTGAACCTGAGACCTCTGTCTTGTTAGCGCAGAATGGCAGCCGACTGAGCTAATAAGTAGTTGTGCAAGCCACCGATTTCCAGCGAGCACAGATGCTGCTTCCTGACTTCTTAACGCAGCGTGCTATTTATACCAGCCGATCCATTCATTCTTAATGAGCCTCGGTTGTGGATTGTAAAACATTTTATTTTCAGACAGGATTGCTCACTGCCCAAAGCCAGCTGTTGCTATGCCTCCTTCCTTCTTTTCTCTGTTCCTGAGGAATTAGCCTCTTGGAAGCTACTTGGAACACTCGGCTACCCTCTCCCTTCCCTGGTCCTTCTCTCGCGAACCCTGAACTGGCTATTTGTGTCACGTTGGCTGGCCGTGGCCCCTGAAGTCCCCACAGCCTTAAGAGCAGCAGGAAGTATGTTGTGTGCAGGGCCCAGGATGGCTGCAGCAGGTGGGAGGAGGCAGGGCAGAGCAGGAGAGCATCCATTTGGGGAGGTAGAATGTTACCCCTTGGGGTTCAGACACCACCTGTGTTGTGGGTCATAGTCTGGCAGAGCAGTGACTGGATCTGGCCGGCTGGCTGCTTAAAATTTACTGTCAATTTTTTTTTTTAAGCAGAAAGAGAGAATGGGTACTCTAGGGCCTTCAGCCACTGCAAATGAACTCCAGACACAACACATGTGTCCCCTGGTGCATCTGACTTTTATGGGTTCTAGGGAATCGAACCTGGGTCCTTTGGTTTTGGAGGCAAGTGCCTTAATTGCTAAGGCATCTCTCCAGTCCTTGTTTTTTTTTTTTAATGTAGAGAATTCTCACTTTTGGGGAAAAAAATGGAGTTCCGGCTTCTCTTGAAAATTAGAAAGTCTGTCAACACTGCCCTTTCTGAGTCACTGGTCCCGCTAAGTAGTTGCTTCCCTGTTACCCAGAACTAGCATTCTGTGGGCTACCACAGTCCCTGGCCCTCCCTGCTTGTTCTGACATTCCTTCGGCTTCACCTTGCAAGGTTCCTAACAAGGGGGCTGGGCCATGTCGTCATCATAAAGTGCTTGCCTTACAAGCATGAGGATAGAGTTCAATCTCCATTATCTGAGTAAAAATGCCAGGCATGGCAGTGCATGCTTGCAATCCCAGTACTGGAAAGGCAGAGTCAGGATGGTTTATGGGACTTAGTGGCCAATCAGTCTCGTCTACTTAGTGAGCTGCAGGCCAACAAGAGACCATCTTTAAAAAAATAGGTGGACAGTGTTCCTAAGGACAACATCTGAGGTTTTCTTCTAGCCTCTTTGCACACATGCACCTGTACACACTCATATACACATTATAAAGAACAGGGGCTGGAGAGATGGCTTAGTAGTTAAGGCGCTTGCCCGCAAAGCCAAAGGATGCAGGTTCAATTCCCCAAGACCTACATAAGCCAGATGTACAAGATGGTGCATGCGTCTGGAGTTAGTTTGCAGTGGCTGGATGCCCTGGTGCTCCTATTCTCTCTCCCTCCCCCCTTCTCTCTGCCTTACTCTCTCAAATAAATAATAAAAATTTTGAAGAAAGAATTAAAGAAGGAAGAGGAGGAGGAAGAGAGCTGCTGGGGGTGTAGCTCAGTGGTAGAGTGTTTGTCTAGCATGCACCAGGCTCTGGATTCCATCCCCACCACCTCCAAGAAAAGTAAGAGAAAGACATAGAGAAAGTATTCTGGTGCCCATGCCCCTTGGCAAAGAAAGAAAGCAGAAGCATGACCGCCGGGGACACCTGTTGTGAGAAAAGCGGGCAGACTTCCCTGGGGCTCCTCACCCCCAGCCTCCTCTCCTCTCTTGCTATTGGAAGGCGGGGCCCTAACTCTGCCATCTGTGTGATTCTCTGTTCCTGATCCTGCCCCATGGCCCATGCCTGTGATAGCCCCTTGCCTGCAGCGAGCATGGAGGAGCATCACCCCAGCCTCCCAGCCGCAGCCTCTCTATGCTCCCAGGCCGGAAAGCCTCTGTTGGGGATGTCTTTCTTCCTCCCTGCCTGGTACTTTCCTACGAGAAGGGTCGGGGACAGGGTCAGTTCACTTCCAGTTTTCTATTCATTTGTTTGTTTATTAATTGATCTGTGTCTGTGTAGAATGCATGCTGTGTTCATGTGTGTGTGCATAGATGAACGCGCACCTAACGCATGCTGTGGAAACCAGAGGAAGACCTTGAGTGTCCTCCTCTATCTCTCTTCCACCCTGTTTCCCTGAGGCAGATCCTCTCTCTGAATCTGGAGATCCCCCACACACACTCACACTCATTTTTTCAGATTGGATGGCCAGGGTGCCCCAGTGATCCTCCTATCTGTGGCCCCTGCAGCTAGCACTTGCGGTATACCCAGGTTTTCACGTGAGTGCTGGGGATCAAACTCAGGTCCTCAGGCGTACGCAGTAAATGCTCTTACCTTCTGAGCCATCTCCCCAGGCCCCTAGTTTTCTGATCCTGGAATCCAACTCCAAGGTTTTAGCAGAGCGACTTTAGGCAGATAGTGAAGCAAGACGCAGGTCGCCTGGGGAAGCCACCACCATGGCAAAGGCTAGTTCCTCTCTGTGTGGGCCTGCGCCTCACACAGGCACACGGGCACACGTGTTCCAAGCCCGTGCTGCCCCAGAGCCCTGTAGTGCCCGTCCCAGCTCCACCCCACACTGCACTAAGTGTTTCCGGATGAGCTGCATCTGCCTGGCAGGCCCCTTTGCCAGGGCCACCACTGTGCTTCATTCCCCTTCCCCTCTCCACGGATTTACTCCCCCGCGGGCTCCACGGTCCTGCAGTGTGAGGCGTCAGAAGTACGCGCGAACAGGTAGTGAATCCACCAAATCCAGAGACACGCAGAGCCAGACGGACCACTTAGCGACAGGCCAAAGCTGCATGTGAACTACAGGAGAAAGCTCTGGGTTTCCCACAGGACTCCTGCAAGCCATCAGCTTGGGTCTTCATAGTGCAAGGCTGTTTGGATCAAGAAAATAAGCAAATAGCTGGGCGTGGTGGCACATGCCTTTAATACCAGCACTTGGGAGGCTGAGGTGGGAGGATTGCCATGAGTTTAAGGCCACCCTGAGACTCCATAGTGAATTCCAGGTCAGCCTAGACCAGAGTGAGACCCTACCTTAGAAAGAAAGGAGAAGGAAAGAGAGAGATGGAAAGAAGGAGGGAGGGAAGGAGGGGATTAGTTTTAGTCAGAGTGTCCTGATGTGTGGGACTTGAGTGATAGAGTCAGAAGAGGCAGTAAGATTTTTGAGGAGCCTAACCCTACTGTGGCCCTACAGAAGGAAACTCCAGCCACGGGCTCATCTTCTCGGTGGCTTCCATCCTGCCAAACCCAGAAGAATGCCTTTTTTTTTTTTTTTTTGGCTTTTCGAGGTAGGGTTTTGCTCTAGCCCAGGCTGACCTGGAATTCACAACAGAGTCTCAGGGTGGCCTTGAACTCACAGTGATCCTCCTACCTCTGCCTCCCTAGTGCTGGGATTAAAGGCATGCACCACCATGCCCAGCTAGAAGAATGCTTTTGTACAGGTAGAAGGGACAGACTTGAGCCTTGCGGGTTGCACATGGATGGCTGTGCAGGGCTCCACCCAGGATTTCACAGGGGCAGCTTGGGATGGGGGCACTGCCGCTGTCCTCTGACAGAAGGGAGCCTAAGGCCCAGAGAGGACAAATGACTTGACTTACACAGCAGTCTCAGCGTGGGAAGATTCAGGAAGCTGCCTGTCCCTGACTGAGAGAGAGGCAGAGGCTGGGCCGCATCTTGTGTGAGCGTGCTTTGAAAGGCAAGCCTGTGCACATGGGTAGACTCTTCCTGCCCTTCAGGCCCTTGGTTAAATCAAAAAGGAGTCCAGGGAGATGAGCGGAAGTGCCATCCCAGAATAAGAGTCCCAAGTTAGGCAGAACTCCCATTGCCCCAATGCCCCCCCGCAACCGTTCCCTGCCTGTCACCTGTTCTATCTTGGAGATTGATTTCCCAGAGCAGCAAACCCTCATTAGCCACACCACAGAGGTCAGGGGCATGGCTGTCATCTCTAATTTGTCCAAACCCCATGATGGCCTCTGCTGATTGGGTGATTTCAGCTGCAAGGTGAGGTCTTGGGGCACTTTGCCCTCATGGAAGCTTCTTTTGGCTCGAGGGCAGCCGAGGCTCCACGCTGCTCCAGCGTGAGCTGCGCTGAGGTCTACCTACACAGTCCAGCGCAGCCGCTGCCTACTCGCCTGTCTGGCCCGGTAAACTTACAACTTAATTCCGCCCACTGTAGACAGAGCAGCCTTTGGGAATGTGGGTGAAGTGAGCAGATCTGGGCCTCCCACCCTGCCCGCCTGCAATAAAGCCCTGGAAAATAGTGCTGGCTCTGCTCCTCACAGGGGCCTCTCCCAGGCCACCTGTCCGTGCCAGGGCAAGACCTGCCTTGCAGAGGTCTGAGCTGATTCTCCACTCCCCACAGCCCCCCAGGAGTGTTGGTAGAGGAGAAGGCCCACAGTGGAGGGAGCAGGCCTGCCCCTGCCCTGCTAGCTATCAGATCCAGGTAAAGCAGGTAACATCCTCACACTAGGGCTCTGAATAGCCTCCTGAGCCAGGTGAGAGAAACTGAGACATGAGCAACAGGTGCCACAAAGCCCGTCCCTGGGGGAACTATGATAGCCTGGGTTCAATTCTCCAATAACCATGTAAAGTCAGACACACAAAGTGGTACATGCATCTAGTGTTCATTTGTAGTGACAAGAGACCCTAGCGCACCCCTTCTCTTCTCCTCATCATCCCTCTCTCTCTCTCTCTCTCCCTCCCCTTACATGTAAATAAATAAAAACATTTTGTGGTGACACATGTCTATCATCCCAACACTTGCCAGGAGGATGGTGAGTTCAAGACTAACCTAGCCTGGGCCACATAGCAAGACCCTATTTTCAAAACAAAACAAAACATTGATGAAATAGACACAAAGAGTTGAAATCCAAGAAACAAAGGTGAGAATCACCTCTCAGCCAAGCAGTTGCAGGAAGAATGTATTTCAGTGTGGTCCAGAAGTGATCATCTGTACTCTGGCAGGGTGGAGCTCGCCGAGGCCAGACCAGACCAGCTTGTTTTCTCCTAAGTGCCTGAGCCAGAGTCTGCCTGGCCCCCGAGACGTTCATTACCTGGCCTCGGCTTTTCCTGGATTCTGTCTGGGATACCTAACATATCCCACCCCTGCATTTGCCCCCTTGTTGCAGTTACCATTGAGTTGCTATATAAACATCCTGACCAGAAGCAGCTTATGGGAGGAAAGAGTTTATTTCAGGCTTACAGAATCCAGAGAAAACAGCTACATTGGTGGGAGAAGCTGGCTTAGGTTCATAGATTACAACACAGAGTCACACAACACCAAACAACCAGCAAACGGGGCTCACACCACCCAGAGCACACCTTAAGACAGGGCAACAAGATCCATCATCCCCTGTGACACCCCCTCTAGCATGGCGTGGTGGCACACACCTTTAAACCCAGCACTTGGGAGGCAGAGGTAGGAGGATCACCATGCATTCGAGGCCAGTCTAAGACTACATAGTGAATTCCAGGGCAGCCTGGGCTAGATTGAGACCCTACCTCAAAAAAACAAAAAACAAAACAAAAGAAACGCCTCAGGCTGTGGTGGCCATACATTTACAATCAAACCGCCACACCCTCCTCTGCCAACACACGGCCCGTCTGCATATGGTGCATTCTGTGGAGGGAGCCGTGCTTGGCATCTATCCATCCATCCTCCTCCTTGTGCCCAGAGTTCCTCCTTTGAGGGCAGAGACCACAGGGTTTCCACGCTGGTGACTGTGTCTCCAGTGATCTGATGTTTTGTCTTCATTAGCTGGTGCCTCCTGTCTGTGAGCCTGATGGAAAGAGAAAATTAAAATAGATGGTGAAGGGGTAAGTCAGCGCAGGGTAGCCTCCTCACCCGACAGACACGACTCCCAGCCTGCTCTGCGCAGCCCGCTGCCCCTCCCCTGCCTGGGTCATCCATGGGTCTGTGGGGGGAGGGGAGAGCAGTCTGGAAGGGAGCTCAGGGAAAGCGAGCTCCCCAGGGCCTCACCCTGACAATGTAGGTGCCACAGCCTAGCCCAGCCCCCCCTTGGGTTCCTGTAGCTGTCCTTATCTGTAGATTCAGTGGTCAGCTTAGAAGGACACGGTGTCTGACTCCTGGGCCTGGGAGGAAGGGGCAGGCAGGCTCTGAGCCTTTTTTCTGCTGCAAGCGGGCTCACCTTGCGAAGAGAGGCTCCCCAAACCTCAGGGCTTCCTCCCCTGCCTACAAGGTCCAAGGCCCTGGGGGCAGTTTCCAAGCCAGAGGATCCCCCAAGAGCAGGCCCAGGCCTTGAGGGAGCAGGCCCATTCCCTCACAGCCCTCTCCTCTCATGTCCCTGGCAGCCAACCTTCCACCCCACCCCCAGTTCCTGCCCAGGCAGAGGCTCCCCACAGCCTGATTTGTCCACTATGGAAAGGCTGTAAGAGCCACCTGCCCGGAGAATGCAGAGGCCAAGGTGGCACCTGAGGCTTGAAGGTCTCCTGTCCCAGTTGGCATGCCCCCCGCTTGCTGATCTCACTGTCCCATGTAGCTTCATTACTCGGGAGGGATTTCTTAGGCACAGTCAGCAGGTGCCCTGTGGGCCCACTTCGCCTGGGCCTGGAGCTGGCTGAGGACAAGCAGACTCAGACTGAGATGTGACCTGGCCCTGGAGGCTCTTGTGACAGCTGAGGAGGTCAAGGCAAACAAGGTGGAAAAATGCCGTAAAAGCGGGGAGGGCCTTTGTCCTTCCTTCCTGAGTTGAAGGGCACTGGGCAGAGGAGACAGGGTTGAAAAAGGTCCTGGGTAATGAATTGGACTCTGGTTTTTAAAAATCTTTATTGACTTGTAAAGCTTTTGGCCTTTTTTTTTTTTTCCTGTTGGACCTCATCTTATTGCTACTTTTCTCCATCTTCTTTTAAGTTTGATGATTTCATGTGTATGGATAATGCATTTTTGATCATATTCACTCCCCATTACCCTCTCTGATCCCCCATCTCACTCCTTATAAGCCCTTTCTTCCCAGCTACACCCCCCTCCTATTTTCATGGGTTTTTATTTGTTTTGCTTTTGCTTTTTGAGACCCAGTGTGTAAAGTTAGGGTCCCCTGCATGAGTGTGGCTGGGGCTTTACTGGACGATGGACAACTTACCAGTGGCTACAAACTGAAGACGTGACTCTCCCTGCCTCAGCAACCGTCAGCTGCCAATAGCTCCTTTGGAGGGAAGGGAGCACTCTACCTCCCAGCTGCATCTCCAGCTCTTCTCTAGTTTTTATTTTTACTTTTTATTTATTTTTGGCATTTTGTGGTAGGGTCTCACTCTAGCTCAGGCTTTCCTGGAATTCCTCGGGGTGGCCTGGAACTCATGGTAATCCTCCTACCTCAGCCTCCCAAATTCAATTCCTCCCTACCCATGTAAAGCCAGATGCACAAGGTGGCACCTGCATCTGGAGTTGGTTTGTAGTGGCTAGAGGCCCTGGCACACCTATTGTCTCTCTCTCAAAAATAAATACAATGTTTTAAAACCAGAAGCCAGCCCTGCACTGTGGGGCACGGGTGCATGATATATGCCCCTGTTACCTCTCTGAAGGCTCACAGCCACTGGAGAGGAAACCATTGCATACATGGGCCCACTGAACACAGAGCTAACAAAACCAGCCCAAAGGCATAGCCCTGGGAAGTGGCAGAGGCAGGACGCAAACCTGTGACTCACCAATGTCTCTTCACCGCTCCGCGCTCCCCTCCCGCTCCCACCAAACCAGAGCCACACACCTGGGAGGCATCTCAGTGAGATTTCAGCCCCCAGCCCCAGCCCTGTGTGTGGGTGCAACAGCCTCACTCCATTACCTCTTCCTCCACACCATGCCAGCCTAGTGGCCCCGGAGGACTCATTGGGAGTGCCTGTGCCCTCCTCAGGGTCTTATTGTCGTTCCTTTACATTAAGCTTTTTTTTTGTTGCTTTTAGTATGCAAATATTTCCACCATCTGCTTTTCCTTGGCAGAATGCTGGAAATATCTCCCTTCCTTTCAAACTCCCTTAGCTTCTGGCGGTTTGAGTACCTCGGAGCCAAGCAGCCACAGCTCCCAAGGGCCCTCCAAGCTTGAAGGCTCTGCTGTCCCTGTGCCAGGCATGCAAATGTCGTGTGGCCCTGGGAGGAGGGCGTTCCCCACCTCTCAACCAGACTGGGACACCAACAGCCTCACCACTGCCCAGCTGACCCCATGCTGGCTCCAGGATTCAGACTCCGAGGGCTGGCAAAACAGACTCTTAATTTGTGCTACGAAACCCAGAGAGACGCCTAGGATAACAGACAGAGGAGACCTGAGAGCCTAGAGACAGGTCCCCCAGATGACTGTCCCCCATCACGAACCTCCAGACCATCCCAGGTCTCCACAGGACTGCAACTGCCACTTGTGTCCTGTGAGACATTCAAGGAAAAAGGGAAGACTCTCTCCACCCCCCCCCACCTCCATGTACCAAAACTCAAGGGTTTCCATGGCGACAGTCAAATTGCAAATCCACCCAAGAGTGAGCTAAAGGGAAAAAAAGAAAAGCTGGCCCATCCCCGGAGAAGTGGGGCCTGGCGCTCAGCTGTCTATCTGCTGCTGAGGGTGAGAGCCCAGCGGGGGGGGCAGCCCTCCTGGGCATGATAGGGAAATCTCAGGGATGCCTGGGTCTTCCTTCAGCAAGTGGTCCAGGAGTTAGGCTCCCAGTGAGCCTGGGAATCTGTGTGAGGAGAGCACTTCTAAAGACTCAAATGGCTTCTCCCCAGGATTTCCCACCTCCATCTGAAGGCCCAGGCACGGGCAGAATGCAGGCGTTCAGTCCACGCCGCCCCAGGCGAAGTGGAGCACTCCAGGGACTTGTGGAGGACGGAGAGTAGGCCAGCGACTTACGAACCTGAGAGCTTTGTTAAAGTTGCCATCCCAGCCGCTCTTCAGGGGGAAAGGGG
This sequence comes from Jaculus jaculus, assembly GCF_020740685.1. NCBI lineage: Eukaryota > Metazoa > Chordata > Mammalia > Rodentia > Dipodidae > Jaculus > Jaculus jaculus. Next base: position 83,327,746 of record NC_059110.1, on the reverse strand, counting down.
ACAGTGGGTTGTGCGGGGACATCCCAGGACAGGAAGAAGAAAGAGCCGCTTCCTCGGCCACTCAGGGAAGCTGCAACTGCTTGGGTAAAGGACATCTGTGAGGCCCAGGGCCCTGTCCCGCCTCCTCTCGGTCTCTTTCTCCAGTGACAGGAGCCAGGCACTGGCCGACACTGCCAACTTCTTCTGCTCTGTGACAGCTGATTAGAAAGAGGATTTGAGTGTGCGGCACCAAGGACTGGGCACACAGGCAAAGCAGCCAGGCCAAGAGATTATTTGTGTGAAAGCAACGAGTCCCTCTAGACAGCTGGCTGGTCCCTGTGCCATGATGCCATTGTGCATACATGTGCCCTCAAAAGCTGTCCCCCCTTTTTCCATGGCTGAGTAAATGCTTTGGTCCAGTCATAGGAAACGAAGAACAAGCCAAATGACAGTAACTTGGGGCAGTTTTCTGGATTTTTTTTTTTACCCTTGGGCAACATAGGCACCCTCACCCCACCTCGAGGGCTGCCACCTTGGACAAGACATACAGCTCACCACAAACATCGCTGTTCTGGTGTGGCACAGCATGTGTCTAGGGACTCCCAAGCCCACCTCTGTGACACGGACAGTAAATAACACAATGGGCAGGGATGGAGAAATGGGCTAAATGAGCTTGCCATGGTAACCAACTGGAATGTCTGACCCCACCGTCCCCTGCCACACCTCCTGGGGTGTGCCTGTTGGTGCTAAACATGCAGATGACACTCAGCATGGCAGGGCCCGGTGCCCAGCCCAGTTGCCAGCTGCACAGGTCCAAGAAGTCAACCACAGGGAAGATTCTAGGCCATGAAACAGTGATAGATTGTGCATTCTCCTCTCTGCAGGAGAGATGGAAACCAATGTGGAGGTCAGTCACAGCTCCTCACAGGCACTCTCCACCCCTCGTCTCTGTGCGGGCTGCCCCTCCTCCAGCATACACTTCAGGGAAACATTAGCCACCATCCTCCTGGGTTCCTCCACTGACCTGCATTGGGGAACGGAAAGCTACTTGCTCTGAGTCTCTATAACAGGCATCCCACTTCCTGCCTGCCTCCTCCCACCCCCTTGGGTCTGGGACCCACAGGGCTGGTGTTTAGTCAGCCCGGGAATGAGTCAAAGTGACATAAGCGCTTACAGCAGTGACGCAGTGGGTCTGGCCTTAGTGAATGTCTGCTCAGTCCCCACCTGGGAAGCAGCTCCAGAATGAGTCCGGTTCTCACCTGGGTTCGTCATAAACTGAAGGGGCAGACCGACCCCCAGTGCACCTCATCCCACCTCCTCTCACCAGAGCCGGAGCCTTGCTGGAGGGGCAACCAGAGCAGAAAAGAACAAGCTCTCGGAGCAGATGCAAGGGACCAGCCAGGAGTCACATGGTCCCCACGTGCCTCTCGCCCCCTCCTGTGGAGAGCCTTTTGGGTAGACAAGGGTGTGGGCTTGGCCCTGTAGGTGATGAGAATCCTTAAGAGAGTAACTGGGATAATGAGGTTTCTGGAGACAGAGGGTTGACAGGGGCACCCACAGGTGGCGTCCAGGTGGCACATTGTCATGACAGGAAGAAGAAACGCCTTGAGCAAAGCAAGGCCAGAGATGATGGTGAGGAGACAAGTGATTGAAGACTCTGTAGGTGGCAAAACAGATAGGCTGTGAGGGCCAAGAAGAGGCAAGTGCTGTGTCATTACCACACCTCCTGTGGTAGTGCCCGCTGTGTACCAGCTCTAGCTGCTTGCTTCTAGAACCTGAGGGTCCCTTAGCTGAAAAGTGACATAAGCTAAATGGATAAGACTTTTTAGAAGGCTCTGGATCCAGATAGAAACCCTGTTTCCTCCACCTGTACTCGTAGCGAATGTCCATAAGCGACCAAGAGTGTCGTCCCGGTGCACACTAGTGCAATCTCAGAACGCCGCACGTGCCGCTTCAGAGAGCGCGGCAGATCAAGCGAAGCCTGTTAGCCACCCTGATAGATTGCTCCTGTTAATCTTCTCCTCCCCCCAAGACAAGAACCTTTAGCTCAGGGGTGGGAGGAGGAAGACGCCCTTGGTAAGCATCTAGCACAACGCCTGTATCAAGACCTCAACGCCCCCCCACCTCTGGAACCAGCAGTGCAGAGGCCAACAGCTTCGGCTCCTGTCCCAGCCCCCGAGCCAGCCTACCTGTGGGAGACAGCTGGCTACCCACATCCCACCCCTTTCTGTGTAGTCGTTCTTGTTACTACCTTTATAGCACTTAATTATACACTACAAAAATTAAGGAAGAGTCAGGAAAAAAAAAAAAGGCCAGAGCTGTTACATTAAAACCAAAACTTGGGCTGGAGAGATGGCTTAGCGGTTAAGCGCTTGCCTGTGAAGCCTAAGGACCCCGGTTCGAGGCTCGGTTCCCCAGGTCCCACGTTAGCCAGATGCACAAGGGGGCGCACGCATCTGGAGTTCGTTTGCAGTGGCTGAAAGCCCTGGCGCGCCCATTCTCTCTCTCTCCCTCTATCTGCCTTTCTCTCTATGTCTGTCGCTCTCAAATAAATAAATAAAAAATGAACAAAAAAAAATTTTAAAGCCAAAACTTTGTAGAGTCTAAATAGAAGCAACCTTTTTTTTTCTTTTTTGTAAGATCTCTAGAATTAGGTGTGAGTAGAACTGTTTAAAAAAGAATGGAAAGAAGATATGGAAAAATCTAGAAGGATTCTGCAGTCAGGTGGCTTTATCTGAGTTTTTAAGCTTCTGCCCAATTTCAAGAAACTGAACTGGAGTCGCAGATCATGCAGTATGGATTGGCCATGTGAGCCCGACCTCCGAGAAGCACCCAACCCCGCCTCATGAGGTTGGCACACGGATGTGCATCCCTTGTGTTTAACATTAAAATAGAATGTTTGAAGGATGAACATATCCTGTATTACGACGTCCACTGTCGATGAACCAGCCAAATATGGTCTCTCTGAATGCAGGAAAGAGGGTGTTCACGAGAGCTCCCTTCGTGCCCTCGCTGAGACTCCAGCTGTCATCCCAGCTCCCTCTGCATTCGTGGCACCCCTGGGCATTGCTGGTGGGCTGGCATGAGGACCCAGGACTGCTGGTTCCCATGCAGTTCTTCGTGTGGAATGAGAGTGGTCAGGGACCTGGGCTCCACGGCTTCTCCGACTACATGGGCACATGCCTCAGTTTCCTCACCTGAGATGGGGTAGCGATATTTACCATCTCACGGACTTATTCTGAAGTTCAGAGCTCATGTCCTTGAGGTGCCTGTCATGCTGCCCAGCAGTGGGCCGTGATGGGATTCCCAGCACTGCGAGTGTGGCCTTTGGCCCCTAGTACTGCCACCTGCAGGTCTCAGAGCCCTTTCCCCATACCAAAGGTGATAATCTGCCCCAGCCAGGCAGAAGGGGTCCAGTTCTGTCACGGGGGGAGGGTAAGGCATGCAGATGGCTGGCCGAGAGGCAAACCTTCCCTCTGCTGGCGCTGGGTACACAAGGCCTTCCTCCACCTCCTCACAACAGGTTTGGCTTCTCTGACCAGCGGAAAGGAACACACACATCTTTCTTGTGTCCAAAAGAGCTGGTTGAGGCACAAGGCCATCTTATCATGGCAGGAGACAGGCCTTCCCTTGCCCACTTTGTTCTAGCAATGGCCAGCGGCATGACTTCTTCTGCTGTGTCTTTGTTTTCCAGTGGTTTCCAGTGACAGTGACAGCGACTCAGATCTCAGCTCCTCCAGCCTGGAGGACAGACTCCCGCCCACTGGGGTCAGGGACACAAAAAGTGGCAAACAGAGGGTGGACCCAGGTAAGCATGGGTAGTCCACTGTTTCCAGAACCCTGGTGCGTAGGGTAAAGAGTGGCTTTGCTGCTTCCCAGCTTATGTCTGCAAAGTTGCCTCAGGTCAGCAGGGGATGGGTCCAAGTGGAACACTGCTGAAAAACAGAGCCAGAAGCCAGGCTCACACAGGAAAGACAAGAGGCAGGGCAGGTGACAGTGTTTGTCCACACGGACCCTTAGTGAGTTTCCCGGTCAGTGCTCCCCAGCTGAGGTTTTGCCTTGTGAATAGCAAGGGATGTAGAACTCAGGCACACAAGTTCCCTGAACCAAGTTCCTTCTGCCATGAATTGCAAGGGGATCCCCAGTATGGGCCATCATCCCCTAGCTGGCACGTCCACCAAGGAGATGGAGCTGATGGTCACTAGAATCTCATCTAATGCTGACATGTCTGAGCCCACTCTGTGACTCTCTCATGTGACGGAAGGTTGATTTGGACGTGGAGGTAGAAGTAAAAAAGAAAGCAGGCATTGGAACGAGAAAGGAAAGCAGTTTCCTTCCCTTTAAACACACAGAGGGCCTCTGAGAAGAGCACTGGCCTTGTTCATATGCTCCGCGTCAGAACCGAAGGTCTTTGGAGGAAGTTTGGGAAGGTTGGTTTTAGTGTATTAAGAAAGAGCCTTATATATAAAAAACAATTCCGCCAAACTGGAATGAAATCCTTGTCCCAGAGCCAACACTGTGATCTCCTGCCAGAGCTAAGATGGAAGGAATTCCTGCGGGGAATAAAAGTTCAGGCTCCGTAAGAGATGGCAGATGCAAGAGATGGAAACTGTCCCTGGGCCAGGCACCAGCAGCCCAGAGAGTTCCCACTAGGAAAATGTCAGATATCCCCGGCCTTGGTTTCCAAGGCAGTCTTCTCCATCCTTCTGTGTGACGGCTTTTGTTCCCTTCCTTCACGCCAGCCCCCAGCTGTGCCCGAGCCAGGTTCCGCTGGGAGGGACTGGGGGAAATACTACAGGTCTCCTATCTGCTCTAACTGACTAGGACTAACGCCATGTTGCAATGAGGGTCCTTTCCACTTTTTTAGGTTAGCATAGAAAGTATTGACTTTCATCATGGCACCTTTATACATGGCATTTTGTCATTCATTTCCTCTACATAGCCTTCCTCCATGTCCCCTCCCCTCAGCTGATTCCCTTCATTTCCCCCTTAGCTACCTGCTTCTTTTTTCTTATCATATATATTCCATTACCCTCTTGGTTTCTCCCCCTCCCTTGAGATCTCTTCCTTCTCTCTCATGATCCTCGTTCAGTTTTTTGTAATCTACATGTCCACATAAAAACCTACCTGTCTGAGTGAGGAGTCTATAGTGAGTAAACAGCAAGTGATACGTCAACAGCGCCTTACTCTGACTGGACTTCCTGAAATACATGCCGTCCCCCCTCAGCCTCATTCAGGGAGGGCAGGAATTGCTGCTGCTGGATGACTTTCCTGTCAGTAACGTGTTACTCAGTGAAGCAGCCTCGGGCCCATGCTGAAGTCTTAGTCTACCCCCACCCCTCAGCAGAGGCTAAGGGTCACGTCTGGCTAGTACAAGGCAGCCATGTGGGTGGGGCACCCAGCACCCAGGATGAGGGCTTCTGGACAGATAGTCCATATTTACCCACCATAGCTCCCCATAAGAGTGAGCCAGCTTCTTGCTGGGCCGAGCTCAGCTCTGTCTCTGTTCTGATCCACACGTGGATGCTTACAGGTGGCAGCGTGGAGTCCCCCAGGACAGGGCTTACCTGCCCACCCCGCCACCTCTCAGGGAGCCAGAGCAGCCTGGCCAGTGAGACTGGAGCAGGAGCTGCAGACCTACAGACAGGCACCCCGCCCCGGCCTGAGCCCAAGGGCCCTGGTAAGTACCACATCATGCCTGCTGGCCCAGCATCTGCCTCCCCACATGGCCCTCCTCCTCCTCCTCCTCCTCTTCCTCCTCCTCCTCCTCCTCATTACTTCTCAATGATGACACAGTGGTAGATGACATTTTCATCATGCCAGATGTGGGGAACAAAGGTCAGTCAGACCCATCCCTGCCAGCGCTGACCAGAGAAGGACCCCAGCATCCCTATCCATTCTTAGTAGATAAAGCAGTGGTCGGATCTCCCCTGCTTCAGCGGACATGTAGCCTGTAAGAGCCTCTCCTTGTCTCTGTCACAGTCAGGAACACTCACTCAAAGTGCACCTACTGTGTGTCAGCCGGTCCTCACTGGACCCATCATGTGCCAGACTGGGCCAGGAGCAGTAGTCTTCTCTTGCCCTGCAGACACTTGCCCCAGAGCTGAGGAAGCCAGATCAGACCACCAAAGAGAGCTGGCCACAGAGGGAGATTCCAGGACCACTAGAGCCTGGGCATGAAGCTACGGACATGGAGCCCAGCACCTCCGAAGTCAGCTGTGTCCTGTTAGTGGAGCAGCCAGGAGCCGTGTTGTCCCCACATGATAGATGTGGAAACCAAGGCACGGGGTAAGGGCGAGGATCCTACCATGTGCCTACTGGCCCTGGCCCTTGCCCAGTCCAGGAACATCATGGGATGAGCGAAGCTTCTTTTTCCCAAGTCAGAAAAAAATAGCACATGCAGGATCAGCCCGTGACCTCCCTCATAGGCTGGGTAACTCCAGCCAAAGACCCATAACACATGTATAAGAGACCAGGGTCTCCTTCCAAGAGCCTGTGTGTGCCCCAGCAACGACCCCGCATTCTCCTAGCTCTTCCCTATCCTGCACCATGGTTCCCCAGAGGCCACAGGGCGTTCAGGAGGGAGACAGCAGTGGGTGGGCCCCTCCCGGTAGTCTCCTGAAGCCCCCCACAGGGGCTGGTTTGGTTGGAGCAGGTTGAGTCCCGGTCTGCACTCTGTCAGGTGAACTATTGCAGTGTTCTAGGTCAGAAACAGTCAGACATCAGCCATGGACCCTTGGCAGGAATTCTCCAATCACTGAAGTGTTCCTCCCGGTGTGCCGGCTCTGAGTAGGTCCTCAGGAAATGTCCGGTCATAGCTGGGGGAGGAGGGAGGGTCATGTGGCCCAGTGTTTGGGGTTAAGCATTTCTACAAGGATAGACCTAGGGAACTTACATTTCTGGTCCTCTGCTCCTTCCAGCATCCTGAGATTCACTGTTAGAGATTGAGTTGAGGGCTGGAGGGATGGCTTAGTGGTTAAGGTGTTTGCCTACAAAGCCAAAGGACCCAGGTTCAATTCCTCAGGACCCATGTTAGCCAGATGCACGAGAGAGCGCACACATCTGGAGTTCATTTGCAATGGCTGGAGGCCCTGGTGTGCTCTTTCTCTCTCCCTCCTTTTTCTGTTAAATAAATAAATAAAAGATGAGATGAGATGAGACAGACTGCAGCACAGGGCGTAAGTGTCAGGCCTGTGAGCACTCGGCACAGTTGAGCAAGGCTGACCCAGAACACAGGCTCTCTTGGTCCCCCACCCCAGGCAGATCCACTCAGGCAAGGCAGCAGCCACAGTCACAGGGAATGCCCCAGGTAGGCCTGCCCCTGAGGCTAAGCTGTCCCGAGCCAGCAGCACCTTGGCTCACTGTGTGGTGAGTGGCCTTTTTCTCTCTTTCAAAGGTAAAAGACCCACCTGGGCAACTCCCCGCTGCTGATGTGTCTCCAGGGCATGGAGCAATGGAGCTGGCTTTCAGGAGGAAGAATGTAAGAGAGAGCAGAGCCAGGCTGCCAGGCTCCTTTCTGAACGTCCTTGGACCCTTCATGGCACCACAGTGGCGAGAGCTCCAACTCTACACACCAGTGTTTGGGGGACTGCCTCCACTCAGTGCCTTGTTGCTCCCTCTGGAGCTGGAACCTCCTCCTCCTCCTCCTTCTCGGCCACACCCTCAGCTTTGGCCTTTATTTATTGCCTCCCTCCTGCACCCGCACCCACACCGCCTGTGTGTCCACGTGCTTAGCTCGAGCTTGCAGACAGGGCTTTCCCACACGCACTGCAATTCTGATGGAGCCGCCCGTCAGACCTTCGCACTCTCCATACCACGAGAAGAAAATTGTACCCCAAAGTGTTACCCTGGAGAGAAGAACGGAGCATCGAGCCTGGAGGCGCTGCGATGAGAGCTGGCCTCCCCGCTCCCTCATCTTCAGCTGGGAGGCAGGAGCAGTTCCTCAGCCCCTCAGGCCCAGGAGCTGACTTTACCTGCTCCCCAAGGGGTCTCAGAAGCCTTCCTTAGCCTCTAGGTTTTTGCTCACCTGGGCACCCAGCTCTTGTGAGACATTACGAAGACATTTCTTTCTCTTCAGTAGGTTCTGGTTGGCAAATGCTTCTGGAAAGCCCTTCTGTGGAGAGAGAGAGAGAGAGAGAGAGAGAGCGAGCGAGACAGCACACATCCACACCCTCCCTCCTGCCCCTGTCTCGCTGTGCTTGCACAGGGCTTCTTAGCTTTTTTTGCCTTTGCTCCTAGCAAAAGGTAAAGAAACACTGTTTCCCTGTGACACGCAATGCTTCAGGATGGAAATAATAAAGAGAGAAATTCTCATGGAGCCATTGTGTTGATCAAATGACCACAGTCTTTCAGATGACTGGAGATATGCCTCAGTGGTCGAAGGTGTTTGCTTGCAAAACCTGATGGTCTGGGTGCTTCCCCCAGTATTCACATAAAGCCAAACACACAAAGTGGCACACGCATCTGGAGTTTGTTTGTAGTGGTAGGAGGCCGTGGCATGTCTATCTCTCTCTCTTTCTCTCCTCTCTCTCAAAAGTATTAATGCAAAATAAAAAGACCAACATCACTGTGTTTCTGAGCTATGTCAGACAGCAGTGGCTGCAGAGAAAAAAAAAAAAAAACAGTGTGTACCACTAACTTGTCGAAACCTTTCCGAAGCTGCAGGAGGCGAATGAGCTGATCAAGGTGTCTCAACAGCTCACAGCTCCAAGGCAAAATGGGAAAAGCAAGGCCATCTGTGTAAACAGTAATCATCAAAATGGACTAGACAGGGGCTGGAGAGATGGCTTAGTGGCTAAGGCATTTGTCTGCAAAGCCAAAGGACCCAGGTTCCATTCCCCAAGACCCACATTAGCCAGATGCACAAGGGGGTGCATGTGCCTAAAGTTTGTTTGCAATGGCTGGAGGCCCTGGCATGCCCATTCTCTCTCTCTCTTCTTCTTAATCTGTCAAATAAATAATAAAATATCTTTTAATGGGCTAGACAGGCAGATAGGTACCTGTGCAAAAATGGTTTCTGAATGGACAGACTTCTGATTGTGGTAGACTAAACACATAATTTCTTCTGTCCCCCCAAAGCCCACCAAGGGGACATAAAGGAATTTACATAAACCACAGAGGAAAAAACAGGGAGTGAGAGCTATTTGGAAGATGGGACATGATCAATGTCAGCTCCACACCTTCCTCACACCAATGTCCACGCATGAGGAGCCAGCCACGTCCACGCATGAGGAGCCAGCCACGAACACGCCAACTTCCTCACCATCATTCCCCAGTGTTCAGTACCTGGAAGGACCAGCTGTCATCCCTAAGAAGGAAGTTTAAGGAGCGTCTGAAAATACTATTTTTTTTTTTTAAGAAATGGCTAGAAGGGCTAAGGATGATTGCTTGGCATACAGAAGGCCCTAAATTCAATCTAGCACCTCACGACAGAATCAGGGAGCGCTGGGAGTGGTGGCACAGCCTTTAATCCTCACACTTAGGAGGCAGAGGTAGGAGGATCACCTGAGACTTCTTGGTGAGTTCCAACTTAGCCTGAGCTAGAGTGAGACCCTAACTCAGAAAAAAAGAAAAGAAATATAGAGAGTATTTTATGAAGAGGGTTACTTTCTCCTTTACTAAAAAAAAAAAAAAAAAATATGGGTTGCAGGGATGGCTTAGCAGTTAAGGCATTTGCCAGCAAAGCCAAAGGACCCAGGTTCGATTCCCCAGGATCCACAATAGCCAGATGCACAAGGGGGCGCATGTGTCTGGAGTTCGTTTGCAGTGGCTGGAGGCCCTGGCACGCCCATTCTCTCTCTCTCTCTTCCCATCTTTCTCTGTCAAATAAATAAAGATAAAATATTATTTTTTTAATTTAAAAAAAGAAGCCGTGATGACCCCCTCCCCCCTCCAGGTTCCACTTCTGGCCTGATGATTGTCTTTCCTGTCCCTGATAACAAACAAGTTTCCCACTGGCTAAAGGTGAGCTAGAGAGGTTCTGGATTTGAGACCTAAGCCCAGCGCGAGGCTAGGGAGAGAGCCTTTGCTAAAATCAGGGAAGCCCTTGGGCCGCTTTGCTAGCAGCCAGACCTCCTCAGCCACCTGCCCCAGGAAAAGACACCATAGGAGCCCTCTCCAGGGGAGACCTCAGAGCACAGGTCTCCACCCAGTCTCCTCCACAGGGAGGCCCACCCGAATGCACAGAGCAGCCTGCTGCCCAAGGGCACCCAGCACTTAACAGGACCCAATAACTAAAAATAGAGGTTCCAGCCCACAGGAAAATGAAGTCAGAGAAGCTCTCTGAAGATACTATTCCCCTCACCCACCCTAGTTGGCCTTGGCCTGAAGCAAGAGAAGAGGAGCTGGGACTCAAAGGCAGAGCAGTTGCCTGAAAGCACAAGGCTCTGGCTTCTAATATATGTATGTATATATAGTTACTTTTTTTAAAAAAAGTGTTAATGCTGATCAAAATTAAAAATGTAATAACTAAATTTTTAAACATATGAGAAAGCATGGAAGATGAGAGAAGTGATAATCTCCCAGGAAGAAAAACAAACAGCTATAAAAGGGCTGAGGATGTGAGGACGTGGCTTAGTTGGCAGAATGCCTATGTAGCATGCGTGAAACCCTGGGTCAGGGACCTCAGTATCACATAAAACTAGGGGTGGTGGCACAAACCCGAGACAAAGAGGATCAGAAATTCAAAGCTACATGGACTACATAGTCTAAGGCCAGCCTGGGAGTTTGAAATCTACCTGAGCCACATGAGAGACTGTCTCAAACATAAGAAAACCATCCTGGGCGTGGTGGCACGCCTTTAATCCCAGCACTCAGGAGGCAGAGGTAGGAGGATCACCGTGAGTTCGAGGCCACCCTGAGACAACACAGTGAATTCCAGGTCAGTCTGGGCTACAGTGAAACCCTACCTCAGAAAAAACAAGAAAAAAAAAATAAGAAAACCCAGGTATAAAAGAAGAAAGGGGCTAGAGAGATGGTTCAGCAGTCAAAGACACTTGATTTAAAGCCTGATGGCCCAGGTTCAATTCTCCAATACCCATGTAAAGCAAGATGCACAAAGGGGCACTTGCATCCAGGGTTTACTTGCAGTGGCAGGAAGCCCTGGTGTGCCCATATTCATTGTGTGTGTGTGTGTGTGTGTGTGTGTGTGTGTGTGTGTGTGTGTCAAGTGGATAAATAAAAAATTTTTTTTTTTTTTTAGTGGCTGGAGAGATGGCTTAGCAGTTAAGGCCCATGCCTCCAAAATCTAACAACTTGAAGTCAGTGCCCCAGTACCCATGTAAAGCCAGATGCACAAAGTGGCACATGTATCTGGAGTTTATTTGCAGCAGCTAGAGGCCTTGGTGCACCCAGTTTCTCCCTCTCCCTCTCCCTTCCTCCCTCTCTCTCTCTCTCTCTCTCTCTGTCTCTCTCCTTTTGCAAATAAATAAATCAATTTTAGGGCTGGAGAGATGGCGTAGCGGTTAAGGCACTTGTCTGCTAAGCCCAAGGACTCATGTTCTGCTCTGCAGGTCCCAGATGCACAAGATAGTGCAAGGGCGCAAAGTTGCACATGTGCCCAAGGTGACATACATGTCTGGAGTTCAGTTGCAATGGCTGAAGGCCCTGACACACCAATTCTGTCTGGATGCACATGTGTGTACAGTGTGTGCTATAGTGTATGGTGTGTGTGTGCAGACATGCGTATCTGTGTACAGATGCCAGAGGAGAATGTTGGGTGCCTTCCTCTACCACCCATGTGCATCGTTACAGACAATGGAATCTTTAGCTCACCCAGACAGGCTGCTTAGTTTTGGTCAGCAAACCCCAGGGATTCTTGCATCTGCGCCCCTTGCAGGACTAGGTTACAGATGTGCATGGCCATGCTCAGGGTTTTCCTGGTGGAGGGAGGGGTTGGTTTTCAAGATAGGGTCTTGCTTTAGCCCAGGCTGTCCTAAAACTCATTCTGTAGTCTTAGGCTGGCCGTGAATTCATAGTGATCCTCCTACCTCTGCTTCCCAAGTGCTGGGCTTAAAGGTGTGCGCCACCAAGCCCAGCATGCTCAGCTTTTTTAAAACTTTATTTTATTATTTTTTTATGAGAGAGAGAGCAAGCAAGAGAGAATTGGCATGCCAGGGCCTCTAGCCACTGCAATCAAACACAAGACGTGTGGTCCACCTTGTGTGCATGTGTCACCTTGTGCATCTGCCTTACATGTGTTCTGGGGAGTAGAACCTGGGTTCTTAGGTTTCACAGGCAAGCGCCCTAGCTGCTAAGCCATCTCTCCAGCCCTCCACACCCAGCTTTTTATGTGGATGCTGGGAAATCAAACTTTGGCCCTCATGCTTAAGCTCTTAGCCCCCAAGCCATTTCTCCAGCCCCAACTCTAAGACTTTTTAAATCACCCAGATGACTCCAGTGTGAGAACAGCCACATCCCCAGTCTTATAATACACTCCAGGAAGTGTATAAAGAATGTCTAGGAGCTGGGCGTGGTGGCGCATGCCTTTAATCCCAGCACTCAGGAGGCAGAGGTAGGATTATCACCGTGAGTTCGAGGCCACCCTGAGACTGCAACAAGGAAACAGATTGAGTTGGAGAGATTGCTTATTGGTTAAGGCACTTGCCTCCTAAGGACCCAGGTTTGATTCTCCAATATCCATATAAGCCAGATGCACAAAGTGGCTCATGTGTCTGGAGTTCATTTTCAGTGGCTAGAGGCCCTGACATGCCCATTATCTCCCTCCCTCCCTCCCTCCCTCCTCTCTCTCTCTCTCTCTCTCTCCACACACACACACACACACACACACACACACACACACACATATTTTTTTTAAAAGGAAAGAAAACAGATACTTAAATTTTGAGATTTGAAAACAGTGGAACATTATTCAGTAGTGAAAATGAGTCCACATTAAGGAGAGAAGAATCTCACAGCTTGGTGGGCAAAGGGGAAAATGGATCAAAATGAATTCATTATAGCACCATCTGCACAGAGGTCATCAAGTGTGCAAGGATCCTATATATTGAGCCACTCTGTGCGGCAGAAGAGCAGGCATACTCCGGAAGGATACATAGCAGGCTCCAGCCACATCTCAGAGGGAGGAGTGTAACAAGAAGGGTTTCAGTTTGGCTGGCTTTATTAATTGAGGTGATAGACAGGCAGTTTGTGTTGTTACTGTTGCTTGGACTGTTGGGGAGCAGTCTTTTGTTTTGTTGTTTGTTTTAAGGAAGGAAATGGTTTATTTTGGCTTACAGTTCAAGGCTACAGTTCTTCACGGCAAGGAAGGCTTGGAGGCAGGAGTAAAAGGCCAGATGGTCACACTGCATCCAGAATCAGGTAGCAGAGGACAGACAGTAAGTGGGGCCAGGCTATAAAACCTCCAAGCCCCTCCCTAGTGACCCATTTACCTCCAGCAAGGCTCCATCCCCTACAGGTTCCACAACTTTCCCTAAGTATGTCACCAGCTGGGGACCAAATGTTCCAACACGTGAGCCTATAAAGAACATTTTATGCAAACCCCGACATTCTGCTTGGTTTGAGTTTTGTTCGTTTTAATTTCAGAGAGAGGGAGGAGAGAGAATTGGTGGGCCAGGGCCTCAGCCACTGCAATCAAATTCAAGACGCTTGTGCCACTTAGTGGGCATGTGACCTCGCACTTGCCTCACCTGTGTGCATATGGCTGACGTGGGATCTGCTGAGCCAAACCTGGGTCCTTAGGCTTCAGAGGCAAGCTCCTTAACCACTAAGCCATCTCTCCAGCCCTGTTTGAGTTTTTGAAACAGGGTCTCACTGTATAGCTCTGGCTGGCCTGGAACTTACTACCTGATGAGGCTGACCTTAGATTTTCACCAATCTTCCTTCTTCTGCCTCCTGAATTCTGGAATTACAAGTATGTGCCACCACCCCTGGCTGAGAGGTAGATATGTAATATTTATAACTCATTTCTATATGTATTATATTTGCATTATATCTGAAATCTTTCAAATAAGCCACTTAATAACCATAAGCTAGGGCTGCAAAGATGGCTCAGTGATTAAAGGCACTTGCTTGCAAAGCCTATTGGCGTGGGTTCAATTCCCTGGTACTTATGTAAAGCCAGATGCACAGAGTGGCTGTGGTGATTTGAGTCAGGTGTCCCCCATAAAATTATGTGGTTTGAATGCTTAGCCCTCAGCTAATGACAATTTGGGAGGTGGAGCCTTGCTGGAGGAGCTGGGTTGTTAGGAGTGGGCTTGGTGGTGCCACAGCCAGCTCCCCTTTGCCAGGCTTCAGCTCACTCTCCTGCTGCTGTAGCAGGGAGGGGATGTCCCGCCTCTGCTTTGCTATACCTTCCCCGCCATCATAAAGCCTCCCCTCAAGGCTGTGAGCCACACTAAGAACTTTCCTCCCATCAGCTGCTTTGGGTGGGGGTGCTTGATCCTAGCAACGAGAGGGTGACTTCGACAGTGATGCGTGCATCTGAAGTTCATTGCAGAGGCAGTAGGTGTTGGCATGCCCATACTCACTCTCTCTCTCTCTCTCTCTTGCAAATTAATATATAAAAAGAACTACAAACTGTTTATAAAATTTCAGCCCTCTAGAACAAAGGGGGAAAACAGGCCATTTATAAAAGATCAGGAATTAAAATGACCTTGACATTCTCAAAGCAAAGTTTGAAGCCAGAACACACTGAAGCAGTGTCTTCCAAATTCTGTAGATTTTTGTTTTGTCTTCTTTTTTGAGGTAGGGTCTCACTCTAGCCCAGGCTGACCCGGAATTCACTATGGAATCTCAGGGTGGCCTCGAACTCACGACGACCCTCCTACCTCTGCCTCCTGAGCGCTGGGATTAAAGGTGTGCGCCACCACGCCCGGCCTCTACCAAATTCTGAAGGGAAATGGTCTCTAAGGTAGACACAGCCAGCTAAACATCAGCAGAGTGTGAAAAGAGAATGAAGACACTGTCAGACAGGCGAGAACTTGAAAATTCTCACCTTAGACAACTACAGCAGGATGTGTTCCAGCCAGACAAAGAACGCCACGGAAGAGAGTGCAGGGACACGGGGGGAGGCAGAAGACCCCAGGGCAATATAGAGCTCGGGATTGCCTGATTGGAATATGGGGACACAGGAGAAAGGAAAGGAAATGCAAGAAGCATCTCTGTGTTTGGGAGATTGTACCTGTGTTGTAAATGTGCACAACTGAAAGATCATGAAATAGTGGCTGGGGAGATGCCTCAGAAGTTAAAGATGCTTGCACGCAAAGCCTGCTCGCCCAGGTTGGTTCCCCAGCCACTTCGATGAGCATTTGCTTGCAGTGGTGAGAGAACCTAATGCATGCACGAAAGCGCACACACACACGTTCGCGCGCGCACACACACACACACACACACACACGAACAAATAAAAATTTATTTAAAAAAATAACAGCAGTAGGGCTGGAGCGAGAACGCAGCAGTTAAGACACTTGCCTACAGTGCCTAACAACCAGGGTTCGATTCCTCAGTACCTCCATAAAGCCAGGTGCACAAAGTGGCACATGTAGCTGGAGTTCATTTACAGTGGCTAGAGCCCCTGGTGTGTTCTCTCTCTCTGCTTGCAAATAAGTAAACTAAATATTAAAAAAAATATACAAACAGTAGATACAAAAATGTAGACAGAAATGAGCTAAAAGTTCTCAGGGTTGCCTAGAGAGGCACTTGAAGTGGGCGGGGATTACTGTTTTGTTACAAGCCCGGCAGGACAGCCACCCATTCAAAGCTATGGACTACCTGTCATCTGAAACACTGAAATCTGCTAATGGAAAAAATACATCCCAAACTCCTGGTAAACCCAGGAGGAGTGTGCGCAGGCGGTGAGAGCCCCAAGGCTATCGCAAGTGGGTGAAGCGGGGAGGTGGCGAGGGCCTGTCAGGCGGAGAAAATACAACCTGTGGGCCACCTTGCAGTCCTCCTCCACTTAGATGGTCTGATTTATGACCGCGTGACGGTGGTGCAAGCGAAGTCTGCAATCTGCAGAAACTACTTTGGTCTTTCCAGCTAGTAATGCAGTCAATACTTTCTCGTGAGGCTGGGGGGCAGCAGCTCCCCTCGGACCCATGATCACGAGAATACACACCCAGTGCTCTTCAGCACGGTGCGCTGCTGTGAAGTTCAGTAGACAGGTGTATCCACTGTATTTGCATCAGGATGTTTCCAATGTAGGATGGACTTAAAAGGACAGACCACATCCTTATAAATCCAGGAGCTCCTATGTCCACACACCAGCCTGTGGGTTCTCCACCTTCGCTTTGAGCGCAGGTATGTCTCAGCAGGTGCAAAGCTCTCTGAGCCCTGACTCATCTCCACCTTCAGCGCCCACCAGACCCAGTCCAGAGAAGGATCCGCTCCCTGCAGCCCCCTGGGCAAATCCCAAGTGTGCTTCCTAGAGACAGGCTCACCTCAAATTAATCCTGGTTGTCTGTTTTAAGGTAGAGATGGAATCTAGGCCCTTCCACAAGATCTGGGGCTGCTTCCAAAGTCAAGGGCTACTATGAAAACCAAGAAATCATTTCCTTACAAAATGCTTTTAGAACCCCAAGCAACCAACTTAATACCAATTAACTTTGGGAACTTAGCTTCCCATGGTGAGGCATGGGGAATGTTCTGTAACATCTGTCAATATGATGTGGCACAGAAGTGGCCTCGTGTGTCTCAAATAGTAGAGAGCCCCAGGAGTCCCTAAAAGAGGCAGCAGGTGGGGCTGGAGAGGTGGATTAGCAGTTAAGGGAGTTGCCTGTGAAGCCTACGGACCCATGTTCAATTCCCCAGATCCCATGTAAGCCAGACATACAAGGTGGCACATGGTCTGGAGTTCGGTTACAGTAGCTGAAGGCTGTAGCATGCCAAGTCTCTCTCTCATAAGAAAAGCCAGTCTGTTAGGCTTGCCTCAAAAAAAAAAAAAAACACTCATGAACATTGGGCACTTGATTTCCAATCCCAGCTCCATTACTTAACACCTAAAATTATATGCACTTCCCTGTGCCTTGGTTTTCTCATCTGTAAGATGGGGATATTACTTCCTTGATGGGCTTCAGGTAAGCATTAAAGCTTGAAAGCCCTGTAGAACTCCTATCCCAATACTAGTATGTCAATACTAGCTGCAAGTTATTTCTCCTACAGGACTCAGATGTGGTGCCAGCCTCAGGAGTTATTCAGACATCTTAAAAAGAAATCACATGGACTGGAGAGATGGCTTAGCAGTTAAGGCACTTGCCTATGAAGCCTAAGGACTCAGGTTTGATTCCCCAGTACCCACATAAATCCAAATGCACAAGGGGGCACACGTATCTGGAGTATTTGCAGTGGCTGCTTGCCCTGGTGCACTCACTCATTCTCTTTATCTACTTCTTTCTGTCTCTCTCCCCTCTCTCTCTCAACTATATATAAAATACATATGTTATATATTAGATTTCAATATAATATATAAATAATATTTTTAAAAATATTTTATTTTTATTTTTATATTATATTATATTTATATATATTATATTATATTTATTTTTATTTATTATTTATTTATTGGAGAGAGAGAGATAGAAATAGGCAGGTAGAAAGAGAGAGAATGGGCGCACCAGGGCCTCCAGCCAATGCAAATGACTCCAGATGCGTGCGCCCCCTTGTGCATCTGGCTTACCTGGGTCCTGGGGAGTCAAACCTGGGTCCTTTGGCTTTGCAGGCGATTAACCGCTAAGCCATCTCTCCAGCCCCATAAATAATATTGTAATAAAAGAGAGAGAGCATGCAGGGCATGTTGCTGGGCCACAGCAAACGTTCCTGCTTTGGGGCTGTGGAAGTGATGCTTGGCACTGATTCGTCCCCTCAGCTGCTCACGGCATAGCGGCTGGGGTCAGCTGCAGCCCTTGTACTTGGAGGCTGGAGTTCAGCAGTGCACAAAGTACACGCGGCTCCTGCCCTCTGCTGCCTTGGAATCGCCCAGCGTGCTGTTGAAGCACAGCACGGGACCCCTCTTCAGAGTTCATGGACAGAGGTCACAGAGCCCACAGGCGAGGTCAGAGGCCGGGGGCGGAGCCACATGCCCCAGTGATACCGACCCCACTCTGAGAACCACTGAGCCATAGCCTCTGTTTACCTGCATTTCCCTTAGCAGGGAAGTGCGGGGAGGGCGCGAGGAGCCCCGCCCCCTCAGTGGCCAAGGCGGGTACCCCAGCTCTAGCTGACTCCTTGGGAAGGAGGCCTGCTGCTGTGTCCCACCCACGCGGGTGCCGCCCTGGAGCTAAGAGCACCACGGCAGAATCAACCCCTCAAAGCAAGGACCGTGTCTTTCCCTAATGCGAAAACGCCCACTGTCTAACAGGGCACCTCCAGATAGTCTCTCTGCGTCTGCCTGTTCCTGCCCCTCCTTGAACTGTGGCAGCGCTCTGTTCTGCGTGCTGGAGTGGGCAGCTGCTGGGCTCAGAAGCTACGAAGCCCCCCACCCCCACCAAGGACTCAAGGCAGCAGCCTCCCTCGCTTCCCTCCCACCCAAGCCTGCTTCCTGGCTGGGCTTTGTTTGCTGACAAACAGACCTCAATTCCTCCGAGCCAAGGCCACAGGGAGATGAAGCATTTTGCTGCGAGGAGAAGATAATGACCATCTTAGCCACCATTTGTGGAGTCAGACACCTGCTGCCAGCTTTAGGGAGTTCTCGCCCACCTGGTAGCCGCGTACTTTCCCCGTTTCCATCTCACAGAGGGGGAAAGCAGAGAAGTCAAGAGAGCCTGGATTTGCACCTAAGGTAATCAGATGCTGAAGATGGTGCCGCGGAGAGCGCGCTGTGGGCCCGGGATCTGTGAGGGCAAGTCAGGGTTCCCCGTATTGGAAGCAGGCACAGACGGAAGGGCATGCTGGCTGTGTCAGCAACACGCATGGAAACTTCCAGATGAACGGGGGAAAGTATCATGCTGCAGTATTTTCTACTGTGACAAATAAGCAGTCATGGCAGAGAAGTTTCACCCCCTCAGTGGAAACTGTCCAGTGTCCATGGTCCACTGTGACTAAAAATGTCAGATGCTGGGCTGGAGAGATGGCTTAGTGGTTAAAGCGCTTGCCTGGAAAGCCTAAGAACCCTGGTTCTATTCCCCAGTAACCCACGTAAGTCAGATGCACAAGGTGACACATGCATTTGGAATGTGTTTGTAGTGGCTAGAACTCCTGGTGCACCCATTCTCTCTCTGTATTTGCCTCGTTCTGTCTCTCCAATAAATGAATAAATAATATACTTTTAAAAAGAAGAAGGCTGTCAGGTGCTAAGGCCAGCCGTCCTTCACCAGCGGAGCGTGGGTCTAGTGAAGCAGCCATCCTTCCAGCCATGTCTGGGCAGGTTGACGTTGAGTATTTGCAAAAGCTTCTGTCATTCAAGCATCCTCTCCGGACCTCTGGAGCCCAGTAGATCCGAACTCATCAACAATCCCCAAGAGCTAAGGGAGCTGAACCAGGACACAGATATGGTCCCTAAACTCCAAAAGGGAACACCACAGTACACAGGGCCCCTACGTGGGCTCATGAGCCTCCCACAGGTGAGTCACCCTTCTGTGGGCCCTGTCTGCTCTATGCATGTGTGTGGGTAGTGGCTGAAGAAGGCTAAAAATACATACAACTTATCATTTTAATTATTTATTTGCTTATGAGAGAGAGGCACATAGAGAGAATGGGCACACCAGGGCCTCCAGCCACTGCAAATGAAGTCCAGCTGCATGGGCCACCGTGTGCATATGACTTATGTGGGTACTGGGGAATCGAACCTGGGTCCGTAGGCTTTGCAGGCAAGTGCCTTGACCACTAAGCCAACTCTCCAGCCCCAAGTTATCATTTTAAGTGAATGGTTCATTAAGATTCATGTATAACACTGTTCACCTGTTACTACCATCTATTCCCAGGCCTTTTTCAACATCTCCAAGTGGATCTCTGTATCCCACTTGCCCTCTCTCAACCCTAATAACCATTATCTGCTTACTTTAAAAAAAATCATTTATTTATTTTATTTATTTATTTTGCTTTTTGAGTAGGGTCTCACTCTAACAAAGACTGACCCGGAATTCACTATGTAGTTTCAGGGTGGCCTCAAACTCACAGCGATCCTTCTACCTCTGCCTCCCAAGAAAGATGTGCACTAGCATGCCCGGCCCACTGTTTATTTTCTGTCTCTTGTTTCTGACTACTCTGGGTCCTCATCTATGTGGAGCCATATGACATTTGTCCATTTGTGTTGAGGTTTATTTCACTTTTCATGGTGTCTTCAAGGTCCTTCCATGTGTCAGAATTGCATTCTGGCTTGCAATTGAATGTTATTCCACTGTATGGATATGCCACACATTGCTAACCCAGTCAACTGTCGGATAAGCGTTTGGTTTGTTTCCACCTTTTGGCTATTGTGAATAATACCACTTCCAATACTTAATTATATGTATGTGTGGTATTGTGTGCATTATGTGTGTGCGTGTGTTTGTACACATATGGGAACATGGATGTGTATTCATCAATGTCAGGTCTCTTCCTCAATCACTTTCCACCTTGTTTATTGAAGCAGGGTCTCTCACTTGAACCCAGAGCTCTCCAAGTTTCCTAGACCACCTCGTCAGCATTCCGCAGGGACCCACTCATCTCCACGGCAAGTGCTGTGATCGCAGCTGCAGACCACCGCTCCCCACATTGACATGGGTTCTGGCTTCCGAACTCAGGTTCTCATGCTTGCAAGGCAAATGCTTACCGACTGAGCCTCCTCCCCAGGCCCTTGTGCTTGATTCATTTGGGAAAAGGCCCATTAGTGGATTTATTGGATCATACGATAATTCTGTGGTATTCATTCATTTGTTTATTGGCAGGCTCCTGCTACGTAGCTCAGGCTGACCTTGAACCCACACTCCTCCCTCCCCAGAGCTAGGCTCTCAGGTGTGCGCCGTCATGCCTGGCTTTTCTGTGCTTAATGTCCTGAGGCCCTCCGCGCTGTTTTCCACAATGGCCATACCGGTTTCATTCCCCACCCCCAGCAGAGCACAAGGTCTGCCTTTCCTCTCAGAACAGGGCACCATTCTCCCCACCACCCCTTAGCACTGGTGCTCTGTAGCCCACAGGGAACAGGAAGGTAGTCTCTGGGCAGGCTGGGCTGCTATCAAGATGGCTGGCATCCTGCTGGCCTTCCTGCTACGTGGGCACCCTGCCACCTGCAGTCCCTCAGGGCCCCATGCTCTGTTTCACGCTTTCTGTCACCATCTGGAAAGGCTGTGTAATTTCGTGTCAGGGACCCCATATTTTCAATTTGCTCTGGGCTCTGCAAACTATGCATCTGGTCCTGATGGGCCTGAATGTGTGTTCTTCACGAAGACTCTGTAAGTAAGGCTCCATCAGTCGTCAAGGCCTACCAGGTGAGTCCTCAAACCAAACCATCTGTTAAGAGGGAGCCCCAGGGGCTGGAGGGATGGCTTAGCAGTTAAGGCGTTTGTCTGCAAAGCTGAAGGACCCAGGTTCAATTCCCCAGGACTCATGTAAGCCAGATGCACAAGATGGCGCATGCATCTGGAGTCCATTTGCAGTGGCTGGAGGCCCTGGCGCCCTTTCTCTCTATGTCTCTCTCTCTCTCCCTGTTTCTCTCTGTCAAATAAATAAATAAAAACAAAATACTTTTTAAAAAATGGGCTGGAGAGATGGCTTAGTGGTTAAGCACTTGCCTGTGAAGCCCAAGGACCCTAGTTCGAGGCTCAATTCCCCAGGACCCACGTTAGCCTGATGCACAAAGGGGCGCATGCATCTGGAGTTCATTGCAGTGGCTAGAGGCCCTAACACACCCATTCTCTCTCTCTCTCTCTCTGTCTCTGACTTTCTCTATCACTCTCTAATAAATAAATAATAATAAAAATAAAAAGAGGCAGCCCAGGCTGGTGGCCTGAGTCCCTTTGGGCACCTACAGACTGGTCCTCATCCTGCCCCCGCCTCCAACCGTGTGTGTTTGTCACTCCGTCTGTGAGGTGAGAGAGCTGCACTAAACATTTTCTGCTGGGGATGGGGAGATTGCCCAGTCAGTAAAACATTTGCTGTGCAAACACAAGGACCGTAGTTCAGACCCTCAGCAGCCACGTGAATGCCAGGCAGACATGCTGGCCCGCCGCACTCCCGGCACTTCGCAAGCCGAGTCGGGAGGCTCCCTGGAGGATGCTGGCTAGCTAGACTCGCCAAATTGGTGAGCTCTGGGGTCAATTCTGTCTCAATAATTAAGGTGGAAAGCAAGCAGGGAAGACACCCAACCTCTACCTCGGTCCTCCACACACACATGGAAACATGCATACACAGACACACACCGCACACAAACGTGCAAAAAAATTTAAAAGAAAAGCAGTTTTCTGTCATGCTCCTCAGAGCTCCTGGGGTGGGGAGGGATGGTGGCAAGTTACAGAGGGTGGGTTGGGACCTTTCCCAGCCCCATTGCCAACATGGGGCTCTCTGCTTTGTTCTGCACATTATGCTGGGGCTCAGAACCTGCTACCCCCAAATTATGGCACCTTGGTATGGTACCAAGAATGGCACATACACAGGAAGCCCTTTCTGATCTTGCCCTGACTCCTGGTCTCTGGAAGCCCCTCGGGGAGAACTGCCCCCGAGTTCCCACAGGAAACGAAGGACACAGAGTCTGAGAGACCAACCTCCCTAGTTCCCCCACCGTTGCTCTTGGCCCTTTGCCTCGAACCCTTTCCTCACCACTGTCAACTCTTCACTCTTTGCCTGGGTCTGCATGTCTTTAGGAAGGCTTCTGCGTCACAGATAATTTGCTGTTCTCTTGTTAATCTGACCTGCTGCAGAGAACCCAGCCAATGGTGAGTGGAGGTTTGAAAAGACTGCTTTCCTCCTCCCCGACAACAGGGCTCCCCAACAGGCCTAACGGTGAACCTGGACAGAGAAGCGGCCTGTCCAGATTCTCTACCCCAGACTGTCCCAGGCCTCCTCCAGATGAGGTGACCCTGAGGCATGCCAGGTACCAGCCCTGTCACTGAACAGACCTTCGCCAGGGAACACCACACAAACACACACATGCACACACATGCACACGCATATATCTACATGTGTGCACACATACAAAGACACAACTGTTTGTAAAATAGTGTGACCAGTGAGTCCAGCTGCTCCTTTCCAAGTGCCAGCTCTGCATAGGTCAGGGATAAGGCCAAAGGCCCCGGGCCCCGCCCAGACCATGTGGGGAGGTGAACCCCACCATGCTCTATAGACAGAGCACTGGCAGAGCCCCAGGCAAGGGAGGACCCTGGGTTCCCCTACAGAGGAGGGCCGCACGACTCCTCAGCCCTCTGCAGCTGGCATAAGACTCTGCAAACAGTCAGGCTGCAGCCTGCACGCATCAGCCCCGGCCCAGGGCTGCCTTGGGCAGAAAGCAAAGCATTGTCATTCCCCATCGATCCCTGCTCAGCACTGCCGGGAGAGCGTGGAGAGGTGGGGGGGGGAGGAGCACCCCAAGCTGCCACACCTTCACCTGAGACAGGCCAAAGCGACCAGCCCTTCGATGCAGACCCCAGGACATCTGCAGTTTCTTCAGTACCAATTACTGGGGCAATGATTCAGCGTGCTCACTCCCTGCTTCTCAGCAGACACCCTTTGGGGACATTTTAAGTCTGACTGTGCCTGTTGAGTAGCTGACAAGCGAAGCTTCTCGCTCTCTCCCGTTCTCCTCTACAACTGCCATCTCCTCCCTCACAGCCTTTGCTCGTTAAAGGAGGGGAGACCCCAAACTGGGCAGTGTTAGGAGCCTGGTAGATCAGTCTTCTATAACCCCTGCCTGGCCTATGCTTCTAGAATGTCACAAAGCAATGCTGTGTTGCCTACAGCCAATGCCTCCACTGGCTCCTTAAAGACAGAGTCTTGTTTATGGATGGATGGGTGGATGGATGAGTGGATGGATGGGTGGGTGGGTGGGTGGATGAATGGATAGATGGATGGGTGGATGGGTGAATGGATGGATGGGTGGGTGGGTGGGTGGGTGAATGGTTGGATACATGGTTGGATGGATGGTACATGAATGAGTGGATAGATAGGGTGATAGACTGATGAAGCATTGGTAGATATCAAGTAGAAATTCTATGTAATCCAGTGTACTGAAGGATGAATGCTATTGCATTGAGAAGGTGGACAGACGAGTGGATGAATAGATGGTAGAAGGGAACACACCCAGGCCCAGGCCTAGCTGGTCTCCAGCTCTAGGGAGAAGCCAGCAGCTCAGGGGCCTCCACTCACAGCCCTCCCAAGCCCTGGGTCCCTGGCCTGGGGCTCATTCAGTTCATCATCCCCCAAGGGGCAAGCTGATCTTGAAGTAGACCCCACAGGCCACTGAGGACAGTGTTTTGAACTTCAGTGAGTACCCCTCCTGGGAGCTAGCCAGGCCTCTGAAGCAGGCCTGGCCCACTTGCCTGGAAGCTCCCCACCCAGGGTGGACCCAGCCTGCTTTCCTTTCAGCCAGGACTATTGTTGAGGGGTTCCCCACAGGACTGTGCAAGGGGTAAGAGCCCAGTATCATAGCTTCCTGTGCCCCACTTTGCCTCAGCAACTCCCACCACCAGAGTTTACCCAGTATATCCTGCCCTTTCCCCCACTGGAGTTGTGTCCTTGAAGGGATGTTGGGATTCTGACCCTTCCTCCTCTCCCTTCACTTCCCACTCACCATGAGGTAGTGCTTTTGCCCCATGCCACACTCACTCCCCACTATGACGTTCAGCTTTGTCACAATCCCAAAATGACAGGATCAAGCCATGATGGACTGAAACATTTGAAACTTTGAGCCCAAATACACCTTTCTTCCTTTTAAATTGTTTCTCTCTTCTATTTCTCTCTACTTGTGAATAAATAAATAAAAATACTGTTTGTTTTATAAAAGAAGAAACAAAAATAAAAAATGCTGGGCTAGAGTGATGATTCAATGGTTAAAGGTGCTTGTTTGCAAAACCTGACAACCTGGGTTAAATTCCCCAGCACCCATGTAAAGCCAGATGCATAGGGTGGAGCATGTGTCTGGAGTTCTTTTTCAGAGGCAGAAGGCCCTGGTGCATCCATTTTCATTCTCATTCATTTATTCTCTCTATCTCAAATAAATAAGTACTAAAATAAATAAAAATTTCCCCTGGCTCTGTCCTCTGACCCTCCTACTACGTCCCAGGTCCCTTCCCCTCTCCATACACCTGCCAGCACCATTCCCAGTGTCCTTAGGTCCCCTTCTAGAATGGGAAGCAGAATTTCCCACCTGCCCAGCTTAGGGATTTCCTAGCCGGGAATTCAAACAGCTCAGCACAGAATAGGCTGCAGCAGGATCAAGTAATGAAAATAACAGGATAATAAATTATTCCAGGGAAAGAGCAAGTTTCCTCATACCCTGCTGGAACCAGAAAACCCTGTGTGATCAGCGTGGATATTGAAGGAGTCAGAGTGGTATCTGGGGAGAGGAAAATAAAAGCTTTTTGCCTGCCACTGATATTATCATCCCAGGTAGGAAAGAGAGTGGTGTGAGGTGAACCAACCCATGGTGGGTAGACAGACACGTCCTCCTTAGTGCCCAGGGCTTCTGGCAGAGGAGGAAAGGAAGCTGGGACCTAGGGTCAGGTCAGCTGTGTTCTCTCTCTGCTCTAGCACCGACCTGACCTTCAAAAAGGAACTAAACCTCCCAGGGCTTGATCTTTGGGAAATAACAACGGCCAGGGTGCTCAGGATGGCACGCAGTAACCGGCCGCTGTTGGGCAGCACTGCCTGACCAGCTCTCTCAATCAGTGCCCACCCCACGCGCAGAGGGTCTCTGCAGCTGCAGCAGAAGGTGGTGGGAACTGGATGTCAGACCCTGGAACCATCTGAGATGCCCAGCCCATCTCAGACAGCTCCCAGAAGTAACCTCCTATCTGCGGCTAATTCTGGGGGGTTCAGCCCAACCCCACCTTCACCTAGCCTGGCACTCACCTTGGGGTGTTTCCTACTCTCTCTCTCCCCGCTTTCTCTGCCAGATAACTGGAGTTTATTATTTCCCTTGCCTGTTCAGGTTTGGTTTGGTTTTTATGATTACTTTTCAGCCAATTTTATGGAAATCATTTCTGTTTTCTCTTGATGCTAGGATTTGAATCCTGGCTCATACAAAACTCATCCCTTAGCCCTGACTCTGCCCTCAGCCTTCATGGGAAGCTTTTGAAGATGAACTAGGAGCACCCCCCCATTTTTCCAATTAACATGTGTCTTGTGAATATTGATTTTAAGGGTTCTTTGGGAGGAAAAGAACCTCTTTGCCCCCAACATTAAATGGCCCTCAGGAAACAAAGCCCTCATGGGGCCAGAGAGCCTCCTTCCAACTCAACAGGCCATGCCCCTGGGGAGACCAGGCATCCACTGGTGGACGAGAGATAAACAAGTCTTGCAGAGTCGCTGCTCTGTGCTTGCAGGAAGGCCAGACAGGTTCGGAACTGAGCTCTGTTCTAAAGACATTTCTTACTGTTCAGAGGTCTTTGATTCCTTCACTTGCCGACAACTGGCTGGGTTCCCAGGGCTGGAATTGCCTTGAAGTTGACTGCTGGGTTTAAAAAAAAAAAAAAAAAAAAGGCTCTGTTCTGTTGTTGACTTGATCCAGAGTCTGAGCTAGTAGCATAAAGACCTCAAATGTCTTAGGTAGGCATCCTCAACTATACTTTTGGGTACGTGCAGGGGAGGGGCACAAAAGAAAAAGAAGACTGAATTCTAGGCTGAGGTGAAGTGAATAAGGGGGTACCCCAAAGAGGCTCCAACTTGAGAGGTTTATAAGACAGAAAATCTCCCAGATGTGGAGGCTGGCCTGTTCGAATTTTAACTTGCCATCTAAGAATATGATACCAGCGGCTGGGTGTGGTGGCTCATGCATGCAATTCCAGCACTTGAGAAGCTGAGGAGGGAGGATCTCAAGTCCAAGGCCACACTGGGTTACATAGTGAGAGGCCTTGTCAAGAAAGAAGAAAGAAAGAAAGAGTGAGGGAGAGAGAGGGAGGGAGGGAGACAGGGAGGGAGGAAGGAAGGAAGGAAGGAGGTGGGAGGGAAGGGAAGGGGAGGGGAAAGGAAGAGAAGAGAATATAAAATATAACCATGTATAAAACCACCCCCATTTCAAAAAAATAGGGGAAAGTTGAGAAAAGGGTTGTCTTTTTTAAAATTTTTTGTTTATTTTTTATGTATTTGAGAGCAACAGAGAGAGAAAGAGATAGACACAGAGAGAGAATGGGTGCGCCAGGGCCTCCAGCCACTGCAAATGAACTCCAGATGCATGTGCCACCTTGTACATCTGGCTTACCTGGATCCTGGGGAATTGAGCCTCAAACTGGGGTCCGTAGGCTTCACAGGCAAGTGCTTAACCACTAAGTCATCTCTCCAGCCGGAGAAAAGGGTTGTCTTTTTAAATCAAGGGAATTTACCACTTTGAATGACTTGACATTGTTCCCACTTCTCCCTCCGGATCTTGGGTTGAATGGGGAGAAACTTTCTCACAAACTGTCATCTTACCAGCTTTTGCAAACCACCAAGGCAGGACCATGCCTTGGGAAGCAGATTCCAGCATCCTTAGATTCCAGGTCCAGGGTAACCCACTATCCAGGCTAGGCAGGGTCCTAGTCATATGGATACACAGCCCGGGGTTGAACCCTCCTGTTGCTGGACACAGGACTCTGTAGAAGCCTCTGTACCTCAGTTTCCTCATCTAGGCAGTAGCAGTGGTCACTATGACCACCTCTTGGATTCGTAGTGAGGCCACAGGTGGATGTGTCATGTACACTCATTACATGCTTGACATTGCTTCTTGGTTGGGGCCCCCAACTTTACAACTTCAACACCTCTCTGGGGGTCCACGTGAGTCCAGCAGTGAACTTTGTGTGGAGCACACAGGCCAGTGGGAAGGAATGCTGAATCCCATTCCAAGCAACATGGGGTTGGGCCATCCCCAAGCTCAGGCCCAGCTCAGTTTCCCAGATGCTGAAACTTTATTTATGGAAGACCTGCAGTGGGCACCTAGACAGAAGAGGAGCCCCAAGATCTAGCACCAGGGCTGGGAGGAACCCTGGTTACAGGGCTACCAGGGAACTCTGGTGGACATCCATCTCCCACTTACCACTGATTCACATATACGTATCCTTACAGCACACACACACCCAAGCACATGAGCACGTCACCCTGCAGAATAAAGGACTTCTGAACACCAGCTCTGGCGAGGTGGGTGTTTGTACAGTGATGCATGTGCCTAAGTGTGTACCTGTGCTTGTGTGCATGTGCACCTGGATTGCATATGTATTTATAGTGCTAGGTACAGATATGTGGGCATGTGTGTATACACACACGTGTGGGTATGTCATGCATTTTTAGATGTATACATGAGTATAAAAGTGTGTCTGCAAGCCGGGCGTGGTGGCACATGCCTTTAATCCCAGCACTTGGGAGGCGGAGGTAGGGGGATCACTGTGAGTTCGAGGCCACCCTGAGACTCCATAGTGAGTTCCAGGTCAGCCTGGACTAGAGTGAGACCCTACCTCGAAAAGCCAAAAAAAAAGTGTGTCTGGGGCTGGAGAGATGGCTTGGCGGCTGAGGCGTTTTCCTGCAAAGCCAAAGGATCCCTGTTCAATTCTCCAGGATCCATATTAGCCAGATGCACGGGGGGGTGGGGGTGGGGCGCATGTATTTGGAGTTTGTTTGCAGTGGCTGGAGGCTGTGGCATGGCCATTCTCTCTCTCTCTCTCTCTCTCTCTCTCTCTATCAAATAAATACATTTAATTTAACTAAAAACTACATAATTGTCTGGCTTGATGTGCCTCCCTCTCTCCCTTGGCACACTCTGATCCCTTTTCTCTCCCTGCTTCGTGCTGTGATTGAAGAAAAGAGACAAGCAGGGCAGGATGTGCAGGCCCATCACTAGCACTTGGGAGGCCGAGTCAGGGAGATCATAAGTTCAACACCAGCCTATGCCACATAGACAATTCCAAGCCAGCCTAGGGCCATATAGCCCTGCCACAAAAATAAAGAAAGAAAGAGTATATATAAAGCTGGGCATGGTAGTGCACACCTTTAATCCCAGCACTCGAGAGGCAGAGGTAGGAGGATCACTGTGAGTTCAAGGTCACCCTGAGACTCCATAGTGAATTCCAGGTCAGTCTGGGCTAGAGTGAGACCCTACCTTGAAAAAAAAAAAAAAAAGAAAGAAAGAAAGAAAGAAAAAAAGAAAGACTAAATATAGAGTTGGGTGTGATGGTACACACTTGTAATACCAGTATTTCTGAGGCTGAGGCTGAGGCTGAGGCTGACACTGAGGCAGGAGGATCCCCACAAATTTGGGGCCCTCCTGAGCTATATAGAAAATACTAGGCCAGGGGTTGGAGAGATGGCTTAGAGGTTAAGGTATCTGCCTACAAAGCCAAAGGATCATGGTTCAACTCTCCAGGACCTACGTAAGCCAGATGCACAAGGGGGGTGCATGCATCTGGAGTTCATTTGCATTGGCTGGAGGTCCTGGTGTGCCCCTTCTCTCTCTCTTTCTCTCTCTCTCCCTCTCTCTCTCTCAAATAAATAAATAAAATATAGTTTTAAAAAGTACTAGTCCACCTTGTTCCTGGATTGGAAGAATCAATATTGTGAAAATGGCAATCTTACCTAAAGCAATCTACACATTTAATGCAATCCCTATCAAAATTCCAAAGGCTTTCTTCATGGAAATAGAAAAAACAATCCAAAAATTCACTTGGAATCACAAAAAACCTCAAATATCTAAAATAATACTGAGAAACAAAAATGAGGCTGGTGGTATCACCATACCTGATTTTAACCTATACTGCAGAGCCATAGTAACAAAAAAAGCATGGTACTGGCACAAAAACAGACATGTAGATCAGTGGAACAGAATAGAGGACCCAGATGTAAGCCCAAGTAGCTATAGCCACCTGATATTCGATAAAAATGCCAAAAATACTCATTGGAGAAGAGACAGCCTCTTCAGCAAATGGTGTTTTGAAAACTGGATATATATCTGCAGAAGGATGAAAATAGATTCTTCTCTCTCACCATGCACAAGAATTAAGTCCAAATGGATTAAAGACCTTAACATCAGCCCTGAAACTCTGAAACTGCTAGAGGAAAAAGTAGGGGAAACCCTTCAACATATTGGTCTTGGCAAAGACTTTCTGAATACAACCCCAATTGCTCAGGCAATAAAACCACAGATTAATCACTGGGACCTCATGAAATTACAAAGATTTTGCACTGCAAAAGACACAGTTAAAAAAGCAAAGAGGCAACCTGCAGAATGGGAAAAAATCTTTGCCAGCTATATATCTGATAGAGGATTAATATCTAGGATATACAAAGAACTCAAAAAGTTAAATAATAAGGAATCAAACAAGCCAATCAAAAAATGGGCTATGGAGCTAAATAGAGAGTTCTCAAAGGAAGAAATACAAATGGCATATAAGCATCTAAAAAAATGTTCTACGTCACTAGTCATCAGGGAAATGCAGATTAAAACTACATTGAGATTCCATCTCACTCCTGTCAGATTGGCCACCATCATGAAAACAAATGATCATAAATGTTGGCGGGGATGTGGAAAAAAAGGAACCCTTCTGCACTGCTGGTGGGAATGCAATCTGGTCCAGCCATTGTGGAAAACAGTGTGGAGGTTCCTAAAACAGCTAATGATTGATCTACCATATGACCCAGCTATAGCACTCCTAGGTATATATCCAAAGGACTCATCTCATTTCCTTAGAAGTACATGCTCAACCATGTTTATTGCTGCTCAATTTATAATAGCTGGGAAATGGAACCAGCCTAGATGTCCCTCAACAGATGAGTGGATAATGAAGATGTGGCACATTTATACAATGGAGTTCTACTCAGCGGTAAAGAAAAATGAAGTTATGAAATTTGCAGAAAAATGGATGGATCTGGAAAGTATTATAGTAAGTGAGGTAACCCAGGCCCAGAAAGCCAAGCGCCACATGTTCTCTCTCATATGGGGATCCTAGCTACAGATGACTGGGCTTCTGTGTGAGAATGAAAATACTTAGTAGCGGAGGCCAGTAAGGTAAAAAGGAGACATAAAGGGTGGAGAAAGGAAGGGGGGAGGATACTTAATAGGTTGATATTGTATATATGTAATTACAATGATTGTAATGGGGAGGTAATATGATGGAGAATGGAATTTCAAATGGGAAAGTGTGGGGGTGGGAAGGGAGGGAATTACCATGGGATATATTTTATAATCATGAAAAATGTTAATAAAAATTAAAAAAAAAAAGTACTAGGCCAGAGGAAAGAAAAGAAAGGGCGTAGTAAAGACTAGTATCCCATCCAAGCTTAAGAATCACGCAGACCTGGTCCACATTCCAGCTATGCCATCACTCATCCCAGTGATACTGAGCAGAAACTGATCCTCCGTTGTTCAGCTGTGCTGTGGGATCACTGCACTTCTCGGCACACGCTACAGCAGTAAAAATGTAAGGGCTCTGAGTGGTCATGTCCTTGGACTAAATGACCAACTGGGGCCTGCCTTGGGGCTCGCAGCCTGTCAGTCAAGCTCTGGGAGGATAACCTTGGTCAGCTCCTCACCCCTGCGTGCCTCCCTGTCATTGTCTCTCACACTGCCCTTCCTTAGTAGCACTGAGGACCAAAAGGCAACACATGGAATATCCCCAGAGCATCAGCTGGCACTTATGAGGGGCTTCCCAAGGGACAGGAATCAAAACATATGTCCAAAAGCACTTATAGCAAAAGATAAAACTAAATACATCTGGACTTTTTAGGAGAGATGGAGATGTGCTAAAACTGGATTATGCTGACAGCTGCACAGCTCTGTAAAATTTACTAAAAAATCATTAAATTGTACACTTGGAATAGTTGGGGCTTATGTCATATAAATTATACCTCAATATTTTGTCTTGTTGTTGTTGTTTTGACTTTTCTGAGGTAGGGTCTCACTCTGGCTCAGGCTGACCTGGAATTCACTCTGTAGTCTCAGGGTGGCCTCGAACTCATGGTAATCCTCCTACCTCTGCCTCCCGAGTGCTGGGATGAAAGGTGTGCACCACCACACCCGGCTTACCACAATAGTTTAAAAAAGCATTTGGGAGGCTGGAGAAATGGCTTAGTAGTTAAGGCACTTGCCTGCAAAGCCTAAGGACTCATGTTTCACACTCCAGGTCCCATGTAAGCCAGATGCACAGTGACACAAGCACACAAGGCTGCACATGCACACAAGGGGGTGCACACATCTGGAGTTCGATTTCAGTGGCTGGAGGCCCTGGTGCATCAATTCTCTCCCTCTCTCTCTTATTCTCTCACACAAAAATATGCCAGTCTATTGGGCTTGCCTAAAAAAAAAAAAAGCATTTGGGGGCTGGAGAGATGGCTTAGCAGTTAAGGTACTTGCTTGCAAAGCCAAAGGACCCAGGCTGAATTCTCCAGGACCCACATAAGCCAGATGGACAAAGTGGCACATGTGTCTAGTTTGTTTGCAGTGGCTAGAGGCCCTGGTGTGCCCATTCCCTTTCTCTCTCAAATAAATAAAATAAGAATTTTTTAAAAATTAAAAAGCATTTGGAATTGAGCCATAAAGCAATGTGCAGAATAGTTTACAATATCTCTGTCATTTAGAAAAAAGTTTTAAAGTATGTCAAATAAATAGGCACAGTGAAAATATCAAATGTGGCCTGGAATTATACATGTGAGTTTCACAATTGAACTTGCCTCCTGGAATGGAAGTAGGATAGGAGAAAGGAAGTTTTTTATCTGTGATGTTTTTGTTATATTTGTATTTTTCATGTGTGCATATGCACGTGTTTGTACATATGTGAGTACGTGTTTGTGGGGGATGCACGTGCACTTGTGTAAGCGTGGGACAGAGGTCAGTGTCAGGTGTTTCCTTCAGTTAATCACCACTTTATTCTTGTTTGTTTTTCAAGGTAGGGTCTTGCTCTAGCCCAGGCTGACCTGGAATTCACTCTGTAGTCTCAATCTGACCTCAAACTCACAGAAATCCTCCTACCTCTACGTCCAAGTGCTAGGATTAAAGGTGTGCGCCACCATACCCCGGAGAGGAAGAGATAATGGGCACACCAGGGCCTTTAGCCTCTGCAAATGAACTCCAGATGCACAGACCACCTGTGCACCTGGCTTTATGTGGGTACTGGGGAGTCGAACTTGGTCAGTAGGCTTTATGGGCAAGCTCCTTAACCGCTTAGCCATCTCTCCAGTCCCACTTTATTCTTTTTTTTTTTTTTTGCTTTTTCGAGGTAGGGTCTCACTCTAGCTCAGGCTGACCTGGAATTCACTATGGTGTCTCAGGGCAGCCTCAAACTCACGGCGATCCTCCTACCTCTGCCTCCCAAGTGCTGGGATGAAAGGCGTGCACCACCACGCCCAGCCCCACTTTATTCTTTGAGTCAGTCTTTCACTGAACCTAGAGCTCACTGATGAAGCTAGATTGGACAAGTGAGCTCCAGGATTTCCTGTCTCCCTCTCCCCAGCACTGTGATTACCGTATGCACCACATCTGACATTGTATGTGGGTGCTAGGGATCTGAACTCGGGTCCTCACACTTGTGAAAGCAAGCACTTTACCCACTGAGCCATCTCCCCACCACATATATATTTTTAAAGGCTAGAAGAAGCTGGGTGTGATAACATATGCCTTTAATCTTAGCTCTCAGGAAACAGGGGTAGGAGAATCATTGTGAGTTCAAGGCCAGCCTGAGACTACACAGTGAACTCCAGGTCAGTCTGGGCTAAAGAAAGACCGTACATTAAAAAAAAAAAAAAAGAGCAGGAGGAGAGTGCAGCATCCCATCTTATGCTGCTGTGTAACTAGTAGTGACATTGTGTATCCGCATTTCATGCAATTTGCATATGCTATAGTCAAAAACTTTTGTGTGTGCTGAGAACGGAACCCCGGACTTTATGCATGCTAAGCACACACTCTGCACTGAAAGTAATTCAAACAAAATAATGTAGGATGGAATGAGGGCTCCAAGGAAAATCAGCCACCTATGGGAGATCACAGGGGAGTGCCTGGGACAAGAAAAAGGAGGTGCGCATAGAGCCTGCGCTCAGCTCCCCCTCCACCACCACAGAGCCCCTGGGGCCGCCTCAGCGCTGCCAAGTCCTTGGAAGCAGCCTGCTCTTCAAGCTTCCAGACAATAGGGAATACCAGGCAGACGCTAGGCGAAGGGGCCTCAGACAGTCTCCCTGATTTACCAGGCTCTCCACGTCTCGGCTGATGGATGACCCTCCACTCTGCCTCCTCTTCCTCCCTCCTCTAAACGCCGCCGTCTCCAAGGCCACGGGCTGGAGTGGGAGCGAGCGCAGGCAGCGGGGAGCGGGGCTGGACCAGGCTGTGTGTGGGGGGGGGGGCCCTGCTCCCAGCCGCCCTGCCCATAAAGTTGGGGCTTCCCCATGGCGCCTCAGATGCCCCCTGTGAGTTGAGGGTTCACTGGCTGGGGCCAGGCCTGTGCTGGGTCCTGGCCCCCAAGGAGCCGGCTGACAATAAGCAATAAACAGGAGGGAACACATCTGCTTTGCGTGGGTAGTTTGGGCCTCCCTAGGACCACCGTGACACGTGGAGGGCGAATGTTCCAGCAGGGGGAGGTTGCAGGTCAAGGCTCTGAGGTCAATCTCTGGGTCGGGCCAGGCACCAGAAAGCGCAGGCAGGAGAAATAAATGGAACAGAATCTTCCTAAACACTGTGTACCCTCTGCCAAAGCCCTGTGGGAGGAGGCTCCTGGAACCCTGGGACAAAGGTGACAGCCACCAAACGATCACCTCCCCTTTGGCCTAGCTGGGGTAGACTTGAAGCCCTGAGCCAGATGTCACTGAGGAAGTAGGGCCCAACAGGCACGTGTGTACCGATGAAAGAAGGGCTTCAAATAAAGCCCTGCCTCAGGTAGCCTAGGACTAGGGCCTCATACCCACCCAAAAAGACACTGGGTGTTGAGGACATTCAGGATAGATGGGGTGCAATATCAGGGCGGAATCTCAAGGAGAAGTGGAAGAGTTTTGCTGCCAGAGGACGAGGGCCAGTGTAGGGCCCAGACTAGACAAAAGGGTGGCAGACCCAGTCATCTTGGGTCTTTTTTTATTTTCAATTTTAAAAAAATATTTTTGGGCCAGGCGTGGTGGCGCATGCCTTTAATCCCAGCACTCGGGAGGCAGAGGTAGGAGGATCCCTGTGAGTTTGAGGCCACCCTGAGACTACATAGTGAATTCCAGGTCAGCCTGAGCTAGAGTGAAACTCTACCTCAAAAAAAAAAAAAAATATATATATATATATATATATATATATATAAATGTGTGTGTGTATATATATATATATATATATGTAATGTTTTTATTAATTTATTATCAAGGGGGGGGTATGGGCACCAGGGCCTCCAGCCGCTGCCAAAGAACTCCAGATGCATAAGTCACCTTGTGCATCTGGCTTTATGTGGGTACTGGGGAACTGAACTCAGGTCATTAGGTTTTGCAGGCAAGTGCCTTAATCACTAAGCTATCTCTCCAGCCCTTTAACATAGTTTTGATTTTTATTTATTTGAGAGGGAGAGAGAGAGATAATGAATATGGCTGCAAACAAACTCCAGACGCATGCGTCCCCTTGTGCATCTGGCTAACGTGGGTCCTGTGGAATCGAACCTGGGTCCTTTGGCTTTGCAGGCAAGCACACTAACCGTTAAACCATCTGTCCAGCCCCATCTTGGGCCTTGGCTACAGAGAGGTAAGGTTTCTAATGAAGACCAAGGCTGAGAGCAGCTGTTAGGAGGGAGGGTGCAACGTGAGCACAGGCCTGCGGAGACAGCCAGGCTACCAGATCCATGGCAACAGGATCCAGGGTGGGGAGCCCACCTTGTAACAGGACCCTGGGAATCACAGCAGCCTGGAACACCGTGACCCCTGACAGCCCCATCCTCACTGCCGCCATGACAACTTGCCACACCAGCCACAGATGCAAGAAGCATCTTCAAACATTCTTAGTGAAACCAAAAGTGTTTTCTATGTGAGCTTTTTGCTAGTTTTTTATTGTGGGAAAATAGAAAAAGCTGGTTGTAGCAACACTCAGCCCACACTCAGGCAGCTGAGGCAGGAGGATTGAGTTTGAGGCCAGCGTAAGTTATGTAGCAAAACACTGTCTCTTGCCACTGCTAATGAACTCCAGATGGAGGAGTCACTTTTGAATCTGGTCCATCAACCTTTGCAAGCAAGTGTGTCTTTAATCACTGAACCATCTCTCCAGGCCAAGACACGGTCTCAAAAAAAAAAAAAAGGGGGGGGGCTGGAGAGATGGCTTAGTGGTTATGCACTTGCCTGTGAAGCCTAAGGACCCTGGTTCAAGGCTCGATTCCCCAGGACCCACGTTAGCCAGATGCTCAAGGGGGCGCATACGTCTGGAGTTTGTTTGCAGTGGCTGGAGGCCCTGGCGTGCCCATTCTCTCTCTGCCTAACTGCCTCTTTCTCTCTCTGTCTGTCACTCTCAAATAAATAAATAAAAATATGCAATTTTTTTTAAAAAAGGCAGACAAGTGTGGTGATACACGCCTTTAATCGTAGCACAGATAGGAAGATCTCTGAGTTTGAAGATGCCTTGAGACTACATCATGAATTATAGGTCAGCCTAGGCTAAAGGGAGACCCTACCTTGAAAAAACAACAACAACAAAAGCGTAACAAAAGATACATCATTTTATGGACCTGGAAAGGATTATACTAAGTGAGGTAACCCAGGCCCAGAAAGCCAAGCGCCACATGTTCTCTCTCATATGTGGATCCTAGCTACAGGTGATTGGGCTTCTGCGTGAGAATGAAAATACTTAGTAGCATAGGCCAGTAAGTTAAAAAGGAGACATAAAGGGAAGAGAAAGGAAGGGAGGAGGGTACTTAATAGGTTGATATTGTATATATGTAAGTACAATGATTGAGTTGGGGAGGTAATATGATGGAGAATGGAATTTCAAAGGGGAAAGGGGGGGAGGGAGGGAATTATCATGGGATTTTTTTTATAATCATGGAAAATGCTAATAAAAATTTTAAAAAAGATACATCATTTTAACTACTTTGTTTTTTGCAAGTGGCTCATGGCAACTTTATCTAACTAGGCAGACTCAGTCACTTTGGGGATCCACTAATAAGCAGGCTGTATCACAAGGAAGGCAGGGCCCAGGGCTCTGCGTAGCCTGCCCGCTCCGTCCAAGCACTGCGTAGCACTACTGCCTTGAGCTGACCCACGACCATGCTGAGGATGCAGCTATCTGGTGTGGGCTGATGGTCCTGCGCTGTGATACTATGCCAAATTTTCTGGAACGGAAGGCTAGACAGCTTCTCCACAATGGCAGCTTTCCCCTGGAACTGCTGTCCTTCCATGTAAGGCATGATGCATCAATATAAATTGCACCTAGTTGGGTTCTATCATTATCAAATAACTGATAGTAATGCTGAATGAAGCTGGATCCAATCTGCTCCCAAATTGGCTTGTCTCCCATCCTGGAACGTCACCGGCCTCGCTGAGACCCGTGGGGCTGGCACTATGGCGGCAGCGGCGGCGACCCAGCGCAGTCCCATTTTAACTACTTTTTAAATATTTTGTTCATTTATTTGAGAAAGAATGGATTGCCAGGGCCTCCAGCTGCTGCAAACAAACTCCAGATGCATGTGTCATTTTGTGCATCTGGCTCACATGGGTACTAGGGAATCAAACTCCAGTCATTAGCTTTTGAAGGCAAGTGCCTTAGCTGCTAAGCCATTGTCTCCAGCCCTTAACCACTTTTTTTAAAAAAAAGTTATTTTTAGCCGGGTGTGGTGGCACACACCTTTAATCCCAGCACTTGGGGGGCAGAGATAGGAGGATGGCTGAGTGTTTGAGGCCACCCTGAGACTACATAGTGAATGCCAGGTCAGCCTGAGCTACAGTGAGACTCTACCTCGGGGTGGGGGGAAGTGGGGGGAGAGATGGCTCAGCGGTTAAGGCATTTGCCTGCAAAACCCAACAACCTGAGTTTAATTCCTCAGTAGCCCTGTAAAGCTAGATGCACAAAAGGGGCTCATACATCTGGAGTTTGTTTTGCAAGGGCTACAGGACCTAGAGGCCCATTCTCTCTCTCTCTCTGCTTGCAAATAAATAAATAAAAATAACTTTTCTTTTTTCATTTTTTTTTGTTTATTTTTTGAGCTAGGGTCTCACTCTAGCCCAGGCTGACCTGGAATTCACTATGTAGACTCAGGGTGGCCTCGAACTCATGGCCATCCTCCTACTTCTGCCTCCCAAGTGCTGGGATTAAAGGTGTGTGCCACCACACCCAGCTAAAAATAACTTTTTTTTAAAAAATGGTTAAGGGCTAGAGACATGGAGTGCTACCATGCCCGGCTCCAGCCCCATTTTAACCATTTTCAAGTACACTGTCCTGGGCACCTCCATTCTAGTCTCTATGATGGGTCTGCTGATGTTTGTCAACAGATAATACACATATGTGGTGAAAATGTGCAGCACAAAAATGTCCCTCGCGGCAGTTCCCTTCCCAGATGAACTGCTGTTTGCAATTTTCTGTTGATTCTTTCAGGGATACTCTGGACCTATATAGAAAAATACACATGCAGGCTGGAGAGATGGCTCAGCAATTAAGTGTGCTTCCTTCCTAAGCATCAGAGCCCAAGGAGGCACAAGACTGCCTGAGTTCTAATCTCTGAATCCCGAGTAAAAGGCGGCTGGGTGTAGCCTCGTGTACCGGTAACCCTACTCCCACAGGGAAGCAGATATCACAGAATCTTCAGAGCACCAGAAGTGTCAGAGGGAGATTGTGATTCAGAAAAACAAGACCAGGCTAGGTGTGGTGGGGCACACCTTTAATCCCAGCACTGGGAGGGGGGAAAGGTAGAAGAATCAGGCCAGCCTAAGACTAGAGAGTGAGTTCCAGGCCAGCCTGGGCTAGCAAAAGACCCTACCTAAAATAAATAAATAAATGAATGGAGAAGGAGCACCTTGTGCGCCTCTGCATCCTCCGAGGCCAGACAAGGCACAAGAAGAAAACAGCAAGTGGCAAGCCTGGATCATTGACAGCCATGTTTACCTTTGACTGGGATGTGTTGAACTGGAAGCAAAACTCCTAGAGAATGAAACGCAACTGGGCGTGGTAGCACACGCCTTTAATCCCAGCACTCGGGAGGCAGAGGTAGGAGGATCGCCATGAGTTCAAGGCCACCCTGGGACTACAGAGTGAATTCCAGGTCAGCCTGAGCTACAGTGAGACCATGCCTCAAAAAGAGAGAGAGAGAGAGAGAGAGAGAGAGAGAGAGAGAGAGAATGAAACGCAAGGGAAAACACAAGTTCAGCCACCAGCAGCCAGTGAGGAGCCACCACCCTGAGCTATGTTCCGAATACTTCACATTGCGGCTGCTCCTCCTCTCCACCTTCCCTGTC
Source organism: Jaculus jaculus (assembly GCF_020740685.1). Lineage (NCBI taxonomy): Eukaryota > Metazoa > Chordata > Mammalia > Rodentia > Dipodidae > Jaculus > Jaculus jaculus. The sequence goes on along the minus strand of NC_059110.1, from coordinate 83,288,347 downwards.
TTTTCTCATACTTTAAATAAATGAAGATTCTACCATTGCCCTTTGGGGAAAACAGAAGCAAGGCTAGATAGAAGAGTGATGATGGAGCACTTCAGCCAGCATTCCATTCCAGCTACCACAGGCAGTTGATCCCACAGCAGACGCACAAACGCGAAGCGAAGCCGCAAGGACCTATCCTTGTGCATATGCCACATGCACACGCAAGCAAAAATTAAGAAATAGCATGCATAGGAGCCCTTCTATTTATACACAAATGGAACACATCGTTTTATGGCTCTTGGGTTTTTTTTTTTAATGCTTGGCCCTTTGTTTTTAATTTTTTTATTTTTGCTTATTTATATTCATTTATTTGAGAGTGACAGACAGAAATAGGCAGAGAGAGAGAGAATGAATATGAATGGTCGCATCAGGGCCTCCAGCCACTGCAAACAAACTCCAGATGCATGCACCACCCTGTGCATCTTACATGGGTCCTGGGGAATCAAGTCTCAAACCGGGGTCTTCACAGGCAAGCTATTAACCGTTAAGCCATCTCTCCAGCCCCTTGTTTTTTACTTAATAACACATCTGAGAGACAGAAGGACCTAGAGAACACCAGAATATCCATGTCTCTTCCACATCAGTCTCCCCATAGCTGCTTCCTTGTTTGCTGTCTGTGAAGATTCCATCCGTACAGGTGAATGAGACTGTATTTAACTGGTCCTGTGTTGATAGGAACTCTTTCATTTTCAGCTTGCTACATTTATCAGTTGACATCATATGCCCCCCCCTCACTTAGGGGCAGAAATAAGCTAACACCAGTTAGAATAAAAAGTGAACAGAAGAGCTGGGGGTGGTGGTGCACGCCTTTAATCCCAGCCCTTGGGAGGCAGAGGTAGGAGGATCGCGGTGAGTCCGAGGCCACCCTGAGACTACGTAGAGAATTCCAGGTCAGCCTGAGCTACAGTGAGACCCTACCTTGAAAAACTGAAGAAAAAAAAAAAGTGAACAGAAGGCAGTACCCTTCAGTATCTCTCAGACTAGCAAAAATTTATGTCTGGTGGTACCAAGTGTTGAAGATGTGGAGAAACCAATGTGAAATGGATGTCTGGTGGGAATGCAAGTGGTTGGAATCAATCTGGGGAACAGTTTAGCAATATCTGGTTAAGTTAAAGATACATAGTCCTGGACTGGAGAGATGGCTTAGTGGTTAAGGTACTTGCCTGCAAAACCGGAGGACCCAGGTTTGATTCCCAGGACCCATGCAAGCCAGATGGAATTTGTTTGCAGTGGCTAGTGGTCTTGGCATGCCCATTCTCTCTATCTGCCTCTTTCCCTCTCAGATAAGTAAATAAAAATTTTGGGGCTGGAGAGATAGCTTAGTGGTTAAGGTGTTTGCCTGCAAAACCTAAGGACCCATGTTCAACTCTCCAGATCCCACATAAGCCAGATGCATAAAAGGTGAGGCAAGCACAAGGTTGCACATGACCACTAAGTGGCACAAGCATCTGGAGTTTGATTGTAGTGGCTGAGACCCTGGCTCACTAATTCTCTCTCTCTTGCTTCTCAATAAAAAATTTTTAAATGAATATTTTTTAAAAACACATACAAAAAAAATAGAGGCTGGAGAGATGGCTTAGTGGTTAAGGCACTTGCCTGAAAAACCAAAGGACTTTGGTTCTATTCTCCAGGACCCATGTAAACCAGATGCATAAGGTGGTGCATGTGTCTGGAGTTTGTTTGCAATGGCAGAAGGCCATTCTCTCAATCTTTCTCTCTCTCTCTCTCTCTCTTTCTGTGTGTGTGTCTTTCTTGCTCTCAAATAAATAAATAAATAAAAATAATTTATTTTTAAAACACACAGAAATAAATCAAGGGCTGGAGAGATGGCTTAGCAGTTAAGTGCTGCCCTTCCTATGCAAGCATGAGTGCCTGAGAGGGCCATGAGACTGCCTGAGTTCTCCTCTCCACAGCCCACATAAGAAAAGCTGGACATGGGGCTGGAGAGATGGCTTAGCAGTTAAGCGCTTGCCTGTGAAGCCTAATGGCCCCGGTTTGAGGCTGGATTCCCCAGGACCCATGTTAGCCAGATGTGGCTAGAGGCCCTGGCGTGCCCATTTTCTCTCTCTCTCTCTCTCTCTCTAATAAACAAATAAAGATAAACAAAAAATAGATGTAAAAAACAAAACAGCTGGACATTCCTCAGTCCCACCGGAGAGCAAAGACCTGAGAATCTTTAGAGCCCTCCCCAAACTCCAGAATTACTAAAAAGGAGACTCAAGCAGGCAGAAGCTCAATGGAGTGGCTCACCCATTGTTCTACTTCAGCTTCTGCAGACGAGCAAACCCCACTGTAGATGAACAACCCTTGCCGCAGGGGAGCAACCTCTGCTGCAGTTGAGTGTATGGGGTGCCACAAGGGTACATAGATGTGCATATACCACACCACATCTCTCTCTCTCACACACACACACAATAAAAAAGTAGAGGGGCTAGGAAGATGGCTCAGACGTTCAAGGCACTTGCTTCTAAGCCTGTTGGCCTGAGTTTAACTCCCCAGCACCCATGTAAAACTGGATGCAGAGTGACATATACATCTGTGATCCCAGTGTGCCTATGGCGATGGGAGGCAGAGCAGGAGATTCCATAAGCTCACAGGCCAGCTAGGCTGGGGCGCACAGCGAAGCAGCACAAACAAAACTCAGCAAGGGAGACCCTGTCTCAAGCTCACTGGAGGGAGAGGACAAATACTGAGTCTTTCCTCAGGCATCACTGTGCACTGCGGCATGCATACATCCGTATGCACACACACAGACACACACACACCATATACATCCACACATACACACAGATACACATAATTTTTAAAACTTAAAAAACAAGCTGGAGGGCTGGAGAGATGGCTTAGCAGTTAAGGTGTTTGCCTGCAAAGCCAAAGGACCTTGGCTTGATTCCCCAGGACCCACATAAGCCAGATGCACAAAGTGACACATATGTCTGAAGTTCATTTGCAGTGGCTGGAGGCCCTGGCAAGCCCATTCTCTCTCTCTCTCTCCCTCTCTCTTTCTGTCAAATAAATAAGTAAATAAAAATAAAATATTTTTTAAAAAGAAAACTAGAGAGATGGTTTAGCAGTTAAGATACTTGCCTGTAAAGCCTAAGTACTCATGTTTGACTCTCCAAATCCCATGTAAGTCAGACACACAAGGTGACTCAAGCACACAAGTTTGTACCTGTGCACAAAGTGGCACATACATTTGGTGTTCAATTACTGTGGCTGGAGGCCCTGGCAAGCCAATTCATATTCTCTGTTTCTCTCTCTCTTAAAAAAAAAAAAAGAAAAGAAAAGAAAAGAAAGAAATCAAAGGCCAGATGTGATGGCATATGCCTATAATCCCAGCCCTTGGAAGATGGTGATATAAGTATCAGGAGGCCACCCCTGGCTATATACCCTATAGATTGAGTTGTAGGCCAGCCTAGGCTACATGAGACTCTGTCTCAAAAAAAAAAAAAAAAAAAAAAGTGCCAGGAGTGGTGGCGCACGCCTTTAATCCCAGTACTCAGGAGGCAGATGTAGGAGGACCGCCATGAGTTCAAGGCCACCCTGAGACTACAGAGTGAATTGCAGGTCAGCCTGAGCTAGACTGAGACCCTACCTTGAAAAAACAAAACAAACAAACCATAATAATAATAACAAGGGCTGGAGAGATGGCTTAGCAGTTAAGGCAGTTGCCTGTGAAGCCTAAAGACTCATGTTTGACTCTCCAGATCCCATGTTAGCCAGAGGCACAAAGTGACACAAGCGCCCAAGGCCACACATGCGCACAAGATGGCGTATGCATCTGGAGTTTGATTGCAGTGGCCGGAGGCCCTAGCATGCCAATTCTCTCCCTCTCTCTCTCTCTCTCTCTCTCTCTCTCTCTCTCTCTCTGCTTGCAAATAAATAAATACTTTTTAATAAAATATATTTGTAAATTTTTTTTGTTTCTTTGGAGGTAGGATCTCACTTTGGCTGACCTGACACTCATTCTGTAGTCCCAAACTGGCCTCAAACTCACAGGGATCTGCCTACCTCTGCCTCCCCAGTGCTGGGATTAAAGGCATGCACCACCGTGCCCAGATTATTTGTAATTTTTTTAATTTTTAGTAAAATATAGAAAAGAGAGTTTGCCCTTTTTTGTTTGTTTGTTTTTCAAGGTAGGGTCTCACTCTAGCTCAGGCTGACCAGGAATTCACCCTGTAGTCTCAGGATAGCCTTGAACTCTGGCTTCCAAGTGCTGGTACTAAAGGCATGTGCCACCATGCCTGGCTCTGAAAGTTTTCCATTTTAATCATTTCAGTGGCATGCTGGGGATCAAACCCAGAGCCTCCTAAATGCTGAGCATGTCCTCTACCACTGAGCCACATCCCAGCCCCCATCTTAACCATTTTTAGTGTCTAGTTCAGTAACATTAATTACATTCAAAATATCACAATACTATACAATTATCACTGCTATTCTGAAACTTTTTCATCATCTCAAAAACTCTGTACCCATAAACATTAATGCAAATTCCTTCCTCGCCTCAGATTAAGGGTTATTTATTTATTTATTTCCTGGCAGTGATCAGGATTGAACAGAGGGCCTCATGCATGCTAGGCAAGTACTCCTTCCTCTGAGCTACATCCCCAACTCTAGATTAAGGAATCTCTGACAACTTCCTGTCTCTATGAATAGGCTATTTTGGGTAGTTCATATAAGTAGAGACATAATATTTGGGCTTTGGGCCTGGGCATGGTGTCATCCACCTATAATCTCAGAACTTGGAGGTGGAGACAGGAAGATCAGAAGTTCAAGGTCATCCTCAGCTACACAGCAAGTTTAAGACCAGCCTGGGCTATATGAAACCCTATCTCAAAAGATAGCATGTTTTCAGGGTTCATCCATGTTGTAGAATATATTAGCACTTTATTTTGTTTTATGACTAGATAATATTTCATTGTTTGGCTACATTCCACATGTTGTGAGAAACTTGGTTGTGTCTACCTTTCAGCTATTGAGAATAATGCTGTGGGCTGGGCGTGGTGGCGCACGCCTTTAATACCACACTCAGGAGGCAGAGGTAGGAGGATCACTGTGAGTTCAAGACCACCCTGAGGCTACAGAGTGAATTCCAGGTCAGCCTGAGCTACAGTGAGACCCTACCTCAAAAATAAATAAATAAATAAATAAATAAATAAATAAATAAATAATACTGTGAACACTGATGCACCCGCATAGATCTGTGATCTGGTTGAGTCCTTTCAGTTCTTGTGGGTTTATACCTACCAGTGAAATTGCTGGATCATATGATAATTCTGTATTTAACATTTGTTTTGAGACAAGGCCTCATGTAGTCCAGGCTGGCCTCCAACTCAGTTTGTAGGTAAGAATGACCTTGAACTCAGGATCCTCCAGCCTCCACGTCCCTAGTGCTAAAATCACAGATGTGTGCCACCACATCCGGCACTGCTGTTATTAAAGACAGTCTCACTATGTCATCCAGGCTGGCCTTCAAGTGATCCTCTGGCCTCTAGAGCAGCTGAGACTATAGGTGTGCATCATCGTGCCCAGCTCCTGTGTTTAGCTTTTTGAGGGATTGGGATGATTTATTTTAAGGTAACTGATGGGTACAGTCATTCTTTATATTATACTCTAGGCCTTTTTTTTTAAACAGTGAAACATTTTATAAATTACAGAAGTAGAACAAGCTATAATTGGAAGCTACCACTTGCATTGTTAATACCTTTGAGTCATATCATTAATTCAAAGCCATTTGCCCTGGGTTTCAAAACTGCGAGTTTTTTCTTCAGTGCTGGGAATTGAACTTGGGACCTCACACATTCTAGGCAAGCATCCTACCACTGGGCCATCCTCCAGCCCCAAGTGCCTGCTGTTCTAATCCACTTATAATGCTATGGTGTTCATTCCTGTTCTGAAGACCATTTGCACCGAAACCCTCAGCTCCAGTAGCTTCCAATCTGTGGGGAGTCTTGATTTATTGATGTTCTAACCTCAGCCTCTGGCCCCCCACTTCGAACCCCAGAGGACATTTTCAGAGGTCCCTGGAAAACACAGCACTGTCCCTTCTGTGGCATCCCATCTCCTATCAGAAGCAGGCTAAGTTTCTCATGGTAGCTGAGCCTCTCCTCTGGATCTCTGTCCAACATGACAGCCTAGACGGCCCAGTGTAGACAGAGTTCTCCCCAGGCGTATGGAGGCCATATGTCAAGAAACTCAGCTGTGGGTCCCAAGTCTTCCTCATGGGACATCAGACCAGGCCATCTCTCTCTCCAGGCCTCAGGTTCTAGAGGGCGGGTAAGGTGAGGAGCTCCAAGATGCGAGCTTCGTCAGGTGTCCCGGGAGAGAAAGAAGACGCGCTCCTCTTTGGGTCATTGAGCCCATCACTGAAGCTCCTGAGCAGGGGACATCTGCAAAACTCATTAGGTCAGCGACAACTTGTCCCCACTGCTAGACCTAGTGCTTGTCAATGTACTGTGACGAGCGTAATGTGTTTATGAGACTATGCGTAATAAATTATCAGAAAGAGCTGCATTTTTAATATTGCTTAGTACATTGTTTGCCCTGAAGCCAACACAAACGGTACTGCAGATGCTGAAACCGACTTGCTGGCACAGGTACTCGGCCATGCACCACATGCTCTGGCCACGGTGTGCAAAGGTGCAAGGAAGGCAGGGGTCCCCAGAGTGGATGGCTCCCACATGCCAAACTGATTTACCCTTCATCATTCAGAACCTAAAGAAAAATGGGGCTTCGTTCCTCCCTAGGTCCCCTGCAGACCTCAGCAGGGGGCCTGTTACAAAGGAGGCTCTTGGTAAACATTTGTTGAAATGAGGGTTCATGAATAAATGAACCGACAAGAACCCCTGGAAGGCTCCTCTCCACCAACCAGCACCGGTGTTCAGAATTCCTCCACCAGCCTCTCCTTCGGGTGAAAAATTCCTATTAATACAAAGAAGGTTGTACCAGCCCCGCCTGACAAGGGCTCTTCCAAGAATCAGGGAACGAGGGACAAGCAGAGAGTGCTTGTTAAACTGGGGCGCAGGGGGGGAGCCTTCCTCCCAGGCATGCAAACACTAGCTAGATATGCCATGTAGGCAAGCACTTCCTAAAGGCCACTTCTTCAAAAAGGACATGTCACCTGTAATCTCAGCACTCAAGAGGCACAGGCAAGAGGGTCAGCAGTTCAAGACCAGCATCAACAACATAGAGTTCAAGGTCAGTCTCGGCTACATGAAAACCTATCTCAAAACAAAACAATAAAAGGTTGTCACCTACTCAAAAGCATTTAGCTGGGCATGGTGGTACGCATCTTTAATCCCAGCATTGGAGAGACTGAGGTAGAAAGGTCACAGTGAGTTCAAGGTCAGTCTGGGCTACAGAGTAAGTTCCAAGTCAACCTGGGCTAGAGTGAGACACTTTCACAAAAATAAATAAATAAATAAATAAATAAACAAACAAACATAAAAATAATAATAATAAAAGGGCTGGAGAGATGGTTCAGTGGTTAGGGCGCTTGCTGGCAAAGCCTGAAAACTCAAGTTTGAATCCCCAGGACCCACATAAAGCCAGATGCACAAGGTGGTGCATGCATCTGGAGTTCATTTGCAGCAGCTGGAGGCTCTGGCCATTCTTTCCCTCTCTTTCTTTCTCTCTCCCTCTCTCTCTGCTTGAAAAATAAATAAATAAAAATTGTTTGTCTTTTAAAAGCATTCACTGCTTATTCTGGGCCAGGACAAAGGTCATAGGTTATAACATCCAATACTCAAGATAAAGTGTATCAGACTCCCCACTCTGATTTTTCCAAACCCTTATAGAAATTACCACCACACACACACACACACACACACACACACAACTCCCCTTAGGCACACACCTCCCCAGGTGAGAACTGCTAAGTACTGAGAAATGCTATCAATGGTGTGACATATGTGAACAGTGTGTGGCTGCCTGAAGGTTGAGAGTCACTTGTGTCAAACCATTAGCACCTTCTAACCTGGCAATTCTCAACCTTCACTGTGCATAAAAATAATCCGGAGAGAGAGAGAGACACATCTGGAGCTGCACCAACCTGTTCTGGGTCAGTCAGTGAGGTGGGGCCCTGGAATCCGCATTATTAGCAAGCAGTCACTGAAGTGGGACAGATGTCCTGACCCTCCTTTGTGGGAGCTGTCCCTATCGTGTTTGGATAGGGCCTTTGAGAGAGTCTCAGTGCGGGGAGAGTCAGAAGCCTGCTGGGAGAAGCCAGTGAGAGAGAAGCAGGCTCAAGGTTCTCAGGGCTGGGACTAAGCGCAGACTCTGCCCGCAGCACCTTCCCAGGGACCAGTCCTGCTGAAGAACGGCCCTCCCCAGCAGCATGATTGATGGGGCTTGGATGTGCCCAGCTGCTTACAGCTTGCCTCATCTCAGCTGGCACACAGCTTGGCAAGAACAATCATTTCTCAACATGCTTGCTCTCTGTACCCTCACCTGGTCCTGGCAGCAGACTGAGAGAGCAGCCATCTGTACTTGCTGGTAGAGAAACTGAGGCAGGCACATGGCAGAGGGCAAAATTTGTGCCAGGAAGACAGAAGCAAGAGAAATACTGTCTGGTGAGTGTCCACTCCATGCCAGGCAGTGCGTTAGGTGGGTTTTGTCCTGCCTCCCTTCAGCTCTCCACGGTGAGAGGGAAGGCTTGAGAGAAGCAACTCACACGGAGGCAGACACAGTTGTGGGGAGGTAGACGTGGGCTTTCTCCTTTCCTAAATCTGTCTCAGACCCAGATTCATGCTCTTTCTAGAAACTGGGCATGGGCTGGGGAGATGGCCCAGTGGGTGAAGTGCTTGCCACGCAAGCATTAGGATCTGAGTTTGAATATCCAGCATCCACATAAAAATGCTAGGTGTGGACTAGAGAGATGGCTCAGCAGTTAAGGTGCTTGCCTGCAAAGCCTAAAGACCTGAGTTCAATGCCCCAGGGCCCACGTAGGCCAGATGCACAAGGTGGCGCATGCATCTGGAGTTCGTTTGCAATGGCTGTAGACCCTGATGTACCCATTCTCTGTCTCTCTCTCCATGTGTAAACATACATTATATATATATATATATATATATATATATATATATATATATATATATATGTATATATATATGTATATATATATATATTTGCCTCTCTTTCTCTCAAATAAATAATTAAGTGAAATATAAAAAAAAAATTTAAGAAGGTTATCAAGAGACCATGTTAGTTGATGCCTTTAAATGCTACGACAGGGCTGGAGAGATGGCTTAGCAGTTAAGCGCTTGCCTGTGAAGCCTAAGGACCCCGGTTCGAGGCTCAGTTCCCCAGGTCCCATGTTAGCCAGATGCACAAGGGGGCGCACGCGTCTGGAGTTCGTTTGCAGAGGCTGGAAGCCCTGGCGCACCCATTCTCTCTCTCTCCCTCTATCTGTCTTTCTCTCTGTGTCTACCGCTCTCAAATAAATAAATAAAAAATTAAAAAAATATATGTATAAATGGTACGACAGTCTCACAATTTTTTTTAAGGCTAGATGTGTGGCACATGCCTGTAATCCCAGCACTGGTAAGATGAAGATGTGAAGGTCTCTGGGTCTTAGTAGCTAGGTTGTTTAGCCAAATTGGTGAGCTCCAAGTTCAGTAAAAGATCTTATCTTTACAAAAGTGAAGTGGGGGCTGGAGAGATGGCTTAGCGGTTAAGCGCTTACCTGTGAAGCCTGAGAACCCCGGTTTGAGGCTCGATTCTCCAGGACTCACGTTAGCCAGATGCACAAGGGGGCACATGCATCTGGAGTTCGGTTTGCAGTGGCTGGAGGCCCTGGTGCGCCCATTCTCTCTCTCTATCTGCCTCTCTCTCTCTCTCTCTGTTGCTCTCAAATAAGTGAAAATAAACAACAACAACAAAGAAAAGAAAATGAAGTGGGGGTGTGGAGAGGTTGCTCAGCAGTTAAATGTGTCTGCTTGCAAAGCCTGATGGCCTGGGTTCAATTCCCTGGTACCCACATAAAGTCAGATGCACAAAGCAGCACACATATCTGAAGTTTGTTTGCAAAGACAGGAGACCCTGGCATGCCCATTTTCTCTCTGCTTGCCTCTTTCTCAATCTCTCTTTCTCAAATAAGTAAATGTATTTTTAAAAATGCAGTGGAAGGGCTGGAGAGATGGCTTAGTGGTTAAGCGCTCGCCTGTGAAGCCTAACGACCCCAGTTCGAGGATCGATTCCCCAGGACCCACGTAAGCCAGATGCACAAGTGGGCGCATGCATCTGTAGTTTGTTTGCAGTGGCTGGAGGCCCTGGTGGGCCCATTCTCTCTCTCTCTGCCTCTTTTTCTCTCTGTCTGTCACTTTCAAATTATTAAAAAAAAAAAAATGAAGTGGAAGCCGGGCATGGTGGCGCATGCCTTTAATCCCAGCACTCGGGAGGCAAAGGTAGGAGGATCGCCTGAGTTCAAGGCCACCCTGAGACTACATAGTGAATTCCAGGTCAGCCTGGGCTAGAGTGAGACCCTACCTCGGGGAGTAAAAAAAAAAATGAAGTGGAAAGTGATTGAGGAGGACACCTGATGTCAACCTCAGGCCTTCATACATTCATATGTGTACCCACAGACATACATGTGTCAACACACATATGAACAGACATACATACATGTGCATCTCACACATACACATCCAAAATTTTAAAAACAATAATCTGCTTGGGCTAGAGCTAGACCCTACCTTAAAAAAACAAAAACAAAACAAACAAACAAAAAACAGGGGGCTAGAGGATGGCTTAGCGGTTAAGGCATTTGCCTGCAATGCCAAAGGATCCTAGTTCAACTCCCCAGGACCCATGTAAGCCAGATGCACAAGGGGGTGCATGCATATGGAGTTCATTTGCAGTGGCTGAAGGCCCTGGCGTGCCCATTCTCTCCCTCTCTCTTTCTCTCTATCAAATAAATTAATTAATTAAATTTTAAAAAACAGGGGACTAGAGAGATTGCTTAGTGGTTAAGGTGCTTGCCTGAGAAGCCTAAAGATCCAGGTTCAATTCCCCAGGACCCATGTAAGTCAGATGCACAAGGTGGCGCATGCATCTGGAGTTCATTTGCAGTGGCTAGAGACCCTGGCAAGTCTCCTCTCTCTCGCTTTCATAAATAAATAAAATAAAAATAAATTTAAAAAACTTAAAACTGAAGCTGGGAGTGGTGGCACATGCCTTTAATCCCAGCACTTAGGAAGCAGAAGTAAAAGGATCAGCATGACTTCAAGGCCACTTTGAGACTACATAGTAAGTTCCAGGTCAGCCTGTGTTAGAGTGAGACCCTACCCTTTAAAAACTAAAGATAAAATAAAATAAAATAAAGCTGGACATCTCTCCAGGTAACACTACTTCCACAATCTGGGGTCCCATCCCATGTCTTCTGAGTTCATGGATGTTCAAACTGAAACTCACAATTGGCATTCAAGTTCTGACTAGTTACCAGGCCTTGCCCCCTCGTGCTATGTGTTTCTCCAGTGGGCATCTGGGGTTCCCTAGCTCAACACTTTGCAAGCTGGGCCCTCCACACCACTCCTCCTAGATCTTCCCCAAGAGCCAGCTCCTACAAAGGCAAGAGCTGTAAGCTGAGCCTCCAGAAAGCCAGTTACATAGGCGGTTAAACAGCCAGAGAAATCGGTCAGCCGCTCCTCTGTCCCAATCCCAGTGAGCACAGGGCTGGGAACTTTCTGTTAAAGGGGCACAGGGCTGGGGGGGGGGGGGCGCTGGAGAGATGGCTCAGCAGTTACGGCACTTGTTCACCAGTGCTCACGTAAAGCCAGGTGCACAGAGTGGCGCGTGCATCTGGAGTTAGTTTGCAGCTGATGGAGTTCCTGGTGAGCTCTCTCACTCTCTCTCTCTCTCCTTGAAAATAAATATAAATTTTTATAAAATTGCTTAAAAAAAAAAAAAGGGCACAAGGCCAGAGGTCAGTGTATCCAAGTTCCTGTTACTAGTGCTACTGACTCGACCCCTGAAGCTTCAGTTTCCTCATCGTCAAGGTGACCATTACATCCTGTTGCTCCTCAGTGGAGGAACTGTGAAGAGACTGTTCTATGTCTGTATTTTGATGCCTGTGTAATGCCCTAATTATCTCACGATGCAGATATCTCTGGCACTGAAGTCTTGGTGTGCCTGTTTAAGAGCCAATCTCCAGCTAAAGAAATGGCTCAGCAGTTAAGGCCCTTGCCTGCAAAGCCTAAGAACCCACGTTCAACTCCCCAGGTCCCATATAAGCCAGCTGTGCAAGGTGACACAAGCGCACAAGGTTGCACATGCACGCAAGGTGGCGCACGTGTCTAGAATTTGATTGTGGTGGCTGGAGGCTCTGACATTCCAACTCTCTCTCTCTCATTTAAAAAAAAAAAAAATCTCCTTCAGCAGTCCTGGACCAGGAGTCCCCTGAGTCTAGGCACCTCTGTCTTCCCAAGGCCTTTGACTCTCAGAAGGCTGACAGCGCTGCACCAGCACCCGGAGTGCCAGGCGCCATTCCCCTGGAATCCTGAAGCCCTGTTCTCCCTTACCCCACCCAGGTTAGCTGTCCCTGCCCAAGAAGCCACCCCAGAAACATGGGAAGGCCGGCTTTACCTGTGACTCCACCCGCACTCTGAGCCTCTCTAGCTCTGTAGGGGTGAGAAGGAGAGTGAAAACACCAGAAAAGGAGAACTCACGGGAATTTTTGAGAGACAGAGAAGGACAGAGAGAGAGAGAAATAGAGAATGGACACTCCAGGGCCTCCAGCCACTGCAAATGAACTCCAGATGCATGTGCCACCTTGTGAAGCTGGCTTACCAGGGGTCCTAGGGAATTAAACCTAGATCCATTGATTGGCTTTGTAGGCAAGCACTTTAACCACGAAGCCATCTCCCCAATCCAGGATTTTGTTTTTTCATCTATGTGATATGTGCTTGTTTTATTGTTTAGCTGAGACAGGGTCTGGTTATGGAGTCCAAGATGACCTCTAACTTACAGTAATCTTCCTGCCTTAGCTTCCCAAGTGCTGAGATTATAGACACATGCTGTCAGACCTAGCCCTCACTTGGGTTTTCTTTCTTTCTTTCCCTCTTCCTTCCTTCCTTCCTTTCTTTACTTCTTTTTTGTTTCTTTCCTTTTTAAGTTCTTTTTATGCAAGAGTGTGTGAGAGAGAGAGAGGGTATTAGCATGCCAGGGCCTTTAGTTACTGCAGTGGAATTCCAGATGCATGGGCCCCCTTTGCACATGTGCGACCTTGTGCCCTTGCATCACTTGGTGCGTCCGGCTTACATGGGACCTAGAGAGTTGAACATGAGTCCTTAGGCTCCACAGGCAAGTGCCTTAAGTGATAAGCCATCTCTCCAGCCCCTCACTTAGGTTTTCATCGCAGCTCCCCACCAGAAAGCAGTCATCTTAGGCCGTTCCCTGTGCCTGAGCATTCATTTCCTTAAAAATAGGAACAAGAACACTCTGCCTCCTTGCTGGGTAGTGAATGAAGGTGGTGACCATTCCTGGAACAGTGGGATGTGGTGACCAAAGTCACTAGTGATCAGCACCACCCAGCTCTGAACTTAACACTGAAGCTGGGCCTGGTGGTCCAGGCCTGCACTCCAGCACCCAGAAGGCCAAGGCAGGAGGAACTTGAGGTCAAGGCCTGCCTGGGAAACTTACAGAGAGCCTGTCTCAAAATGAAATGTTGAGAAAGGCATAAAGGTGTGGCTCAGCTATAGAATATACAGTACCACAAAAGAAAGAAGCATAAAGTCATGTAAGTCTCCACCATTTCTTGTCAGTGAGTCTACTGTAAGGTAGGGGAGAAGGCAAAGCCTGTCTACCTGTCCTGTTCAGTGCTAGGTGGGGTCTCTCATCACACCGCTGTGAGGTTGAAATTAGCCCCACTTCACAGTTGGGGAAACTGAGGTATGAAGAACTCAACCTGCCAGGAGCAACAAGGGAAATTCCTCCTCTCTTGTCTCAGCTCCTCACCCTTCATTGGGTTTAGGGTTGAACCCCTCATTCGGATTTCCAGGAGAGCCCAGCCCCAGCCAAGAAGATAAGCGTCTCAGATACATCAGTGGAAACCAGAGTGTACACAGGACGGATTCCATCCACGCCAGGGCTTTCCCCGGACACACCTGTGCAAGCCGCAGCCGCTTCCCAGCGGAGTTGTTCCCAGCAGCGGCAGGCAGCGGCAGTCAGGGATTTGCTTAGTTACCTGACCACCAGGGGCCTGGGTGTGGGAACAGGTGGCACCCTGCCTTTCCACCTCTGTTTCACTCATCACCTCAGAGAGGGTCTCCCCCTACCCAGGCCCTGCCGCCCTTTTTCCTCTTGACCAAGCTCCGGTCCAAGTCCTCTCCCAGCTTGTCCCTGTGGGGACTGAGTTGAAGTCACAGAGGGCTCATTTTTTGTTTGTTGTTGTTCGTTTGTTGCACAGTGTCCTGAAAGGAAGTGCACAGACTGTGCCAGCAGGGTTCTGGGGCAGCTCAGGGTGCACATGTCCTGTCCTGCTAGGGTGTGAGCAGCCTGACCCCGCAATCCTAGGAGCGTGGCCATGCATCCTGCTGGCTGGTAGTCCCGCCAGGTCCACATCTAGAGGAGGTCGTGTCCACATCCCCCAGTGGCTTCTCTGGGTTTGGGTCGTTAGATGTGCTGTGAGCATCCTTGATCCTCTTTCATGTGTCCTCTTAGGTGTGCGTGTGCGCGCGCGCGCGCCTCGGGAGGTGTGTTGTGCCACAGCCTTTGCCAGCAGCTCTGTGTGTGTGTGTGTGTGTGTGTGTGTGTGTGTGTGTGTGTGTGCATTCTCGTGGGGTGGTCGCTTCCGCCGTCTGCATCCATTTGTGTACGGTAGCGGTGTGTCTTGGCCGGCACGCCGGGGGGGACGGGTGACACTCGAGTCCTGAGGGTCCCCGTGGGGCTGCCTCAGCGCTGGAACTGTGAGTGCGAGTGTGAGCGAGGAAAGGCGCCCGGCGGCCCGGCCCGGCCCTGCCCTGCCCACCCGGCTGCGTGAGTGCGCGCGCGCCGGGTCCCGGGCCGCTGCGCGCGCGGTGAGAGCGCGAGGGAGCGCGGCGGCGGCGCTCGGCTGGCTCGGCTCGCTCGCTCGCTCGGCGCCCGCCCGCACACTCGCACTGCTTGGTTGCTACCGGGTGACGCGGGCTGGGCCCGCCCCCTGCCTGCCCGCCTGCCTGCCGGCCCCCGGCACTCACTCGCTCCGGCCGCCGCGGAGCCGGCTGCAGCCGCCGCGTCAGGGCCGTCCGGGGGGCCACGCCGGCGAAGCCCGCCGCGCCCCGCCGGGCCTGCGGAGCCGTTCCCCCACCCACACTCCAACCCCGGGCCGGGGGTCGCGCCGTGCCGGGGTCGCGCCCCGGGCGGGGCGGGGCGGCGCTGCCTGCATGACCCTCCGGCGGCGCGGGGAGAAGGCGACCATCAGCATCCAGGAGCATATGGCCATCGACGTGTGTCCCGGCCCCATCCGGCCCATCAAGCAGATCTCCGATTACTTCCCCCGCTTCCCGCGGGGCCTGCCCCCCGCCGCCGGGCCCCGAGCCGAGGCGCCCCCGGACGCCCCCGCGAGCCCAGCCGCGGCCAGCGCCGGTCACCGCAGCCCCTCCGACGGCGCCCGCGACGACGACGAGGATGTGGACCAGCTCTTCGGAGCCTACGGCGCCAGCCCGGGCCCCAGCCCCGGACCCAGCTCGGTGCGGCCGCCCGCCAAGCCACCGGAGGACGAAGCGGACGCCGACGGCTACGAATCGGACGACTGCAGTAAGTTTCCAAGTCGCCGGACCCTCCCCCACCCCCGCCCACCGAGACCCTCCCCGAGCGGCGGCACCCGCGCGGCCCGACCTGGTTGCGCTCTGGGCCGGCGCGCAGCGCTCGCTACCCCCTGGACATCCACCTCCGCCCGCCCGCAGGGTCGCGGCCCCGGTGCCCGCTCGGTGCCCTCGCCCGGCGCCCCGCACCTCCCCCAGCCCGCACGCGCGCGCAAGAGAGAGAGAGAGAGAGCGAGAGAGAGGCGGCAAGTTTGGGGGCGCCCTCTGGGAGCGTCCCAGTTCCGGAGCCCGCGCCGCGCCCCCTCTCGGCCCGCGCTCCCCGAGCTTCAGCGCAGGCGGCGGCGGCTTTTGTTCCGGGGAAGGGCGGAGCTGCGCCCCGGGAAGACACCAGTTGCTGCGGGCCGCGCGGTCGTTCCCGGCCCTGGAGCCCGTCCCCGGCGGCCGGGCAGCCCGAGGTCGGCACAGGACGAGCTAGGGTCGGGGCCGCGGCCCGGGGCGGACTCGGCTTCCCGGGTGGGCCCGCACGGCGCCGTTGGCTTTGCTGGTGCAGGAGCGCGGGGCCGCTTGTCCTTTGGAAAAACCTTGGACGTTCCTCCTCCTCGCGTTCGCGGACCGCTGCGCAGCGCTGGCCCGGGCCGCCGACCTTCGCCCACCTGTTAACGCCCGTCCCCCCGCCCCCCAGTGGAACAGGAGGTCCCCAGCCGCGCCCCCTCCTCCGCGACTCAACCCCAGGGAGCGAGCTGGTCCCCCGAGGCGGAGGCCGGGCCAACCCGGCGCTCCTGGAGCCTTTTGCGTCCCTGAGGGTACTTGTCTCTCTCGACCTGGGACCATAGGGGAAACTGAGGCTAGAACAGACCCGTGCCCAGTCGTTTTTCGCGGGGCTCGGATGGGGAAGGCGACTCGCTGCGGGAACCTTCCCCCCCCCCCCCCCCCGCCCAGCTGGAAAGCTAGGTTCGGAATCCAGCCCTGGCAAGGATAGGGACCTTGACAGCAAGTGAAGGTCCCCAGGGCGTGTGCAGCCCCTCCCCCTTTGCAGCATTGATGGTGATGCCTGTCCTGGGCGCTCCTCCTAGCATAACATGTGGCTCTGGAAGCTGAAAGTAGGGGTTCACAGTGCCACCAGGGCCACAGACTAGGAGAGGCCATCAGCTAAGGTGGGTCAGAGTCTCCTCTGTGTGGACAGGCTTGGTATGCATTTTCTCAGTCCTGGACCACAGCCCTCTTGCCCCTGGACTTAATGAGGCCTTGCCCTGGGCAGGAAGGGGGTAGGGGTCTGGGGGTCAGAGACCAGGCCTACCTCTCTGTTTACTGGAAGAAATTGGGTCGGCGACGTGTACTGCCTACAACCCAGTTCCTGGTACCTTGTACAAGGCTTCTGCGGGCAGGCTGGCATTGGGGCGGGGGAGGGGAGAGGGCGGGGGGGGGGGAGAGCTAACTGGGACCAGAGTCCACTGGGGGATATAGAGGTACTCCCAGAAGAAGGGGTAAGAAGTTGCTGTTTCCAGCATCCTGCCTGTATCAGGGAGTGACCAAATGGGCGGGGTTTGGGCCTGAGCTTCAAGCCACCCTCCAGGTACCACAGCAGCCCTGAAGATGACATAAGGCCAAGTGGTCATTCAACTTGGTCATTGCTTTTGGCTGTCTCTAAGCCCACCCGAAAGGCCTAAACTCAAGCCAGCAGCCCCAACTCCAGTTTGTGAACTCAGTGGTCATGCATAGAGCCTTGTCCTAACCGCAGGGGTGGGGCCAGGGGAACAGAACTGGGTCCCTGGGTTCGAAGCACACAGGTCCTAACTGGGGACAGACTCACATGGGGCCAGTGTTACCAGGCAGTCCTACACACAGCGTTGCCACCTTGGACTGGCAGCTGGCCACACCTATCACCAGGACACACTGGAGATGCCACGCAGAAGCCTGAAGGTTTGGGAGCTAAGGCGGCGGGTATGTGGCCATGCAGGGTGGCACGGATCCCACTGTGACTGGGAGCGTGGAAATCTTGGTTCCTGTGGGTGGGAGAACAGATTCCTGGGCAGGACCACCCTGTACCCGGCACACCAGGCTGTGCTCCCTCTGAGCTCTGACTACCAGATCCCTAGCATAAGCCTGAATGATTCAAGCCAGATGGTTCATTACGGCTTTAGCCAGGGTTGTGCTATTCGCTGCTCTAATTATTGGATTATCTGTTCTGACAAAAAGAATTGAGGGCAGCTGATCTGTTGTCCAAGCACAGGGCAAAGGGCTGCCTGCTTGCCCGATCCCGCCACCCTTTTTTAACGCTCCTCGTTGGTCACTCCAAAGAACACACACGGCCTCACGGGGTCCCCTGCAGAGCTGCAAGGGACAGCAGTAGGGGTAGAGAAACAAAAACCCCTCGCCTCCCAGGTGAGGTGTCCCAGCTTGCCTGCTGCCTGCCCCCTTCCAGAGCCACTCACTGCCCACACTGCTCATGCCGCCCCTTCGGAACTGCAGTCCGTTCCACCTGTGGAAGGAAGCCCACCTCTCATCCCTCCAAGATAGAATGACTGGGAGGCTTTGAATAGCCAATACCAGAGAACGAACTCAGAGTGGCTCAAGGAAGACACCAGGGTGCTTGAAGAAGCCCTCCAGCCATCATTTGATAAGGACCAGTTTCCTCCCCCACCTTTGGGATCAAGGAATTCTCTCCCAATCCTTTTAAAATCTCACTCGTCAAAATTGCATCACATACCCAAGCTTCGACCTAACACCACCAGTACCCCGCATGACTCTGCCAGCCAGGTCAGGACAGATGCCCATGAGGGTCTGGAGCAACAGCGAAGTGGAGAGGAATCTGTGTCGGTTCTGCCCCAAAAAACTCTCCTGGGAGAGGATGAGTCCCAGATCCTGCTGGATGTGGGTCCCCTCACTTCATACCCAGAACCTCTATAGGCCTCAGCTGTCCTGCCCAGACCTGTCATCATGCTTTCATACCTGCAACAGCACAGCACCGCCTGAGCTGCTAGGCACTATGCTGGGCACAGAGAGCAGGCGTGACCTAGAACACAGCTGTTGATGACAGCGTATTCACAGAAACCCAGCAAGGGGCCCAGCAGGGAGGCTCAGTGGCAGGAACCCACAGGAGCCCTGGCTTGCTCAGATTGAGAGGAGTGGGGAAGAGAAGCAGCTTGCCAGAATGGAAGAAGGAAAGGGGACAGTACAGGCTCTGAAGTGTCAGAAACAGCCCGGTGGGGACACAGAAGCAGAGCCAAGTGGCGGAAGCAAGGGAAGAGGGGCGCACGATGAGGCCAGAGCAGTCACACCACTGAAGGGGGTTTGAGCCGACTCGGGAGGCTACAGGGAACTAAGTGTCCCAGCTTAAAGCAGGGGACTCAAGTCCTCACTCTGCCTCTAGGTTCCTGGGAAGCAAGGGTATCTAGCCCATTCCTTTGTTCCCCTGCAGGGTCCTGCCTGGCTCCATGCCTCCGTTTCCCCAACTATGAAATGCTTTCAAAAGGCATGATATCTTTCTATGATTCTCGACACAGTTTATTTTTTCCTCCTAAACTATTTTACAAACTGACATTTTTTTTTTCTTCCAAGAAAACAAAACAAAACAAAAAAATCAGGGCAGATTTCTGATTCCCCAGGGCGTGTAGGTCAGGCGGGTTCAGGTGCCAACCAAGGTCATGGTCAGGCTACCTCTCTGCCCTAGCCCTGCCAGGGGACACTCTGCCTTAGAGGAACCAACAGGGGATTGAGCTTGATTTTCTCTGAATTAGCCCCATTAAAGCTCTATAATTATCAACACACCAGTGACAACTCTCAAAGGCCCATTAGTGACCAACCTTAATAATGTTTCCAGAGATGTAAACTTTCATGGGGGCACATGATCCGAGTGGCCGGGAGGGCAGGGGCGCGGAGGCGCTCTCCCCATCCAGCCAGCCCTGCTCTCTGCTGCCACTGTGACCACCGCCAGGGTCTCCGGATCAGGCACTGCAGGACGGCGCCGGTCCAGCTTTCCCTCGCCTCGGTACTGGGCCTGGAACCCAAGGTCGCGCATGAGCCGAGCGCTAGGAGAGGCCAACACCTCGGAGCCATGCCCCTGGCTCCTTGCTTTTCTGTTGTTTGTTTTCTGAGGGCTTAGTTCAAAGTGGCAAGGAAATTCTTTTCAGGAAACCACTAAGCTTTAAGGCAGAAACCAGCTAGGCCAACCTGACCTTGCCTCTCTGAGCCTCGTTTCTCTATGTTCCCTAAGATAGCTCCTTCCCCAACTCCTGCAAGTATTTCTCTCTCTCTCTCTCTCTCTCTCTCTCTCTCTCTCTTCTTTCCTCCATCCCTCCCTCTTCCTTTCTTTCTTGTGAGGCAGGATCTTACCGTAACCCAGGCTAACCTGGAACTCACGCTGTAGCCCAGGCTGGTCTTGAACTCACAGCAATCCTTCCACATTGGACTCTATATGTAGTTGAACTTTGAACTCTGAGCCTTCTGGTTCCACTTCCTGAATGCTGGGATTACAGGCATTGCCAGCGCACAGAGTTGGTGCAGTGTTGGAGAGCAAACCCAAGGCTTCATGCCGACCAGGCAGGCACTCTCCCAACTAAGCCACCTTCCCAGCACAGGTCTTTTAAAACGGGGACAGAGCTTCCGCTTATAGACTCGTATTTTTACAGAACTTCAGTAGGATTCAGACTTTCATCAGTCCCTTCCTGGGCACACATTAGGTACACCGTTCCTTTCCGGGGGGGGTGATAACAGGTGTTGGCATTCCTCAGTGTGGCCTTCCTTTGTCCCTGACTTGTCTTCTGGGATTGGGGTACAGCCAGATGTCACACCAAATCCCTGTTCCTGAAGTGACTGGAGATCAGGGCATTTGCATCCGCTCTAGGCTGGTCTGTCCATGTGGCTGAGGAAGGGCTCTGCCCTCTGCAGGTCTTGGAGCAGCAGGTACCTGAGTTACGCAGCACACTGACCGTCACACACAGAACCAACCATTCTGGAGAATGTTCTGCAGAAACCGCAGCTGGGCGGCTATGGGAAAGGAGATGGCGCTTCACCTGGGTGGGTGGGAGTGAGCGTGAGGCAGCAGGGGCCCAGTGCGACACCCCTAACACACGCACTCCTCACTCGGGCTCACCACAGACCTGGTGACTGGTCACGTGGACACAGCTGTAACCAGTGTTATCACCAAATGGGAGAGGAAGCTGCGTGTGTCCCCAGAAGTGAGTGCAGGGAGCCTGGAAAGCAGGGGCCACCCAGAATCCTCAGTGGACAGATTGTCACCGCCCCCCGTGTCTGTCTGTCAGTGACTGTGGCCTGAAGACATGCCATTAGAGTCACAGCCATGACGCCAGACACTGGGAAAAGCAAAAGTAACTTATCTGTGTATCCTGTTCCCAAAGGCAGGGAGGGAGTGATTCCGTGTAGAGCTGTCCCTCTAACAGTGAGCTAGAAATGTCACCAAAGAGGGTTTGCTGCTCCTATAATCGGCTCTGAGCTTTGCTTGCTGGGAGGTGGGTACAACTGTCTGCAGCTTGCAGGTGAGAAAACTGAGGCACGAAGAAGTAAGAAAGCTGCCAGAGGCCACATGCCAAGGAAGTGCTGAGCTGGGATTTGAACCCAGAGAGTCTGGGAGACGACATCAGCCTTCATACTGTGTTGCAGGCAGGGACAGAGGCGTCACTTTGCTGGGAATGGGGGAGCACAACTAATTCACCTTCACGTGTCCCTTAGGACAAAGTGCAGCTGCACATGCAGCCCTTTCTGTGCCCATTTCTCTGCAGACCTAAAGAACCATCGGGCTGGGCCCTGATCTGTAGGCTTTGCAAAGGTCACATAAGAAGTACATGGTGGCAGGGGGTTGGGAGTGGCTGGGTAGATGGCTTAGTGGTTAAGGTGCTTGCCAGCAAAGCCAAAGGACCCAAGTTCGATTCTTCAATATGCACAAGGTGCTACATGCATCTGGAGTTTGTTTGCAGTAGCCAGAGGCCTTGGCACACCCGATCTCTCCCCCCTCCTCTCATCTCTCAAATAAGTAAAATATTTTAAAGAATAAATAAATAGAAATATTTAATACAAGTACATGGGGCCCTGCAGGCCACTCTGTCTGTACAGTGTGTCCTCGGCCTCACCTCTGTCATGGGAATGTGGCCTCAGCTGAGACACGTGCAGGTGTTGCTGGAGTTCACCTAGACCCAGGCTGGCCACCCGACCTAAGCCCCTGCCTGAGGATGAAGTCCCCAGTCCTGTCCTTTCCTCACCCAGCATCCCTCCAGCCCCCAGCTCTGTGCCTGTGATTAGAATGTCCCCTCTGCATCTGGCCAACTCCCATCGATCGGTCACTCCCAGCTCAGGTGAAATACCACCCGTCAAGAAGCCGTCACCGAGACCCGGTATCCTCCTGGGGCTTCCATGGTTCTTGACTCACCAGACCTGATTGTGACCAGTCCAACAGTGTGGGGCAGGATTGGGGCTTCAGAATCATTTGAGGACGTGTATGTAGCTATCTGGATATTGCAGAGGTCTCCCCTACCCAGGCCCTGGCCTTCCTGCTGGGAACCCCCTAGAGCTTTGGAAGGCCACAGCTGCAGCAAGTGGCAGCCCCTGAAGGTGGCAGCTGCACCCAGTTATTGCTGCACCCTCTGCCTGGCCCTTGGGACCTGCCTCTGCTCAGAGACTTGAGGCAGCAGCGCGAGGACACAGCCAGCTCCTCACTGCCCAGGATCCCCGAGGGCCAGAAAGATCGGGGAGCATTGGCAAAGTCCACGTGTTGCCAGGGTCCAGTGAGCAGTCAGCCTGGCCAGGGTCACAGCCTCTCACAGTCTTTCCTCTGCCTTTTAAAAAAGGCTTTATTTATTTATTAGCGAGGGAGGGAGGGAAAGAATGGGCATGTCAGGGCCTCCAGCCACTGCAAACGAACTCCAGACGCATGAGCCATCTTGTGCATCTGGCTTACATGGGTCCTGGGGCATCAAACCTGGGTCCTTAGGTTTCTCAGGCATGCACCTTTGCCACTAAGCCATCTCTCCAGCCCTCCTCTGCCTTTTTACACCATCCTGTTCCAGTGCCCAATGGGAGAAACAGCCCTAGGCTCAGGGTGCCGAGTCATATGACCGCCACACAGCTAGGACAGGCGGCGCAGAGCAGGGGCTGGGCGAAAGGTTCTGGGCCCACCACCCAGGTGTGACCCAGGCTAAAACTCCTGGGGACTGAGGTGACTAGCCCGGCCTTTCTGAGTGTTGATTCTACATCTGTACAGTAACAGGACACTGTCACTCCCCAAGATTGAGTGTGACAGTGGTGAGGGAAGGGGTTACAAGAAGGTGGTTGGTCAATTGATGGCCATTGCTCTGGGCATTGTGACATTCTTTGATTCCTGACTGGGAAAAAAAAATACTAGTAATTTTTTCTCTAATAGTGTTCAGAACTGAATAGAGTCTCATGCAGGCTAGAACCCTACCACTGAGCTACATCCCCAGTCCAAAAGCTAGTGATTGTTATGCCTTTCAACTTTTTGTTTGTTTGTTTGTTTGTTTTGTTTTTTGGTTTTCAAGGTAAGGTTTCACTCTAGCCCAGGCTAACCTGGAATCAACTATGTAATCTCAGGGTGGCCTCACACTCACAATGATCCTCCTACCTCTTCTTCCCAAGTGCTGGGAATTAAAGGCATGTGTCACCACGCCCAGCTTTTTTAAAAAAAATTATTTATTTATTTGAGAGAAAGAGGCAAATAGAGAGGGGGGAGAGAGAATGAGCACACCAGGGCCTCTAGCCACTTCAAACAAACTCCAGATGCATGCACCATCTGTGCATCTGGAATACGTGGGTACTGAGGAATCAAACCTGGGTCATTAGGTTTCAGAAGCAAGCACCTTAACTGCTAAACCATCTCTCCAGCCCACCTTTTAACTTTTACCAGTCATCTGGGAGGAACAATTTTTTAATAGATTTTTTTTAACTTACTGACAGAGACAAAGTATGGGCACGCCGGGGCCTCCTGCCACTGCAAAGGAATTTCAGATGAGTGCGCCACTCTGCACGTGTGGCTCTATGTGGGAACTGTCGAATTGAACCCAGGCAGTCAGGCATTACAAGCAAGTACCTTTAACCGCTGAGTCACCTCTCCAAGAAAGGAACAATTTTGTTGTTCATATATGCAGACCTGAAATCTTTCTCTCATAAGTGGTGGTGCATGCTTTTAGTCCCAGCACTAGGGAGACTGGGATAGGAGGATTGCTGTGAGTTTTAGGTCAACCTGGGGGCTACAGAGTGAGTTTCAGGTCAGCCTTGGGGGGGGGGGGAAGGGAAGAAAAGGAAGAAATATTTCTTCTGTAGAATTCGAGGTGTTTGTTTTTGCTGTGTGGTGCTGGGGGTGGAACCCAGTGCTGGGCACATACTGAGCCAATGCTGTGCCCCTGAGCCCCACTCTGACCCCGGTCTTGGCTTCACCTATGAGTTTTGCACTTGGCCTGGTGATGCTGACGGTTGTGCATGTGAGCTTATGCCTCTGCCCTCATCAACTGGCCACAGAAGAGCAAGTCCGTATTCCTTAATCTCAATGTCAAAATCATCTGGATAAATTAAAACGTCGTCAGTGCCTTCGCTTTGCTGTGCCTGCACCGCTTCATTTCAAAACAGAACTGACTCTGCCTCCGAGTTTGTGCCACAGCCTGAAGACAAAAGCTGGTGACAGCTAGTGTCTGTGGGGGCAGAGAGACAGTCGCACCGGGCTGTGTGTCGTGAGAGTTTCTCCCGGGCACATCATGGGTGTGCCAGGAAATGGACTCTTTTTGCCTGCATTTTGTGCAGATGTGCAAGCTTGCATATTCTGAGGATTATTAAGGATATCTTTGCCCTGTTCTGATTCTACCAAATAAACCTTTTAATCTTAAAAAAAAAAAAAATTTAATGGAGCTGCTGAAGCTAATTGAGAGGGTGACGTTCCACCGGATGCAGCCAACGTGTGACCAGTACCTTCCTGTCCCCTAGCCGCCCTGGGCACACTGGACTTCAGCCTGCTCTATGACCAGGAGAACAACGCCCTGCACTGCACCGTCAGCAAGGCCAAGGTAGGTCCCGCATCCGGCCCCAGCGCGAGGTGAGGCTGGGGAGGTCAGTCCTGCTGCCCAGGCTTCCCGGGGTCCTTGTTGTGTGGGGTCCAGCTCTCACCCCCCACCCAGATCAACCCTACCCAGTAAGGCGCTTAGGGGAAAGAGAGGGAAAATGAAGAGAATGGCACATAGGGCTCAGGCATGGGACGTGCTGGTGAAGACTGGAAGGGGTGGAGAGGCCTGTACTGCCCCAGAGAGATAGGCACTGCATGCCACTGAATCTCCTCCCCACAAAACCCCAGCCTCTGGGCTCCCCAGAAGCTCTGAGCAGCAGTCAGCTCCACTCTTCTCTGAATGCTCCATGTGCCACGGGAAGAGGCTGACACTGTAGGCAAGACGTTAGCCTTTGGACCTGATCCCCAGAGGCCATCTGAGCCTTGCTGTCAGGGGTCATGAATACACGTGGTCCCCATTGTTGCCTGGCCAGCACCCCCACACACATCACGCTCCCCTGTGGTTCTACCCTTGATCCAGCATGTGCCTGCTTTGTATTCTCAACCATACTGTTCCCTTCATCCCCCCCACCACATGGTTCCCTCTGGGAGGAAGGTGCCCAAGTTGATGTTCTCCCGCAAGGTAAGGGCCTGTGTGGCCAATAGAGCTCCCCACCCAGTAGAGCTATGGAAGAGCCTGGGCCTGCCCAGCACACATAGAGGGACTTCCAAGAGCTGCCTGACCCAGATGCCCCCCAGCATCCTGAACCTGTAGGTTACCCTCAGAGCCTTCCTCTCTGCCTGTCTCCCTCCATCCCTCCCTCCTACCTTACTGCTAAGGAGATGCCTTGGCTCTGTGCCCAACTGAAGGGACAGGCTGCCTGAGCCATCCCATGAGGACTGTCCATGTTGGGCCTGTTCCCCAGGGTGTGGCCCAACCTGCCCTTTGGGAACAGAGCTGGGTGCCTAGTGACCCCTGTCCTCAAGGATGGAGGAGTCCGGCTCCTGGGCCAGGCAGAGCTTGTGTAGGCTTGGGGAATAGCCGTGAGGCCATTCAGGCCCAGCCTACCCTCTTTTCACCCCAGAGCACAGGCTGCTGCTGCTCCAGCTCTGGGTATGAAAGGACGGGCATGTGTGTGTCTCTGTGCCCGCATGCACAGGTCTATGTGAGGACCAGTGTACACACACACATGTATATCCTCTTGGGCACATCTCTGAAGGCACCAGAGGTAGAGGACATGAGACTCTGAGCCATGGTGGTCTCAATCTTCTCTAAATCTCTACAGGAAGGAGTACCAGCCTGGGAAAGGCTGGGGCTCCAAAAGGGCAGTCGTAGAGTGGGTGCTGAAGCAGGGCTCATACTTAGAACCCCTCCATGGGGAGGAGAAGCAGATAACCCCATACTGCACCCTCTCTTTGCCACCTCCCCATCCCATGTGGCGGCTGTGAACTGTAGATGAACAAACTCAGAGCACCTGGCACTCCTAAGGGCCAGGTACTGTCCTGCAGGACGATGCCTGGTAGCCCTTACGCACCCACAGGCAAACATGGGGCACCCACCCCCAAGTAGGGACGGGGCCAACCCCGACAGCCACAATGCTGGGAGACTCGGTGTTAGTTTTCAGCTGTAAAATATCATAAATGTGGCGTTTACCATCAGTTCCAGCCCTAAGAGCACGGCGCAGTGCTAAGCCCGCTCTCGTGGGTAAGCCACGTCCCCACTGTCCATCCCAGAGCCACTTTATCTTGCAAGACCGAAACGCTACGTCCACCCACCAGCAGCCCATCTCCCTCCAGCCCCTACACCTAGCCCCAGCCACCCCAGCCACTCTGCCTCCAGACCTCACCGTGCCTATCATGCTACCTCTGTCCCCGTGAACCTGACCAGCGTGGCATATGTTGGACCCCTTCTTCAGGCTCAGCCCTGGGGAGGCCCTGCTTTGACCATGCAGAACTCTCCTGACCTGGATTTGGGAGGAGACTCTCCTCTCTCACCTGGGCCCCACCTGTCACTTCAGTGCCAATAGCAGCCCTCCCCTGCCCGGCACCTCCTTGGCCACCTCTGTAAGAGGGTGACATCGTTTGTCTTTTACAGACACACTGAAATGGCAATGTCTGCCTGAGATACATGCCTTCCTACCCGTGACCTGAACATAGGCTCTTGCCCTCTTGTCTGTGACCGGGTCAGGCTCCCGGGGGTGGGAGGTGAGCATGTGTACAGGCCTGAGGCCTAGGGATGCTGTGCCCTGCTGCAGCTGGGGTCCCAGGTCAGGGCCAAGGAGGTCACCTGAGCTGGGGAGACGTAGTGAGAACAGTGACACAGCCTCTGGCCTTTCCTACTTCTAGTCAGGTGTGTGGACCCCCCGGAGTGGAAGGCTGTACAAGTGGCGGCAGGGGTCCCATTGCAGACTAGGGGGTCCGAGGGCAGAGCAGGCATCATTGCCACCCCAGGGTGGCAACTACTCCACTGACCTAGAGAGCCCTCTTGTTGCCCCAGGCCTCAGGGGTGGGATCACCAGAGCCGCTGACAGCCCAAAGATCTGCGAGGAAGAGCCAAGAAACTTGACCCAGTGGAAACATTTCAAACCATAACAAACAGGCGCAAGAATTGTAGCAGTGGCAAGGCGGCCCGCGCATCGGAGTTCAATTGCAGGTCTAGAGGCCCTGGCGTGACTGGGCCTGTTCTCATTCTTTCTCCACCCCACTGTCGCTCTAACTCTCTCAAATAAATAAATAAAATAGTTTTAGCCATAAAAACCAGGCATGGTGGCACATGCCATTGGTCCTAACACTCGGGAGGCAGAGGTAGGAGGTTCACCGTGAGTTGGAGGCCACCCTCTGACTACATAGTGGATTCCAGGTCAGCCTGGGCTGGCTGACTACAGTGAGACCCTACCTTAAAAACAAAACAAACCAAAAATGAATTGTAGCAATAAAGCTCGAGCCTTCAGCTGTCTCGTCGCTCAGACTGGACCACCAGATTCCCTAAGACAACTGCATTGCCCTTTAGACACTTCACGGGAAAGGGTGAGGGGGCCCAGGTTGGTGCACACAGGGCCTCCAGGCTAAACCCTACTCCGGAGCCATTGGACAGAGCTGAGACAGTTTAGGACTTCAGCTCAGATGCTCCACCCAGGCCCCAGCTACTTCCCTGGCAACTTCTGAGGGGTGTGGAGAGAAGAAATTGAAGGCTTACCCACCAACCCTGCCGTCACATTCCTACTTGGCTCTGTGCCACCTAGGAAGTTGGAATTACCAGCTCTTTACAAAGGAAGCTGAGGACGCAAAGTACCTCATCGACCTACCCAGCTAGCAAGTGCCCAGTCCCAAGCCTGGGCCTGGGAGCCCCTCCAGGAAGCCTTCTCCCGGATACACAGGGATCCAGGCCGGGGAAGAGGAGTCCGAGCACCTTATTGGGAGCAAGCCCCCACGAC
Source organism: Jaculus jaculus (assembly GCF_020740685.1). Taxonomy (NCBI): domain Eukaryota; kingdom Metazoa; phylum Chordata; class Mammalia; order Rodentia; family Dipodidae; genus Jaculus; species Jaculus jaculus. Next base: position 83,260,139 of record NC_059110.1, on the reverse strand, counting down.
CCCAGACTTGCAGTCTGTCTGAAGCTCGTGCAGCCCCTCTGCCTCCCGCCCCTGGGCCCCAGCCCAGAAGGTTCTAAGTACAGTGTCGCTGTCCAGGAGCAAGTGCCTGCCCCTCATCTAAGCCCAGTTCTGTCACCGGACAGGAGTTTATCAAAGGGACTGAAAGCAAAGTTAGTGAGGGGTGCCATCTTGTGGAGGGACTTCCCATGGTCCTCCGTGGCGACCTCTGGAAACACCAACCTATGGGTACTGGGCAAATCCAGAGGGAAGTTGAGCCCAGACTCAGGCAAGCCAGCCTCCTGGGACCTAAAGCACCTTCCCACGGGTGCCATGGGGAGCGTGGCGATGAGGGTGTCACTTGGAGTCAGGGAGGAAAGTTCCAAGAAGAGCCAAGGAGCCAGGTCTGGAAAGTGAGAAAGAGGGTCGGGAAGAGGGAGGCCTCTTCATAGCGAGGTGCGTCACCCGGCTGCTGCAGTCAGCAAGGCTGCAGAGCAAGCGTCGAGAGGGCAAGCCCGGAGAGCCTCTGGGTCCTTGCTCCAACTCACGCCCTTTCTGATCTACTCAGGGCCTGAAGCCAATGGACCACAATGGACTGGCGGACCCCTACGTCAAACTGCACCTGCTGCCCGGAGCCAGCAAGGTGAGGGGCTTCATCCCAGACACTGTGCTGTGACCCAGGCACCGAGAGAGGCCCGCACCCCCACAGCCCCCAGAGCACCAAGTCAGCCCCACCACCACTGGCCTCCCAGGGGTCTCATAAGACAGTTATATGTGTGCTAAGTGGGTAAATTGTCCCCTGAGAATTTCCAAGCCCGCATTGTATAAGACACCACCTTAGCTGGAGGCTAATAGTATATGCAAAAAAAAAAAAAAAGACTGTGGTCAAATAACACTGGGAAACACTGTTGAACAGGTGTCTTACCACAGAACCTATTCCTTTAATGCGTTGAGGGGCTGTTCTGTGACTCTCCAACAGAGGGACTGAGTGGGCAACATTTGCCCAATTTAGTTCACAGCAGCCCTGTTCCCATCCTGGATGACTAGTAGGCATCTGCCCAGAAGGAGGGTTAGAGCCAAGAGACCAGTTTGGGCATTCTCTAGGAAAATATAGTTTCCAGGCAGAAGGAACCCTGAGAAAACAAGGGGTGCCCCAGGAAAGAGGCAGCGTGGGAAGGTGGATCTAGTTGCACTGTTAGCTTTCACTAACTGGGGACCCACAGCTGGCTGTGACATGGGACTCTCTTATAATGGGAAGGCAAGTCGAATTAGTCTAATGCTTGTTAAGTTGGGGAGTTACTCTTCAATGGGAATAAGTCAATGGCATCTTCCCCACCTGCTGCAGACACCCCATTCCCTACTGCCCAGTGCTGGGGCATGGATCCTCTTCAAATTAGGATTCTAGATGGGAGGGTGATCTGGCTATGACATCTGTCACCCCATTGATCACTAGCGTTGATCTGGCTGGCTGGGCGGTGTCCCCTTCCTCCCTCTCCGCTCCATGTGCGTCCCTCCGGAAGCTGTACACTAGGTCACAGAGGACGACCTGCCCTAAGTAAAGGGGGACGGAACTTGGGTCAAGGGTATCTGAGTAGCTGCACTCTCCTGCTAGAACCTCCAAATGAGCTCTCAGATCAGGATTCTGTGGCTACCTCAGCAAATTGCACAAACTTAGTGGCTCAAAACATGTTTATTATCTCCGTGCTCTGCAGGTCCCAAGTCTGGCAGGTCTCACTGAACTGGAAGTCAGGGTGTCAGCAAGGCTGCCTTCCTTCTAGTGCCCTGATACAATGGGCCCTTCCTGGCTTCTGGAAGCCACCCCGTTCTCCCCGGTCTGGAGCCGCCATCTCCCCTGACTCCACCCCTGGCCCCCACTTCTACATTATGACTCCCCTGTGACCAGGGCCTCTCCCCACATCTACAATAACTTGCTGTACTAGTCAGTTCCACCTGCAGCCTCAGGGCCCCTCTGCGGTGTCAGATAGCGGCCCCCGGAGGCCCAGGGGCGAGAGCTGGCCAGCGTTAGGAGCCACTCTGCCACAGCACTCATTCAAGGGTGATGCGATCACTTGCCTCTTCTCCAGGCAAATAAGCTCAGAACAAAAACTCTGCGGAACACGCTGAACCCCACGTGGAATGAGACGCTTACGTACTACGGGATCACGGACGAGGACATGATCCGCAAGACCCTGAGGTGGGTGAGCCCCCCCCCACCTGTTGGCAGAGCTACCCCTGCCCTGTGCCCCACCATTTGTGAATCCCCACTAACTCTGGGAGCCAATCACCCCCAGGATCTCTGTGTGTGATGAGGACAAATTCCGCCACAATGAGTTCATCGGGGAGACGCGGGTACCCCTGAAAAAGCTGAAGCCCAACCACACCAAGACGTTCAGCATCTGCCTGGAGAAGCAGCTGCCGGTGAGTGGAGCGAGCGTGCAGAGGCCTTGGGCTACACAGCCAGCGGCTCTGCAGCCCAGGCACGGAGGACTCCGGGCAGAGGGGCTTGCTGAGCATCTGGGCTCCAGGCACAATTATGGGTCAAGGAACTGACTGGACCTGGCTGCCTTCGAGAGGTGCAAAGGCAAGCTAACACAGGACACCAGGGAAGGTGGCAGTCCCAGGAGGGGATGATGTCACAGCAGTGGTAGGGGTCATCTCTCCCTGAGTAACACTGGGCATCAAAGAGTGCCAAACCAGGGTAGCGTATCTGATAAATCTGGGGACATCTTTTTTCCCCCAGTACTAGGGATTAAACCTAAAGCCAAAGGAATGCTAAGCAATCCACTGAGCTACATTAAGTTTTTTCTTTTCTTTTTTTTGTTTTTTCGAGGTAGGGTCTCACTCTGGCTCAGGCTGACCTGGGATTCACTATGTAGTCTCAGGGTGGCCTCGAACTCTCGGCGATCCTCCTACCTCTGCCTCCCAGTGCTGGGATTAAAGGCGTGCGCCACCACGCCCGGCAAGTTTTTTCTTTTTTTAAATTTTTTTGTTTTATGTTTATTTATTTGAAAGTGACAGACAGAGAAAGAGGCAGAGAGAGAGAGAGAGAGAGAGACTGGGCACCGCAGGACCTCCAGCCACTGCAGACAAACCCCAGACGCTTGTGCCCCCTTGTGCATCTGGCTAACGTGGGTTCTGGGGAACCGAGCCTCAAACCGGGGTCCTTAGGCTTCACAGGCAAGCGCTTAACCACTAAGCCATCTCTCCAGCCCAATTTTTTTTTCTTTTTAAAAAGTATTTGTTTACTTATTTGCAGACAGATAGAGAAGAGAGAGAATGAGGGGTAATGGGCATTCCAGGGCTTCCTGCCACTGCAAGTAAACTCCAGACACACGTGCCACTTTGTGCATCTGGCTTTATGTGGGTGCTGGTGAATTGAACCTGAGCTATCAGGCTTTGCAAGCAAGCACCTTTAACCACTGAGCTGAATCTCCAGCCACAAGGTGTTTTTTGTTTTTTGTTTTTTTTTTATCTGATATAGGGTCAGAGCTTGCTCTCTAACCCAGGCTGGCCTTGAGCTTGCCTCCTTCTGTCTGTCTCAGATTCCTCAGTAGCTGACATTATAGGGTTGCACAGTTGGGCCAGGCATGGTGGCATCTTGGCTGCTTGCAGACTCCTGGGCCAGAATGGCAGTTAGCAGAGGGAGCAGAGGTGAGGGCTGGAGGCAGGAAGGAGAGGGGCCCGGGTGGTGGGGGCCGCGCTAGTTCCAGATGGAGAGTACCAGCAGTCAGGGCTTCCAGGATGGCACACGGTAGTTCCAGGAGCCGTTAACTAGGGACAGCTGGACCACAGCCACACTGGTGCTCAATTGGAACATATTAGACTGGAAGTGCCCGTGAGGTGCCCAGAGGAGACAGCACATGATGCTTTTCCTAGAAATTGCCATCGTTTAGAAGTGATGTCAGGACACACTTGCCTCTGGCCAACTTCAGCAGCAGAACCTGCCCCCAGGGTCTTCATCTATGTTCGTCTCCGTTCCTCTGTCTCTTCACCTCACCCTCAGCTAGTACAGGAGGGGTGGGAGGCCCCAGGGCCCAGGACCGAGAGACCCAGAGAGCCAGTATTCAAGACATGGACAACCCCCAGCAAGGCCTGAGCCAAGAGAAGGGCCTGGAGGAGGACCAGAGCCCAGTAGCCATCCCCCTGCGTGAGGATTTGGGCGGGGCCAAGTCCTCCAGGAAAAGGATGCTCAGTGAGCTGGGCCCAAGTCAAGCCCTAGGATCCCACAGCAGTGTCTTGGTTATGTGATTTGCTTGTGCTGAATGCCCATGTCATGTCTTCTCCCACTCTTAGGCACGTGGGTGATGGATAGATCCTTTTCTCATGTTATTAGTCACTGTCCACAGGTGACCCAGATTTTCCAAATGGCCTACACCACTCAAGAAGATGCGTCTGCTCCCATGGTGCTGGGTCCCCGTGCTCCTCCCATCACGGACATAAGCAAACAATTCACGTGGGTGTGGACATGAGTTCATGATATGTGTGGACTCTGCATGCATACGTGTGCATTATGCGTGAGTGTGTAGGTTAGTGTGCATGTGAATGTAGTTCACAAGAATGTTTTGACAGTGTACCTGGGGCATGATTCAGGCATTGCTGAGCCCCGCTTGAGTTTGCTATTACTTGTGGGCCCACTTGGGGTTACATGGTAAGCACAGGAGTGCAGTTTGGGATAACCCCTGGCCATTAGGACATGTTTGGTGGTACATTTCTGATTTCATAGCCTGTGCATATTGTTTGTTCTAAGTTAATACTGAACACTGCCCAATTCGATGGTCTTCATATGACACAACCAAAAGTGTAATGCTCCCTCCACCAAGAAGACCGCTGAAAATACCCCTGTTCGTATATTCTGCATGCAGAGCCCGGAGCACACACATCAGCTTGTTAACTCACACGTGCCTGGCCCGCTCTGTTGATCACAGCCGCCTGGGCTCTGCGGTGAGAGGACACTGGGGCTGCGTCTGAGCTCACGGTGTGATCCGTCAGCTGGGTTGGCTCTGGGGGTAGAAGTTGGGGAAAGGCTTGTAAGTCATAGGTATGACCTCCTCCTAGATGTCCCTTCCTCATCTCACAGGACTCCAGGAAGGTTTGGATGTGGCCACGTGGGGAGTCAGGTCAGTGCCAGGCAAAGCATAGCCACAGGCAAAGGAGCCTGGCAGAGTCCCTCGAGGAACCAGGGCTCTAGCTGAATGTGTCCAGATAGCCAGAAGGTGGAAGAGAGGGAACGCCAAGGGAGCACTAGCCAAAAAGAAGGAGTCTGTGGTCTCAGGAAGACAAAATGGGGGAGATGCCAGCTACTTAGGACGGAGGGAAGAGCGAAGGAGATGCGGGGCCTGGAGTGAGGCTGAGCCCTGTGAGGCATAGGAGGGGCTGGGCAGCTTCCTGCTTGCTCCCAGCGGCCTCGGGACTGGGAAGAAGACGAAGGTCTATCTTCTGAGCTCTCCCCAAGTACACACGCTCCCCAGCACCCTGCGTGCATGCTGCTAGTGGACAGAGCCAAGCAAAGGCATGGGGGAGTGGACCTGCCTTAGAGCCAAAGTGCTCAAAAATAAGCCCAGTTTAGGATGAAGAGGGACAGAGCAGGGGTGGAAAGACTTTCTGCAAAGGGCCAGAGGGTAAATGTGTCAGGGTGTTCGGGCCATCCCCCTCTGTCATCGCCATTCATTTCTGCTGCTGTCGACAAAAGCAGACAGACAAGATGTCGATGAAAGGTCCAGGCTGTGCCCTGGTAAAACTTTCCTGAAGTGCACACAAATTAAATTTTTCTTTTTTGAAATATTTTATTTATTTGAGGGGGTGATGGGTGCACCAGGGTCTCCGGCCACTGCAAACAAACTCCAGACGCATTGCCACCTTTTGCATCTGGCTCACATGGATACTGGGGAATCGAACCGAGGTCCTTTAGCTTTGCAGGCAAACGTCTTAACCGCTAAGGCATCTCTCCAGCCCCCTCTTTTTCTTTTTCTCTTTCTTTTTCTGTACTGGAAATGGGTCCAGGGCTTTACTGTTACTAGGCAAGTGCTGTACAGCTGGGTGGCACCCCTAGGCCCTGAGTCTCACATGGTCTTTACAGTGGCCGGTGGACCCGTGGGAGGTGAGGCCGTAGAAAGCCTAGGAGGCTGCTCAGCCACAAGGATGGGATCAGGCAAGGATCTCCAAGTGACTGCCCTGCCCTACAGGTGGACAAGACAGAGGACAAGTCCCTGGAGGAGCGAGGCCGCATCCTCATCTCGCTCAAGTACAGCTCGCAGAAGCAGGGCCTGCTAGTGGGCATCGTGCGCTGTGCACACCTGGCCGCCATGGATGCCAACGGCTACTCGGACCCCTACGTAAAAACGTGAGTCTGTGGCCCGAGCCCGTGAGTGCTTCCCCTGCTCACCTCGGGGGACCTGAGTCCCACATGAACAGAGCCCAGCGAGTAGTAGGGAGGATGCCAAAGGGCAGCAGGGTCTGCATCCAAGGTTGATGCTTTCCGTGTACTCTTTTGCGGACTCTAAGCTGGGGTGGTGTAAGCTCCGTCAGCCCATTTCACGGATGAGGAAACTGAGGCCTACACAAGCAGCACGGGTTTCTTGGGTCACCTGGATAGAGATAGAATATCTCCTTTGGGGGGTATTGTAGGACAGGGCCTCGTGCCACACAGACTGGCCTTGAAGTCACTGTTGTAGCCAAGGATAACCTTGAACTCCTAATTCTCCCTCCACTTCCAGAGTGCTGGTATTACAGGCATGTGCCACCACGTCTGGTTCATGTAATGCTTGGGATGGAACCCGGGGCTTCATGCATGCCAGGGAAACACCCTGCCAACCGAAGTACATCCCTAGCTCTGGGAATAATTATCTCCTGATGCCACAGACAGGCTTCTCTACCACCCTGGGACACAGGGTCAGAGGCAGGTTGAAGGAGGAGCCAGGAGGAGGCAGGACCAGTACCAGGAGGACCCAAGAGACTGAGAGACCTGGCAAAGAACCTGTAGCATGTCTGCCCATGTGTGCCTAGCCCCAGCACTCACAGCAGCACCAAGGAGAGGCACTGGCTAGGCCCCAGGGAAGAAGACCTGGGAAGGATAGGATGCACTGAGAGCTCCAGAGAGCAAGTGAGAGCTGATGGCCTGCTACAGAGAGAGGGGCAGGTGCCACGGTGCCCTCAGGGTTGAAGCTTGTCATTAATGGAGTGGGTGTCATCTGAGAGGGGAGTTGGCTCAGCAAAATGAAAGATGAGAGATACTGAGGCAGGGGACATAGAAATTACAGTATTGGGGCTAGAGAGATGGCTTAGCAGTTAAGGCACTTGCCTGCAAAGCCAAAGGACCCAGGTCCAATTCCCCAGGACCCACATAAGTCAGCGGCACAAGGTGACACATGCATCTGGAGTTGCTGCTACTGAAGACCCTGGCATGCCCATTCTCTCTTTCTGTCTATCTGCCTCTTTCTCCCTTTCTCTCAACTAAACAAAATAAAAAAATTATATATAGAGAGAGGGGGGGGGGAGGGAATCACAATAAAGGAGCCAAAATGGCCCTTGCCTAAGAGGACATGGAAGAGGCCCAAGTCACTGAGGCCATGTGGGCATTTTGATCTCTCAGGGAGGCCAGTGCTGGAGACTAACTCTTATTTGAAATACTGGGAACCAGAAATATTCTCCAATTTTTTTTTTTTTGCTTTTTTTTTCCAACTTCTTTTTAAAATTTTGGAATATTGGATACAAATAACAAGCTATCTTATTGATGGGATCCAAGTCTAAATATAAAATGCATCTATGACTCATATACACACCTTATTATGGTGCGGATATAAAATGCTACCAAGAGCTCAGCTGTTGAAGGCATAGTCCCTAGCTGGTGGTGTTAGAGAGCTGGGTGGACCACGCGGGCACTCACCTCATCAATGGGTTAATCCAGTGACGAAAGGCTGCAGCTGTAGCTCTGTGACAGAGCATTTGCTTAGCATGAATAAGGCCTTGGGTTCGATCCCCACCAATGCAAAAAAATAAAAAAGTCCACTAGTAAGTTCATAGCACCATCCCAAAAAATAATTCAGTGGAAGGCTGGAGAAATGGCTCAGCAGCTAAGGCACTTGCCTGCAAAGCCTAAGGACTCAGGTTCAATTCCCTAGTACCACGTTAGCCAGATACACCAGCTGAAGCATGCATCTGGAATTCATTTGCAATGGCCAGAGGTCCTCGCATGCTTATTTTCTCTCTTTCTCTCTCATAAATAAATAAAATATTTTAAAAACTAGAGCCATCAAGCTGGGTGTGGTGCTGTATGCCTCCATGAGTTCAAGGCCACCTTGAGTCTCCATAGTGAAGTCCAGGTCAGCCTGGGCTAGACTCTACCTCAAAGGAAAAAAAAAAAAAAACTAGAGCCAGGCATAGCAGTGCACATCTTTAATCCCAGCACTCAGAGGCAGAGGTAAGAGGATTGCCATGAGTTCAAGGCCACCCTGAGACTACACAGTGAATTCCAGGCCAGCCTGGGCCAGAGTGAGACCATACCTTAAAAAAAAATAATAATAATCCAGTAGATTAGAGACCAGGTTTGAGAAGAAATTACGAATGTGAGGCGCTCATGGCCGGCTCCTAAAGAGCACTGGCAGTCTCGGGAAGCTGGACACTGCGTGGCGGCCCCTCTTTCTCTCCAGATCTGTCTCCTAGAAACCCATGTGCAGGTGGAAGGCCGTTACGTAGAATTGCTGGTGATAGTGACAAACTGGAAGTGGCTAGACATTCATCAGCACAGAAAAGATTAATAAAGCTTGGCATATGTAGAGAATGGAGCACTGTGTTGCTAAAATGAATAAATTAGAGCTAGATGAATTAACATGGACAGCCACCCAAAACTGAGCCAAAAAGCAAGCTGTAGACATGTGTTACTGCTTACATTGTACACACATACCATTGGGTGGGTTTGAGTACTTCAAGGGTGGGAAAGATGGAAGATTAAAATAAATATACCTGCTGGGCAAGCCCGACACCGGCGATAGAATCCCCAGAACATGCACGCAGCGCATGGAGCAGACGCAAGCGGCACACGCACCTGTCACCCAACACCCAGTGGGAGGCGGAAGCAGACCCCAGAAGCTCTCAGGCCAGCTAGTCTGGTAGTTGCAACAGCAAAAAGTAAGAGAGAGCCTATCTCAAAACAAGATTGAAAGTAAGGACCAACACCCTGAGGTTGTCCTCTGACCACCACACACACTCACACAAAGAAAACATGCAGCTGGACCTCGGTACCTAAGGCTGTGCACTCATGGAGTACATGAACCGTAGAACTGAAAACACTGCTCCCACCGGCATGGGCATGGGGGCACGCAGCCATAAACCAGCACTTAGGAAGCCAAGGCTCAGGAAGATTGTCACAAGTTCAAGGCCAGTCTGGCCTACATAGCAAGCTTCAGGACAACATAATGAGAACTTGTCACAGGGGAAGGGAAGCAGGCAAGAGGGATGGAAGGATGAAGACAGATGGACAAAAGAGAGAAAGAGAGGGACAAAAGATACTACTTGAGGCCTGGAGAGCTTGCTAAGTGGTTAAAGTGCTTGCCTACAAAGCCTAAGGACCCAGGTTCAATTCCCCAGGACCCATGTAAGCCAAATGCACAAGGTGTCACATATATCTGGAGTTCGTTTGCAGTGGCTGGAGGCTCTGGTGCAACTACTCTTTTTTTCTCACTCTTTGTGTGTGTTTCTCCTTCTTCCTCTTCCTCTCTCTCAAATAAATAAATAAAAATAAAATATTTTAAAAATACTACTACTTGAAAAATATTGCATCTTTACTGAGCATGTATAGACCATTATTCTGTAAAGAATATAGTGTAGGGCTGGAGAGACAGCTTAGTGGTTAAGGCACATGCCTGTGAAGCCTAAGGACCCTAGTTTGATTCTCCAGGAACCATGTAAGCCAGATGCACATGGTGGCGCATGTGTCTGGAGTTCGTTTGCAGTGGCTAGAAGCCCTGGTATGCTCATTCTCTCTCCCCCTCTCCCTGTCTCTAATAAATAAATAAAACCCGGGCGTGGTGGCACACGCCTTTAATCCCAGCACTCGGGAGGCAGAGGTAGGAGGATCGCCGTGAGTTCGAGGCCACCCTGAGACTCCATAGTGAATTCCAGGTCAGCCTGGGCTAGAGTGAGACCTTACCTCGAAAAACCAAAAAAATAAGTAAATAAATAAATAAAAATTTAAAAAATCTTTACAAAAAAAGAATATAGTGTAAGCTGGGCGTGGTGGTGCACACCTTTAATTCCAGTACTCGGGAGACAGAGGTAGGAGGATTGCCATGAGTTCGAGGCCACCCTGAGACTACATAGTGAATTCCAGGTCAGCCTGGGCTAGAGTAAGACCCTATCTCAGAAAACAAAACAAAACAAAACAAAAAGGATGCAGTGTAGGGGCTGGAGAGATGGCTCAGCAATAAAGGTGCTTGCCTGCGAAACCTAACAAACCCGGTTTGATTCCCCAGTACCCTTGTAAAGCCACATGCACAAAGTGGTGCATGCATCTGGAGTTCATTTGCAGCAGCTTGAGTCCCTGGTGCACCCATTCTCATTCTCATTCTCTTTCTCTCTCTCTCTGTCTCTCTCCTTGCAAATAAAATAAAAGAAGAAAGAGAGGGAGGGAGGAAAGAACCAGCATAAACTATTGGCACAACATTTTCTCTGCACTACATATTCTACATAATCTAGAGATGACTAAATTTCACAGCAGGCTGTGTGCAGGGTCTATGCAAATCCCAGGTCATGTGACGTAGGGCGTACATGGCGCCTCCTCCACGCTGTAGTAGCTGAGCGCGTCCTGGAGCCCAGCCCCACGGGCAGCAAGATCCACTGCGCTTTCTCAACCATTTCTGAGAGTCGGCCTCTTGAGAGAGGAAGGGCAACAGGACTGGAGGATCCGGAGTGATGTGTCACCTTCACCTGCCATGTTAAGTTGCTTCTCAGAAGCCAGGTGTGGTGGTGCATGCCAGCACTTGGGAGGCAGAGGTAGGAAGATTGCTGTGAATTTGAGGCCAGCTTAAGACTGCAGAGTGAACTCTGGGTCAGTTTGGGCTAAAAGCAAGACCCTATCTCAAAAAAAAAAAAAAAAAAGTTTCTCTTCAGACCTTTAGACAGGAATCCAATCTGGAGCCAAAGTGATATGAACATTTTAAATTGGGTTCTGCCTGTCTGCCAGGGGGGAACCCAAATTCTAGATCATGTGCTGGGTTATCCAAAATGCAGGGTCTCCCTTGGTGTTAATTTCCACAGGCAAGCAGCCAACAGGACCTGTCTACCACCCCAGGGTCTCCTTTGGGGCAATGTAAATGTTTGCTATACTGTATTATCTAAGAGTAACGATGAAGAGCTGGGCGTAGTGACACACACCTTTAATCCCAGCTATGGGGAGGCAGAGGTAGAAGTATCTCTGTCAGTTCTAGGTCAGCCTGAGAATACATAGTGAATTCTAGGTCAACCTAGGCCCTACCTCGAAAAAAATTGGGGGAAATTAGCACTTTGGAAATCAGACTTCCGGAAAGAAGGCACATTCCCCTTGAGGGACGGAGGAGGCATGGATGCTGTCTGGCCTGCGTCTGTTCTGATGCAGATTCCTCACTCATGCCCAGAATCTCACGGGTAGGAGTCAGAAGGGCGAGGGAGCCTCGCTGGGCCCCACTGGCTCTGCCCCACAGCTCTGCCCACCTCTGACCCTGTTATCATTGCAGATACCTGAAGCCAGATGTGGACAAGAAATCCAAACATAAGACAGCGGTGAAGAAGAAAACCCTGAACCCGGAGTTCAACGAGGTACAAAGGCTTTCAGGAGGAACCCTCAGTCCCCCCTGGGGCGAATGGGGGCCCAGAGGGACCCGGTTTTCAAAGGGTCACAGTAGAGCTGGAGGTGGTGAGAAAGGTTGGGGAGCAGCTCTGAACCAAAGAGATAGTTGAGGTTCCACCAGGCCACAGGGTGCCTGCCCATGGGAGTTCAGGGAAATTTCCCACTGACGGAGTGCAATGAGGGACTCCCAGGGTCCTCACCAGGGACAGCATGGGGAAGAAGATGGGGAGGCTCTGAGTGAGGATTCAAGAAGCCATAGGGCCTCTGTAAGGGTTGGCCGAATGGACACCCAGCTCCTCAGCAGGGGCACAGGGCACAGACCTAGACATCCCCCAGAGAGCAAGAAGGGAGGGCTCTTGGGTCCAACACCAGGCATTTCTAGGCAGAGCAGGCGGGGGCAGCAGACAGTGGAGGGTCCCACAGAGAAGGGTGTGGCCAGCAAGGTCAATCCAAAGTGGACGGGTCAGTATGACAAGGACTGATTACAAGCAGGGATTCATAGACATCTGGAGAGAGAGAGCAGCTTCTGGGACAGAGGGGCAGGTGGGCTGAGAAGGGGGCCCTGGTTAGTCCTCGGGCAGAAGTGATTAGGATGTGAGAATCTGCCCACATTCTAACCATCCCTCACCACACTATAGACGCTTCCTGGCTGCCTGGCCTTAGCCCCAATAACCCCCTTCTGGCCAGCAGGAGTTCTGTTATGAGATCAAGCACGGGGACTTGGCCAAGAAGACTCTGGAGGTCACTGTCTGGGATTACGACATTGGAAAATCCAATGATTTCATTGGTAAGCGATACAGTACATGCGCTTTTAGCCACATGCCTGTCCTGGGTTGGACCAGCAGTAGTGTCCCTCATTCAGACCACATGTCCCTAATATAAGGGACCTTGAACAATGTCCACCCTGCCTCTGGCAACAGTATAAGCCCAAGGAAGGAAGCCTGGAGGATATGCAGAGGTCTGGGGGGAGCTGAAACAATGATCAGTGTCTAGGGCTGCACTTGGAGCGCATGTGGCCCCAAGTTCCCGGTGGGCATGACAGACGTGCCCTGTGTTCTGGCCTTGCCTGCCTTCCTTCCTTCCTTCCCTCCTTTCTTTCTCTTTTTGGTTTTTCAAGGTAGGGGTCTCATTCTAGCCCAGGCTGACCTGGAATTCACTATGCAGTGTCAGGGTGGCCTCACATGCATGGTGATCCTCCTACCTCTGCCTCCCAAGTGTTGGAATTAAAGGTGGTACACCACCATGCCCAGCTTTTTTATGTTTTGTTTTGTTTTTGTTTGTTTGTCTTTTTGTGTTTTTTGTTTTTTTTGAGGCAGGGTTTCACTCTAGCACAGGCTGATCTGGAATTCACTATGTAGTCTCAGGGTGGCCTCATGCTTACAACAATCCCGCTACTTCTGCCTGCCTCCCAAAGGCGTGTGCCACCATGCCTGGCATTCCTTACCTTTTATTTTTCTTCTCTCTTTCTTTCCTTCCTTCCTTCTTTCTTTCTTTTTCTCTCTCTCTTATTTTTTTATTTTTTTTTTTTGTACTTTTCAAGGTAGGGTCTCACTCTAGCCCAGGCTGACCTGGAATTCGCTATGGAGTCTCAGGTGGCCTTGAACTACCTCTGCTTCCCCAGTGCTGGGATCAAAGGCGTGCGCCCCCGCGCCTGGCTCTCCTCCCCTTTTCCGACCCCTGGTGTGTGCCGCCACACCGTGCTCATCACTGTTCCCGGTAGACTGAAGGACAGGACCAAGGGTGGAAGACACAGACCATGCACAGCCTGAACGGCAGGGGGCTGGCGGAAGCACCAAAGTCACAGAGTTCTTGTCCCTTCCTGCAGGTGGCGTGGTTCTGGGCATTAATGCCAAGGGCGAGCGCCTGAAGCACTGGTTCGACTGCCTGAAGAACAAGGACAAGCGGATCGAGCGCTGGCACACACTCACCAACGAGCTCCCAGGGGCAGTGCTCAGTGACTGACTGCCCCACCACTGCCACCAGCCCCTGCCACGTGGCCCTGGGCTTTCTCAGCTGCCACCAAGGGCTATAGCCCCTAGGATGGGAGGGGTCCAGGATGGCTGCTCAGACTCAGAGCCACTGCAGACCCCGGCGTGGAGGGACTAGGAGCACTCAGCCACTCAGGGGACAGGAAGGCACAGCACCAGGCCCGTTTCAGCCCGCTGGGGCCCAGGAGGGCAGGAGGTGGGAGAAGGCATAATCTCAGAACCGCCCGGGAGAAGAGCCAAGGCCGTCCAGGGCGAGGGCTTGAGGTCCGTGGGAGAGTGCCTGGGAGAGCGCAGAAACACGAGTGCCCCGGCCAGCGCCAGGGAGAGCGGGGCAGGACTGTGGGCAAGCAGAGCCCGGGGCTCCAGCTGTCTTCAACAGGAGAGTCCTATCCCGCTCACTCGGCACTGCTAGGCAGGTGGAAGAAGTGAGCCAAGCAAGGCTCCGGTGGACAGCAGTCTGCAAGCCCTGGGCGTGATGAGCTGTGGGCCTGTCCTTTGGGATTGTCCCATCTAGTGAGGAAACTGGACACATGGGGTTATAAGGGGACACCACGCCAGATGCCTTTGGGGGCTGTAGGTACTGCTGACTGCTGAGAGCAGAAAAGGCTTCCCTGAGGAGGTAAGGCGCTGCGTGTCCTTGAAGAGCCAGAGGGGGGCTGTAGGCAAAGGGGAAGCAAAATCCAGGCAATGGGCAGACCCACAAAGGCCTGGAGAAGAGGTGGAGAGTAAGCTGGGGTCATCCTGGGACTGGTTGTAGGTTAAGCAAGAGCCGGGCTTGGAGGCATGTGGAAGCACCATGGAGAGACAGGCTGAGTGCTCACACTGAGACCTCTCGTGTGACCTCTTTCTGCTCCTGAGGGACCTCGAGGACAGATGTTGCCCCCTCTCTTCCTTGCTTAAGTGACCGGCTGTGAGGAGAAGAGAAGTTGGTTCTTTGGGAGGGAAAAGAAGCGAGCACTCCTCCTGCCTCCCTGTCCTCTCCGGGCTCCAGCTGGGTTTCAGGCCCCTGTCAGCTACCCATGGCACCCTAGCCCAGTACAGGCAGCCATGTCATTTTCGAGACCGTCAGTGGCCATCCAGGGCCTTATTTCCAGAGTGGCCTGGGTGTACCAGCTCTGCCTTCAAGGGATAAGAGGCCCAGCCCAGGCTTTCTCTTCAGGAAAGGGTCGGGGACCATCTCAGTCTTGGGGCTCAGGCCGGAAGCCCCACCTCCAATGCCTCCTGGTTACTTATGGCTTCGGGAACACATGATGAACGTATTTGGAACAAGAAGCTTCACCATCACCCCCACCCCAAACCCTGCTGCATTCAACCCATCAATGCACGACAGGGCACTGAGGTCCTAAGAGGGAAGGTGGCCCACATGAGGTCTGGTACCCTGGCACAGCTGTACCAGGACGGCTCATGGTTCAAATCCCAAGTGCCTGCTAGCCCTTCCTGGGTCAGCATGGAAAGCAGGTCTCCAGCCCCACAGACCTATTCATGTCCCTGTTCACAGCATCTGGGTTTCCTTCTAAAGGAAGCTTTTGCCTGGGTCAACAGGCCCTGTCTACATGGGGTGGCTAGCTCTGCTTTACACATGAAACCGTTTCAGAGAAGCCGCATCACGCATGGCCACGCAGCAGGGAGGGGGCAAAGCAGGATTTAGGATTGTCCCAAGGCACCCCAAAACCCACAGACAGGCCCTGGAACTCACCTGCTTCCTCCCGGTCCCTAGCCTGTGGTCAGGGGACCAAAGGTGACAGCCCTTCTTAACTCCACACAATAGAGAGGCTCTGAGGGGGTTGGCCTGTGTTAAGGGGCCTACTGAGCTCTGAGCATCTCAGCTCAGCTCTTTGTAATGGCTTGTGGAGAGGAGCCCTTGAGAGCGCACTCGTTGCTCTCTTGAAGATGTGGAAGTGCGTCTTGGAACTGGGGAAAGTGAGGCCCAGCAAGGTGACGGGACCCAGCTGGGACAAGAAACCTAGATTTTTGGCACCCAGTCTTAGGGTCCTCTGCTTCCCCAGGTTGTGCAGAAGAGGGTTTGGGCCTAACAGATGAACCTTGCCAACTCCAGGGACAGTCAGGGAGAAAGATGGACTTTAGGGCCATCTAGCTCAGGTGCACGTGACTGGGCAAGAACTCACTAGAAAATGATGGGATCTTCCCCAGGATCCTGGGGCTATTCTAGCCCTGTGAATATTACATCTCAATTAAAGAAAAATAACTGCAGAATCGGCTCTGCTTTTGACCCCAACAGGGCATCTTGTTCTGGTCCAGGAAATTTGGTGCCCGCCCCCCCAAAAAAATCAAAAATCAGGTGTCAGTACCCAGGGGTTCGCCCTGGTTTCCCGGACAGGCCCGTCTTCCAGCCTTGAGGCGGTAACCTCCTGACCTCTAGTGGCAAGAACGAGGAAGTGCACCTCCCCCGCCCGCCGAGCCCGGGCCGTGCATGTCCCTTCCATCCTCCACCGGGTGAACCTCGGATGCATGGACTCCGGCTGTCGTCGACGCAGACTCGTGCACTGCTTACCACCGTTTTTGCTACCACGTGACGGCTGCAGAAGCAACCCTCAAACTGCAGCCCCACAATACAACTTTTGTACTTTCGTCTGACTTTCCCGAAGGTGTCCTTTTTAAGTCTTCTCTGTTAATATTTATAACGACATATAATCCAAAGTAAATGGAAACGTCATAATGCGATCATAATGGCTTGGCAGACTCCTTTGAACACTTTTGGAGGGGTGAGAAGATGGCATCAGGGGGAAGTGCTGGGTCTTTTGTTGTTGGTTGGTTGTCTGGTTTGTGTGCGTTTGTGGTGGCTCACGCCTTTAATCCCAGCACTCGGGAGGCAAGGTGGTGCACGTGTCTGGAGTTTGTTTGCCGTGGTGGCACACACCACGTAGTCGGGAGGCAGAGGTAGGAGGATCACCATGAGTTCGAGGCTACCCTGAGACTCCATAGTGAATTCCAGGTCAGCCTGGGCTAGAGTGAGACCCTACCTCGAAAAACCAAAAAAAAAAAAAACCAAAAACTAAAGGCTGCCCTTCTCTCTACATCAGTTTTGAGCTCTGATGGGCCACCCGGTAGAGACAGAACCTGTCACCCATTGGGCCCAAAGGGCCGATCCCTGTGTTGGGAACAGGCCAGTGTGGTAGCCAGGCCCTAACCCGCACCGCAGCCACTTGCCTTTGGTGGAGCCCTGGCTGCCATCCTCCTGCCGCGCTTCCCGCCTGCAGCCCACTCACCCACCGCTCCTCCGGCCCCTGCCCGCTGGCTTTAAGCACAGTGAGGTCTGCTGTTTTGACAGAACCCCGCGGCTGCTCTGATGCAGTCTGAGCAGCTGGGTCTCCACTCCAGCGCCACCACTTTGTGAGAACCACCGTGACAACTGCTGTCACATCCTCCCATGTCACCCTGCTCCGCTGCCCTTCACAGTGCTTGTCACCCACAGTCATCCTGTGCCTCGGCTCCCTCCTGTCTCTGCTCCTCTTCGTGACAGCAGGGCCACATGTGTCCTGTTTGTCTCAGTGACCCCGGGGCCCCACGTAGACCTCAGTATTTCTGTCTTTTTAAAAACATTTTTGTTTGTTCATTTGAGAGAGAGTAAGAGAGGCAGACAGACAGAGAGAGGGAACGGGCACGCCAGGGCCTCTAGCTGCTGCAAGTGAATTCCAGACCCATGTGCCACCTTGTGCATCTGGCTTACATGGGTACTGTGGAATTGAACCTGGGTCCTTAGACTTCCCAAGAAAATGCTTTAACCACTAAGCCATCTCTCCAACCCAACCTCAGTATTTCTTTTTTTAAAAAAATGCTACTTTGTTTGTTTGTTTGTTTGAGGTAGGGTCTCACTCTAGCTCAGGCTGACCTGGAATTCACTGTGTGTCTCTCAGGGTGGCCTGGAACTCATGGTGATCCTCCTACCTCTGCCTCCCGAGTACCTGGACAGCAAATAAACTCCAGACACGTGCACCACCTTGTACATCTGGCTTACGTGGGTCCTGGGGAATCGAACCTGAGTTCTTTGGCTTTATAGGCAAGCACCTTAACTGTTAAACCATCACTCCAACCCTTCCTAAGTATTTCCTGAACAAAGGATGAAACCAGCGGTCACTAACACATATTATTTGACCGCTGATTTATCCTAAAGGGAGAGAGTGGAGTGAGAAAGAGAGAGAGGTGAAGGACGGTTGAGGGGTCTCGGGAATAAAGCAAAGTGAAGGAAGGCAAGAATCGGCCAGAAAGAGCAAGGACAGTGGACAGGGAAGTAGGAAGGCAGTGCCTAGCCAACTGCCCAGCCAGAGCCAAGGGCAAGAGCAGCTCAGGAGAGGCTAGCGTCCAGTCCCTAAGCAGGGGCCAAAAGAGGTGTAGAAACAATCGTACCCGGAGCAGTCTGTCCCCACATATACACAACCAGCTGCAATGAGAGCAAGGAGACCCTGGAGTGAAGTGGGGGCTGTTGGAGCCCCAGTCACTAAAGTCTGTGGCTTGTAAACAGGCTCAGTGCTGGGGACCAGCCTCGTACATGCCATGGAGCCAGCTCCCTAGCAAAATTCATCTGAATATGCTTTATTTTTTTCTTGCCATACTGGAGATCGAACCCAAGGCCTTGTATTTGCTACACAAAGGCTCTACTGCTAAGCTATATCCTCAATCCCTGACTTGTTTGTTTGTTGTTTTGAGGTAGGGTCTTGCTCTAACCAGGCTGACCTGGAATTCATTATGCAGTTTCAGGGTGGCCTCAAACTCAAGGCAATCCCTATCTGTACCTCCCAAGTGCTGGGATTCATGGCATGCGCCACCCTGTCTGGCTGACTTTTTGTTGTTGCTTGTTTTTCAAGGTAGTCTCAGGGTAGTCTCAAACTGACCACACTCCTCCTGCCTCTGCCTCCCAAGTGCCGGGGTAACAAGCGTATGCCACCACGTCTGGCTGTGCTGGACTCATCCTGAGGAGTGCTGCCTGCACCACGCCCAGCCAAGACACCTGGACAGAGCATCAGGTCTGCAGAGGGCTGGCGGGTGCGCAGCAGGGAGGCAGGACTGTCAGAAGGCTGAGCTGGGTGCGCGCTGAGAGGCAGGCACAGGCGAGGAGCAGGACATGGTCTTAGAGCCCTCTGTGGGCACTGGCCCAGAGCACTACTTGCTCATGAGGACATCCTGGAACTATCTAGAGTGTTCCAGCATCAGCCAAGGTGGAGAGGTGGGGCATCTCCTCTATGTGCTCAGCATCCCAGATATTCCAAACAAAGGTGACACTCCTTGGTCCCCATACCCTGAGCACAAGAGAGCATAAAAAGAGAAAGACAACTTGGTGCCAGAAATTAGTTCCTATGTTGTTTCATCAGAAAGGAGGGGAGGTCCTTAAGAACTGTAGGAAGGGCCTGGGGAGGTGGCTCGGCAATTAAGGTGCTTGCCTGCAAAGCCTAACAACTCCATTTCAGTTCCCCAGTACCCACCTAAAGCCAGGTGCATAAAGTGGGGCATGCATTTGAAGTCTGTTTGCAGCCACTGGAGACCCTAGCACACTCATTCTCTCTGTCTCTTCTTTCTCTGCTTGCAAATAAATAATTTTTAAAAAGAAGAACTGTAAGGCTCGGGGAATGGCTTAGCAGTTAAGGTGTTTGCCTGAAAAGCCAAAGGACCCATGTTCAATTCCCCAGGACCCCCATAAGCCAGATGCACAAGATGGCACATGTGTCTGGAGTTCATCTGCAGAGGCTAAAGATCCTGGTGTACCCATTCTCATTCTCTCTCTCTCTCCCCCTCTTTGTCTCTTGCTCAAATAAATAAAATAAAATTTAAATCAAAAAAAAGAACTGAGCCTGGCATGGTGGTGCACACTAAGCTTTTCCATAAAATAAAAAAAGGAGTCCTACCAAACTCCTCCTATAAAGCCAGAATCATTCTGATACCAAAAGCAAAGATAGAACACAAAAAGAAAATTATAGACCAATTTTCCTCACAAACATAGATGCAAAAATTCTCAACAAAATATTGGCAAACAGAATACAAGAATATATCAGAAAGATCATTCACCCGACCAAGTAGCCTTTATCCCAGAGATGCAGGGATGGTTCAACACATGCAAATCGATAAATATATTATATCAATGGACTGAAGGACAAAAATCACATGATCATCTCATTAGATTCAGAGAAGGTGTTTGACAAAATTCAACATCCTTCATGATAAAAATCCTATAGAGGCTAGAAATAGAAGGAACATATCTCAGTATAGTAAAGGCTATTTATGACAAGCCTACAGCCAACATATTACTAAATGGGGGGAAACTGGAAGCTTTTCCATTAAAATCAGGAAGAAGACAAGTGTGTCCACTGTCCCCACTTTTATTTAACATAGTACCGGAAGTCTTAGCCATAGCAATAAGGCAAGAGATGCTCATAAAAGGGATACAAATTGGAAAGGAAGAAATCAAGTTATCATTATTTGCAGATGACATGATTCTATATATAATGGACCCTAAAGACTCTACCAACAAACTGTTAGAGCTGATAAACATCTACAGCCATGTAGCAAGATACAACATAAATACACAGAAATCAGTAGCCTACCTATATGTTAACAACAAACGCACAGAGGATGAAATCAAAGAATCACTCCCATTCCCAATTGCATCAAAGAAAATAAAGTACCTTGGTATAAACCAAACCAAGGAAGTAAAGGATCTCTAAAACAACACTGAGCAACAAAAACAAGGCTGGTGGTTATCACCATACCTGATTTTAACCTATACTACAGAGCCATACTAACAAAAATGCCCCAGCCAGCGGGGAGTTGAACAAGGATTCAAGGAGAAGCTAACCTTGGTGAAAGACA
This sequence comes from Jaculus jaculus, assembly GCF_020740685.1. Classification (NCBI taxonomy): domain Eukaryota; kingdom Metazoa; phylum Chordata; class Mammalia; order Rodentia; family Dipodidae; genus Jaculus; species Jaculus jaculus. The sequence goes on along the minus strand of NC_059110.1, from coordinate 83,239,517 downwards.
GACACAAGAAGGAGACCATGCTAGACATTTGTCATGGCCTCGAGAGTTTATTCTTACATGTAGGTTTATATAGGGTTGTAGGGGGAAGGGGATGTGGTCAGAGCAAGGAGTTATATAGGGAAGGGGACATAGTTAGGGCAAAGATCACAGAGTTACTGGTTAAACCGCAATGCCTTTGTTTCTTCATTAGCTACCGGCAGGATGGGGGAATGTTTGGCCAGGTGTACGATCCCATTGTTTCTGGTAGTTGAATATTAGGTGAGGAAGTAGAAACTTAACTTTGCTATATGGCAGCCTTTGTTTCTGGTAATTGAGTATTAGGTGAGGAAGTAGAAACTTTAACTTGCTATATGGCAGTCTGTGAACATGGCCGAGGTTTGGTTCATGGCTCCCAACACAAAAACAGCATGGTACTGGCACAAAAGCAGACATGTAGATCAATGGAATAGAACAGAGGACCCAGATGTAAATCCAGGTAACTATAGCCACCTGATATTCAATAAAAATGCCAAAAATACTCATTGCCTCTTCAGCAAAGGTGCTGGGAAAACTGGATATATATCTGTACAAGGATGAAAGTAGATTCTTCTCTCTCTCCATGCACAAAAGTTAAGTTCAAATGGATTAAAGACCTTAACATCAGACCTGGAACTCTGAAACTGCTAGAGGAAAAAGTAGGGGATACCCTTCAAAATATTGGTCTTGGCAATGACTTTCTGAATGTAACCCAAATTACTCAGGCAATAAAACCTCAGATTAACCACTGGGACCTCGTGAAATTAAAATATTTTGTATGGCAAAGGACACTGTGAATAAAGCAAAGAAGCAACCTACAGAATGGGGAAAAAATCTTTGCCAGTTAGACATCTGATAGAGGATTAATATCTAGGATATACAAAGAACTCAAGAAATTAAATAATAAGAAATCACAAAAGCCAATTAAAAAATGGGCTATGTAGTAAGCACTTCTCTTAATATTTATACCCTTATATTAACGCTATTCTCACTTTGGGTACAGAATCTTCTCTTTTCAGATGGCAGTGACCTTGGGATGACTCAGAAGGTATCATGGTGCTGGAAAGAAGTGACTGGAGTACTGACTGACATCTCGATCACACCTTCCAAGGCTCAGGGTCTAAAGTGGAAGAGGTGGGAGAAAGAATGTAAGAGCCAAAGGAAGGGTAGGACTCCTTATAACGTGCTCCCTCTAGACATAAAGCGGCCTGGATATCCATGACCTCATAGTGCCTGACACTACCTACACAAGACCATCATAAGAGGAGGAAAAGAGTGAAAAAAGCAAAGAGGCAACCTACAGAATGGGAAAAAATATTCGCCAGCTATATATCTGATAGAGGATTAATATCTAGGATATACAAAGAACTCAAAAAGTTAAATAAGGAATCAAACAAGCCAATCAAAAAATGGGCTTTGGGGCTGGAGAGATGGCTTAGCAGTTAAGCGCTTGCCTGTGAAGCCTAAGGACCCCGGTTCGAGGCTCGGTTCCCCAGGTCCCACGTTAGCCAGATGCACAAGGGGGTGCACGCGTCTGGAGTTCCTTTGCAGAGGCTGAAAGCCCTGGCACGCCCATTCTCTCTCTCTCCCTATATCTGTCTTTCTCTCTGTGTCTGTTGCTCTCAAATAAATAAATTTTAAAAAATGAACAAGAAAAAAAGAATTTTAAAAAAATGGGCTTTGGAGCTAAATAGAGCATTCTCAAAGAAGAAATATGAATGGCATATAAGCATCTAAAAAAATGTTCTATATCACTAGTCATCAGGGAAATGCAGATTAAAACTACATTGAGATTCCATCTCACTCCTGTCAGATTGGCCACCATCATGAAAACAAATGATCATAAATGTTGGCGGGGATGTGGAAAAAAAGGAACCCTTCTGCACTGCTGGTGGGAATGCAATCTGGTCCAGCCATTGTGGAAAACAGTGTGGAGGTTCCTAAAACAGCTAAAGATTGATCTACCATATGACCCAGCTATAGCACTCCTAGGCATATATCCGAAGGAATCATCTCATTTCCTTAGAAGTACATGCTCAACCATGTTTATTGCTGCTCAACTTATAATAGCTGGGAAATGGAACCAGCCTAGATGTCCCTCAACTGATGAGTGGATAATGAAGATGTGGCACATTTATACAATGGAGTTCTACTCAGCGGTAAAGAAAAATGAAATTATGAAATTTGCAGAAAAATGGATGGACCTGGAAAGGATTATACTAAGTGAGGTAACCCAGGCCCAGAAAGCCAAATGCCACATGTTCTCCCTCATATGTGGATCCTAACTACAGATGATTGGGCTTCTGCGTGAGAAGGAAAATACTTAGTAGCAGAGTCCAGTAAGTTAAAAAGGAGATATAAAGGGAAGAGAAAGGAAGGAAGGAGGGTACTTTATAGGTTGGTATTGTATATATGTAAGTACAATGATTGAGATGGGGAGGTAATATGATGGAGAATGGAATTTCAAAGGGGAAAGTGCGGGGGAGAAGGGTATTACCATGGGATTTTTTTTAATAATCATGGAAAATGTTAATAAAAATTAAATAAATAAAATTTTAAAAAAGAGAAGGAAAAGATTATGACATCAAAACAAACGAGAGACGGATTGAGATGGGGAGGGGATGGAATGGAATTTCAAAGAGGAAAGTAGGGGGAAGAAGGAGGGTATTACCATGGGATATTTTTTATAATCATGGAAAATGTTAATAACAATTGAGAAAAAAATGGGCTATGGAACTAAGTAGAGAGTTCTCAAAAGAAGAAATATGGATGGCATATAAGTAAGAAAATGTTTTACATTCCTAGTCATCAGGGAAATGCAGATTAAACTACCTTGAGATTCCATCTCACTCCTGTCAGATTGGCTACCATCATGAAAACAAATGACCATAAATGCTGGCGAGGATGTGGAAAAAGAGGAACCCTTCTACACTGTTGGTGGGAATGCAATCTGGTCCAGCCATTTTGGAAATCAGTGTGAAGTTCCCTAAGACAGCTAAAAATAGATCTACCATATGGCCCAGCTGTAGCACTCCTAGGCATATATCCTAAGGACTCATCTCATTACCTTAGAGATATTTGCTCAACAATGTTTACTGCCACTCAATTCACAATAGCTAGGAAATGGAACCAGCCTAGATATCCCTCAACTGATGAGTGGATAATGAAGATATGGCACATTTATACAATGGATTTCTACTCAGCAGGAAAGAAAATGGAGTTATGAAATTTGCAGGAAAATGGATGGATCTGGAAAGGATTATACTAAGTGAGGTAACCCAGGCCCAGAAAGCCAAGCATTGCATGTTCTCTCTCGTATGTGGATCCTAGCTACAGATGATTGGACTTCCTTGTGAGTAGGAAGAAAACTCAGTAGCAGAGGCCAGTAACCTAGAAAAGGGATATAAAGGAAAGAGAAAGGAAGGGAGGCGGGTACTTAATAGGATAGTATTTATATATATAAGTAGAAGAATAGATTAATGGGGGTGAAAAGGCCCAAAGTGAGGTCAGGGGAAGACATTGAGTAAAGGAAAGGTGGAGGGAGAGCTAATCAAAATCTAAGAGGATATAAATAAATCATATGGAAACCTACTTTTTTGGACAATGGAACACTCAGGAGATTGTTGTTAGAAAGTTTTCAGTGCCAGGGATGGGATACCTTCCAGTGAGTTGTTGGCCAGGGAGGTCCCTGATGCCCCCAAAACATTACAGGCCTTTGCTGAAACCCTTGGTTTCCCACCAGGAAAAGATGGTAAGACCCTATTGTTGAGGACTCCACATACTTGGGCTGCAAGGCCACTGAGAAATCCTGCTGGAACTGAGCTGATAACCTCCTCCATGTAGACCAGCTGACAGAAAGCTGGAAGAAGCCATTCTGCATGCAGTTCAATGGGAGAGAGAGAAATCACCAGTGAAGATACTCAACAGTGGACACTGCAAGCCTTATATTTGCCAGCCAGACCAAATGAGCCAATGGGTGCAATAGTGGCACACCTTTCATGGTGGAAACGAACTGCCCTCTAATTGGACTAGAGGCCCACTCCATGGGAGCGAATATATCTCTGATACTGAAACCTTAAAACAGGGGTAGTCATAGAGCCCTAGAGGTGTAATGTCTGCTGCTGTCTGGCTAAATGTATATACTATGCTTATCAAACTGCCCAGTAAGCACTTCTCTTAATGTTCATACCCATATGTTAATGCTACTATCACTTTTGGTAAAGAATCTTCACTTTTCAGATGGCAGTGACCTTGGGATTACTCAGTAGGCATCATGGTTGTGGTGGTTTGATTCAGGTGTCCCCCATAAACTTAGGTGTTCTGAATGCTAGGTTCCCAGCTGATGGAGATTTGGGAATTAATGCCTCCTGGAGGGAGTGTATTGTTGGGGGCGGGCTTATGGGCTTTATAGCCAGTTTCCCCATGCCAATGTTTGGCACACCCTCCTGTTGCTGTGTTCCTTCTTATGTTGGCCAGGGGGTGATGTCCACCCTCTGCTCATGCCATCGTTTCCCCCTGCCATTGTGAAGCTTCCCCTTGAGCCTGTAAGCCAAAATAAACCTCTTTTTCCCAGAAGCTACTCCTAGTTGGGTGATTTCTACCAGCAATGCGAACTGGACTGCAACAATGGTGCTGGAAAGAAGTGACAGGAGTGCTCAGTACTGCAATATCTCAATCACACCTTCCAAGGCTCAGGGTCTATTGCAGAAGAGGTGGTGGAAAGAATGTAAGAGCCAAAGGAAGGGTAGGACTCATTCCAACGTGCTCCTCCACACACAAAGTAGCCTGGATATCCATGACCTCACAGTGCCTGCCACTATCTACACAAGACCATCACAATAGGAGGAAAAGATCATGACATCAAAATAAAAGACTGATTGAGAAAAGGAGGAGATACGATGCAGGATGGAGTTTCAAAGGGGAAAGTGGGGGGAGGGAAGGCATTACCATGGGATATTGTTTACAATCATGGAAGTTGTTAATAAAAAAATTTTAATTAAAAAAAAGAACAGAGGCTATGGAGCTAAATAGAGCATTCTCAAAGGAAGAAATATGAATGGCATATAAGCATCTAAAAAAATGTTCTATATCACTAGTCATCAGGGAAATGCAGATTAAAACTACATTGAGATTCCATCTCACTCCTGTCAGATTGGCCACCATCATGAAAACAAATGATCATAAATGTTGACGGAGATGTGGAAAAAGAGGAACCCTTCTACACTGCTGGTGGGAATGCAATCTGGTCCAGCCGTTGTGGAAAACAGTGTGGAGGTTCCTAAAGCAGCTAGAGATTGATATACCATATGACCCAGCTATAGCACTCCTAGGCATATATCCGAAGGAATCATCTCATTTCCTTAGAAGTACATGCTCAACCATGTTTATTGCTGCTCAATTTATAATAGCTGGGAAATGGAACCAGCCTAGATGTCCCTCAACTGATGAGTGGATAATGAAGATGTGGCACATTTATACAATGGAGTTCTACTCAGCGGTAAAGAAAAATTAAGTTATGAAATTTGCAGAAAAATGGATGGACCTGGAAAGGATTATACTAAGTGAGGTAACCCAGGCCCAGAAAGCCAAATGCCACATGTTCTCCCTCATATGTGGATCCTAGCTACAGATGACTGGGCTTCTGTGTGAGAAGGAAAATACTTAGTAGCAGAGTCCAGTAAGTCAAAAAGGAGACATAAAGGGAAGAGAAAGGAAGGGAGGAGGGTACTTAATAGGTTGATATTGTATATATGTAAGTACAATGATTGAGATGGGGAGGTAATATGATGGAGAATGGAATTTCAAAGGGGAAATTGGGGGGGGGGGAGGGAGAATTACCATGGGATATTTTTTTATAATCATGCAAAATGTTAATAGAAATTTAAAAGTAAAAAAAAAAAAAAAAAGGAAGGAACTGGGAGGTTGGTGTGCGGCACACAATTGAAATACCAGCACTCAGAGGACGGTGGCAGGAGGGTGGCCACGAGTTTGAGGCCAGCCTGAGCCATATAGCATGAACTGGGTTAGTCAGAGCTACAGCGTGAAACCTTGTGTCAAAAACAGGGGACATGGCTAAGTGGTTAAAGATGCTGGCTTGTAAAGCCTCTTGGCCTAGGGTTTGATTCCCCCGTAGCCACAAAAAGCCACCTGTACAAGGTGGCACATATGTCTGGAATTCACTTTCAGTGATGGCAAAAGGCTTGCAAATAAATGAATATATAAAGAGCAGAGACTAGTTGGAAAGAAGAAGGGCTCAATGAAAGAGGGATGGAGGGGAAAAAGTGACAGGAGCTGTAAAGATGGCTTAGTGGTTAAGGCACTTGCCTGCAAAGCCAAAGGACCCAGGTTCAATTTTCCAGGACCCTCACAAGTCAGATGCACACGCTAGTGCATGCCTTTGGTGTTCGTTTGAGGGCTAGAGGCCCTGACACGCATATATATCCAAATACACGTATGAGAAAAGAATGAAGACTACAGAAAAGGTATCCACACAGGTAAATATTTAATTTTCATATATTTTATGTACTCATAACAAGCCATTTAAACAAAAATTATAGTATACTTTGGGGCTTATAATATATGTAAAAATGAGAGCCATAATAATGCCAAAGAAAGAAAAAAAGAAATGTGGGACTGGAGAGATGATTTAGTGGTTAAGACAAAGGACATCAGTTCAATTCCCCAGGACCCCCCGTAAGCCATATGCACAAGGTGGCACATGTGTATGGAGTTCATTTGCAGTGGCTGGAATCCCTGGTGTGCCCATTCATTCCCTCTCTCTTTTCAAGCAGGGCCTCACTCTAGCCCAGGCTGACTTGGAATTCACTATGTAGTCTCAGGGTGGCCTCGAATTTAAAATGATCCTCCTACCTCTGCCTCCTGAATGCTGGGATTAAAGGTGTGTGCCACAATGCCTGGCTTACTTCCCTCTAAGTATTAATGTTATTCATTAACAAAACTAAGTTCGCATGGTGGTTCATACCTGTAATCTTAGCACACAGGAAGATAAAGCAGGAAGACTATTTTGAGATTGAGTCAAGCTATACAGCAAGTACCAGGACAGAGCAACATAGCAAGACCTTGTGTGAAATTAGAAGACTGGGTGGCTAGAGAGATGGCTTAGCAGTTAAGGAGCTTGCCTGCAAAGCCTAAGGACCCATGTTCAACTCTCCAGATCCCATGTAAATCAGACACACAAAGATGAGGCAAGTGCAAGGTCACACATGCCCACGAGGTAGCGCAAGCATCTTAAATTTGATTGTAGTAGCTGAGGCCCTGGCGCATTCTCTCTGTCCCTGTCTGTCTCTTGCTCTCTCTTCCTCTCTCTAAAATAGAAAAAGAATAGAAGACTGGAGGCTAGAAGATGGCTTTCAGTTAAGACACTTGCCTGTAAAGCCTGATGACCCCAGTTTGATTCCCCAGTGCCACGTAAAACCAGATGCACAAAGAGGTGCCTGCATCTAGAGCTTGTTTGCAGTGGCTAGAGACCCTGGTACACCCATTCTCTCTCTCCCTCTCTCTCTCTCTTCTCTCTCTCTCTCACAAATAAATCAATAAAATATTAAAAAAAAAAAAAACAATTTAAGAAGCCAGGCCTGGTGGTACACTCCTTTAATCCCAGAACATGGGAAGCAGAGGTAGGAGGATTTCTATGACTTTGAGACCACCCTGAGACTACATAGTAAATTTCAGGTCAGCATGGGTTAGAGCAAGACCCGACTTCAAAAAAGCAAAGGGGGTGGGGACTTGAAGCCAGATGTGGTGGCGCACGCCTTTAATCCCAGCACGTGGGAGGCAGAGGTAGGAGGATCACCATGAGTTCAAGACCACCCTGACTACATAGTGAATTCCAGGTCAGTCTGAGCTAGAATGAAACTCTACCTTGAAAAAACAAACAAACAAAACTTGAGAACTGGAAAGATGGCTTAGCAGTTAAGGTGCTTGTGCTTGCCAGTAAAACCAAGGGACCCAGGTTTGATTCCCCAGTACCCATGTAAAGCCAGATGCACTAGGTGGCATGTGGAGTTCGCTGGCAGTGGCCAGTGGCCCTGGAGCACCCATTCTCTCTCCCTCCCTCTCAAAATAAAGAAATAAACTTGAAGATAAAATTCATAAAAGGTTTGTTTTTAGGGAAAAAAAAAACCTAAAAACTAAAGTCCATCAACAAGTTGATAAATGCACTGTGGTGTGTCACACAATGAGTATTTACTTCTAGGCACCAAAAGGGATGAGATATTGGATCCAGCCACACTTATGGACCACAGAAAAGAACTATAGAGGCCCAAAGTCCTTACCACAGCAAGGATGGTTCCATAGAAAACTCTAGAAAACACAAACTGGTGGAAAATAAGAGACTGCACTAGTGGGTGCTAACCAGAGATAGTCAGGTGGTGGGAGAAATTACAGAACAGGAAATGAGGAAATCTTTGAAGATGAAGGATATGCTGACCTTTCCCCAGCAACCGTTGACTGTCATTAGCTCCTCAGGGAGGACAGAGCCACATGAGCTTCTCTCCCGTCCATGATGCAATGTGGACAAGCTTGCATTTGTCTTGTGCAGGTAACCACCACCACGGAGAGCTTGTGAAGGCAATAGCCATGTCGTCTCAGGAAGACGCCGTTCCACAGCACTCCTCCTGCTGTTCCCTGAGCCTTGTGCAGAGTAATAGAGACGTCCCATTCAGTGCTGAGCACCCACCAGTCACTGTTCTCAGCACTTTGGTGAGCTTTGGGTCTCCCCAGTAGTTGCCACCCATTGCCAAAAGCTTCTCTGAGCCAGGCGTGGTGGCGCATGCTAAGGCCACCCAGAGACTACATGTGAATTCCAGGAGAGCTTGGGCTAGAGCGAGGCCCTACCTCAAAAAACAAAAACAAAAACAAAATTTCTCGGAGCAAAGGTGATGCTCTAACAAACATAACTGTTTAGAGAGCACTTCTTTCCGTGGGTACGTGTGGTGGTTTGAACATTTGTCTCCCATAGGCTCAAATGTTCCATTAAAGCTTGTAACTTGGGTCTCCAGTGCCCTGGCTGGAGAAGGTGGCGTCACTGGGGGTGAATTCTGGGGTCCCATCCAAAGGGAAACAAATCTGATTTCCAGCCAAAGGTATGCAGAGAGGTCCGAGGTCTGGCGCGTTTGTGGTGTGTGCGCTGCTGTTTGCTGGCTGCAGTCTCTCTCTGCTTGCATGTATGAAGCCCATTCTCCCACCCCTGACGGAACGCCCCTTGGATCTGGAAGCTTGAAATAAACCCCTTCCTCCCATAAACTGTGCCTGTTTTGGATGTTCATGCCAGTAATGTGGAGCTGACTATAACACAACATATCCATTTAGCCAAACAGGTACTATCTCCAATGAAACAATTTTTACAACATGAAAAAAAAATTACATGTGTACCTGTGCAAATTCTAAGGCCATCAAGTACATACAAAAAGTCTTTTTTCTGTTTTACACACATGTATCTTAATTTTCTCATTAAATATTAAAGACAGACAGCTTTCCATATTATCAGAAATACTTCTTTTGTTTTTGTTTTTGAAGGTAGGTTTCCCTCTAGCTCAGGCTGCCTGAAATTCACTATGGAGTCTCAGGGTGGCCTTGAACTCATGGCAATCCTCCTACCTCTGCCTCCGGAGTGCTGGGATTAAATGTGTGTGCCGCCTCGCCTGGCTCTTAACTGTTTTTTTTTTTCCCTTTGTTTTTTGCAGTGCTGGAAATCAAATTCAGGGCCTCATATACACTAGTCAAGCACTTTACCACTGAACTATATCTGATTCAGCCCAAAGAAGGTGTTTTAACTCCTTGCAGTGTTGAGGATCAAACAGGACATTGAGGGTGCTGGCAAGTGCTTGATTACTTAGCCCCATTCAGTCTCTTACCTCATTTTGTTATATGATTATGTTATATGTTTTATTTATTTACTATTTTACATGAGAGAGAGAGAGGAAGAGGCAGAGAGAGAGAATGGGTACACCAGGGTCTCTAGCCACTGTAAACAAACTCAAGATGCATGCATCACCTTTTGCATCTAGCTCTACGTGGGTCCTGGGGAATTGAACCCGGGTCCCTTGGCTTTACAGGCAAGAGCTTAACTACCCTATTTTACATTTTATAGAGCTGTAGGTAGAAGCCAGGGCTTATGCATGCCAGTTGAACTTTCTGGCACTGAGCTACAACCCAGCCCATAGGTCCTGTGTTGTATTGTGTTTTGCAAGGGAGTTAGGGATGAAATCTTGCTTTATAGGCCAGACTAGCTTTGAAGTCTTGATTCTCCTGCCTCAGCATCCTCAGTGCTGGGATTAAAGGTGTGTGCCAAACCCGGCTCTACCCTCTCCCACCTCACTTTGTGCGTCTGTGTGCATATGTGGATTCAGGCCCATGTACGCCACAGCCTGCAGGTGAAGTTCAGAGGACATTCTCTGTGTCAGTCCTCATCTTCCACCTTGTTCACATATGCTGAGCTCTCCAGGCTAGCTGGCCTGCAAGCTTCTGGGGGTTCTCCTGTCTTCATCTTCCTGGAGGCACCCTGAAATGACAGGCACTTGCCTACTACATCTGTCTTCCTAATGGTTCCGGGGATCCCAACTCAGGAACTCAAGCTTGCACAACAAGCGTTTTATCCACTGATTTATCTCCTCTGTCTCACCTCTTTTTATTTATTTATTTTTGTTTTTGAGGTAGGGTCTCACTGTAGCCTCAGTCTCAGGGTGGCCTCGAACTCATGGCGATCCTCCTACCTCTGCCTCCCAAGTGCTGGGATTAAAGGTGTGCGCCACCATACCCAGCTTTCATCATTTTTTAAAAAAATAGCAACTATGTACTATGATTGCTAGACATTTCAGTTATTTCTAGTTTGCTAGATGTTGAAATGAACATATTTTGAAAATACTTTCCAGCACACATACACAAGAAAAGGATTTGTGCACTTAAAACTTACATAACATTTATCCTGGAATTTTCTGTGGCAAACTCAAGCATCCTGGCTTCACCTGAGTTGAAGACTCTTGTAAAAAACTCCTCAGACTGCTAGAGACAGTAGCAAAGAGCTGCTATGACTTCTGCCTGCCACCACTGATCTTCCTTTGCAATCATAAGAGACATTTATGACGTGCTGAACCTTTCCTTTAGGAGATTCCATAGCTTTAAGAGCATCTTTTTTAAAAATAAATATTTTTAGCCAGGCGTGGTATGCACGCCTTTAATCCCAGCACTTGGGAGGCAGAGGTAGAAGGATCTCTGTGAGTTCGAGGCCACCCTGAGACAGAGTAAATTCCAGGTTAGCCTGGACTAGAGCAAGACGCTACCTCAAAAAACAAAACAATATATAAATAAATATTTATATATTTATTTGAGAGAGAGAGAAGGAGTAGAGAAGTACAGGTATGTCAGGGCCTCCTGCAAATGAACTGTAGATGCATGCATCACTTTGTGCATCTGGTTTATGTGGGCATTGGGGAATCAAACCCCAGGCTGCCAGGCTTTGCAAGCAAGTGTCTTTAAATGCTGAGCCATCTTTAACCAGCCCCTTAAGAGCATCTTAAAGATGAGGCCACTTACACCTAGGAATCGTTAAAAAAAAAAATTAAACATGATCTGGGCATTGTGGCTCCTTCCTTTAATCCCAGCTCACAGAAGCTTGAGATAGGAGGATTGCCATGAGTTCCAGGTCAGACTAGGCTACAGTGAGATCTTGCCTCAAAAAGTGGGGGGGGCTGGAATTTTGAAAAAGGGGGGCTGGAGAAGATAGTTTAGTGGTTAAGGTGCTCACCTGCAAAGCCAAAGGACCCTGGTTCGATTCCCGAGGACCCAGGTAAGCCAGATGCACAAGGATCCATATGCATCTGGAGTTTGTTTGCAGTGGCTGGAGGCCCTGGAACACCCATTCTCTCTCTCTCTCTCTCTCTCTCCTTCTTTCTCTGTCAAATAAATAAATAATACTTTTAAAAAAGAATATTAAAATAGCAATAGTGCTGGAGAGATGGCTTAGCAGTTAAGGCACTTGTCTGTGAAGCCTAAGGACCCACATTTCTCTCCACAGCCCATGTAAATCAGACATAAGTCAGATGCACAGTGAGGCAAGAACCAGGTCACACATGCCCACTAGGTAGCACAAGCACCTGGCATTGGATTTCAACCACTGAGGTCCTGAAGCACCAATTCTCTCTCCCTGTCTCTCTCTCTCAAAATAAAATAAACCTCTCGTGGTGGCATATGCCTTTAATCCCAGCACTCAGGAGGCAGAGGTAGAAGGATGGCCATGAGTTCAAAGCCAGCCTGAGACTGTATAGACTACATAGTGAATTCTAGCTCAGCCTGGCCTAGAGCAAGACCCTACCTTGAAAATCAAAAATAGCTGGGCATGGTGGCGCACACCTTTAATCCCAGCGCATGGGAGGTGGAGGCAGAAGGATCACTGTGAGTTCGAGGCCACCCTGAGATTACATAGTAAATTCCAGGTCAGCCTGAGCTAGAGTGAGACCCTACCTTGAAAAATCAATCAAACAAACAAACAAACAAAAATACCTTAAAAAGATAAAATAGCAATAAAGTGTATTCAGCTTTACTCTTTTCCTAGATATTTTCTGTGAATCTCAAGTAGCCTGGGCCACAGAATGAAACTCTGTCTCAGCAACAAAAGAACAAAATAACCTTATATTGTGAAGTCCTCTAAACAAATTGCCTTAGAATCTATAGCAAACTGTTAAACTAGGTGTGTGACACCCACCTGTTATTTCAGGCTAAAGCAGAGGATCAGACAAGCCAATGCAGAGTCTGTCTAAAAAGGAAATAAGGAAGCGGGCATAGGGGTGCATGCTTTTAATCCCAGCGAGGCAGAGGTAGGAGGGTCACTGGGAGCTTGAGGGCAGCCTGGAACTACAGTGAGTATCCAGCTCAGGCTGGGTTACAGTGACACCCTACCTTGAAAACAAACGAAAAAACAAGGAATAAAGAACTGGGCTGTGGCTTAGAGGATAGAATGCCAGCCACCCATGCCCTTAGTCCCGAGTTCAATCCCTAATACCTCCTTAAATAAGGTGTGGCACACGCCGTAATCTTGGCACTCAGAAGGTACAGGGAAAATTCACGGTTGTCGTCAGGGACATAGTGAGTTTCAGGTGAACCCAGGCTACACAAAATCCTGTCTTTAAAAAAAAAAAAATCATCTATTAGAATTGTACAGAGCCACTGAATATATAATAATAAATATTTCTTTTTCTTGTTTCTTTTTGTTTTTTGAGGGGGGTTCGAGGTAGTGTCTCAGCCTAGCCCACACTACCCTGGGATTAAAGGCATGCACCACCATGCCCAGCTTTTTTTTTTTTTAGGCAGGGTCTCTCGCTCTAGCCCAGGCTGATCTGGAATTTATTCTGTAGTCTCAGGTTGGTCTCCAACTCACAGCAAACTTCCTTCCTCTCCCTCCTGAGTGCTGGGATTAAAGGCATGTGCCACCACTCCTGACAATATTATTTGCTTACTTATTTGTGAGAAAGAACAACAGGCACACCAGGGCCTCTAGCCACTGCAAATGAACTCCAGGTGTATGTCCTACCATATGCATCTGGTTTTTGTAGATTCTGGGGAATCAAACCTGGGTCCTTAGGCTTCACAGACAAGTGCCTTGATTGCTAAACCAACCTGTGTTTTTTGCTTTTGTTGTTTTTGAGGAAGCGTTTCATTCTAGCTCAGGCTTGCCTTGAACTCACAGTGACTCTCCTATCTCTACCTCCCAAGTGCTGGGATTAAAAACATGTGCCACCATACCCAGCCTCAATAATTTTAATTTATTTGCAGAGGGGAGTGGGCACACCAGGACCTCCTGCCACTGCAAATGAACTCCAGACACATGTGCCACTTTGTGCATCTGGCTTTAAATACTGAAGAATCAATCCCAGGCCATCTGGCTTTTGTAACAAGTGCCTTTAACCATTAAACCATCTCTCCAGCCCCCACAAATCAGTATTTCTGTAAGTAGCAAGATCTTGAAAATGAAAATTCAATAAGTCTACAAGAGAATCAGATGGTCTGCATAGTAAACATCAGAGCAACCTAATAGGACTCTTAAAAAGAAAAAAAGAAGGGGAGGGGTGTCAGATGCCTTTAATCCCAGCACTTGGGACGCAAAGGACCGCCATGAATTCGAGACCACCCCGATTATGTAGTGAATTCCAGGTCATCCTGAGCTACAGTGAGACCCTACCTTGAAAACCAGGAAAAAAAAAAAAGGCTGGAGGGATGGCTCAGCACCTAGGTGCTTGACTAAAAGCCTAACTACATGGGTTCGGTTCCCCAGTACTCACGTAAAGCCAGATGCATAAGGTGGCTCACATGTCTGGAGTTCATCTGCAATGGCTTGAGTCCTTAGAATGTCCATTCTCTCTCTCCCCCTAAATAAATAAATGAATAAACAAACAAAAATAGTTGCCAGGCATGGTGGCTCACACCTATAATGCCAGTACTAGGGTGGATAAGATAGGAGGATCACCATGAGCTTGAGGACAGCCTGGACTAGAATGAGTTCACCCTGCCTAAAAAAAAAAAAAAAATTCAAAGACAGAAATGAAGTCCACAAGAGAGAGTAGACATCTACACAGCGAACCAAGTAAGACTGGTGTGGTGGGCTGGATGTAAGAATGTCCTGGTGTTTGTAAAAAAAGTAAACTTCATACCTAGTCAGCAGTGGTGGAACCTTTGGGAAGTGGAACTTTACTAGCTCATTCCTGCTGCTTCCTCCCAGCTAAAGGGACAAATGTGATGTCTATATGACACCCTGGCTGTCTGTTCTGCCATGATAAACCTCCCCACAGAAACCGTAAGCCTAAGCAAGCCCTTTCACCCACATTGCTTCTGGACCGTTGTTTTGTCCCCAAATAAGAAGGTAACTGTCACAGCTTGGGACGTACTTCACTGACATAGTGCATCCCTAACATACTGAGGTTGACCACTACACATGCATGCACACACAAAACATGGTGATCAAAGTAAATGAAATACCCTTTTCATGTACTAAAGGTAATTGTATAAACACTTTAATTCTCCCCAAATTGATTCATAAATACAATTATAATCATAATCTCAGAAGATTGCCAGTAATGGTAGCACATTTATAATCCCAGCACTTAGGGTGCAGAGGAGGAAGATCGCAAGTCCAAGGTTAGCCTGTACTACACAATAAGATCCATCTCTAAACAGGGCTGGAGAGATGGTTTAGTGGTTAAGGTGCTTGCCTGCGAATCCTAAGAACACAGGTTTGATTCCCCAGGACCCATGTAAGCCAGATGCACAAAGTGGCACATATATCTGGAGTTCGTTTGCAATGGCTGTAGGCCCTGATATGCCCATTCTGTCTCTCTAATAAATAAATAAATAAATAATCTGTGCATGCTGGCACACGACTTTAATCCCAGCATTTAGGAGGCAGAGGTAGATCACCATGAGTTCAAGGCCACCCTGAGACTCCATAGAATGTTTTTGTGTCCTCACAACAGATAAAAATGGAGGTCTCTTAATTATTACTGTTTTTTTGAGGGAGGGTTTCCCTCTAGCCCAGGCTGACCTGGAGTCTCAGGATGGCCTTGAACTCACAATGATCCTCCTACCTGTGCCTCAAGAGTGCTGAGATTAGTGTGTGAAACAATGCCTGGCAGAGACCTCTTATTTTGGCATCACCCCGATTAAGTGTTTTTTCAATCCTCAGTACTGTAAAACATTGTTTGATGACACAGGAAATCTAGAAATGCACTTTACAAGTATACATGAAAATACTTAAGACAACATTGTAGGGTTTCTTTTTAAACTTGGGCACCTTTTATAATAGCAAAGTTGGATACAACTTGTCCAAAAGTAGAAAAATGGTTTTTAAAATTTCAGGCATGCATTAATGTTAAAATGAAACAACTTGAAGCAAACTATAAAATAAGACATAAAGAAAATCTTACACAGAAACAAACTTCCTTTGGAAAAACCTACATACACAATGTTTTTCGCAAGAGATTATGTTGACGAGGGACTTGCTCTGCTCCTGTACTGACCATTTCAGGGAGAAGAGCTTTACCTCATCCCAGGGTTTACACAGCCAGCCTTTTTGGTTGTAAAACCCCAAATGACATGGTAGAAAATGATCCATAATTACACCTGTTTTAAATCCACATGTTGTACTTTAATGATTAACAAATACTGTGTTGCTAACTGGTCTGGAAGACAGGACATGTTTTATCAAATAATTCAGATTAGTGCTATTCACAACCAGAATACAAGCAGTATTTTTTTTTCAAAATACATTTTTGGGAAACAGATGATTTACGGGAGAAAAAAGTAGGGGATCTTTTCATATTCAGACAAATAATACTGTCAAAGTGTGTTTGGACTAGAGACTTTATTTTAGAAGTATAAAGGATGGAAGCGCAATATATTTGGCATTTTTAATTTAGGTTTGTTTTATTTAAGTTTAATGTTAATTCCATGCTGTGTTTCAGTAAGAACAATACAGATTCTGTATCTGTGGCTCCAGTCAGATATCCAGTAGTACAAATTAGCTTCAAGTTACACATACTGAACAAAAGAGGTTGAGCGAGCGAAGGAGAAGGATGGGGTGGGAAGGGGAGAGGGGAAGGGGCAGGAGAAGAAACAGAGTTGAACGCGCATGCAGGCTTTTCCACACCACCTTCAATGCTAACCTGCTTCCGAGGGAGAGTGAAGTAGGCAAGAATGAGCAGCCACGGATTGTTGAACTGTTACCAGCACCATGCTTTTCAGCAACACTTCAGCAGAGTTCCAACACTTTTTATAGCAAAACCATTACAAGAAACTCCCCCCAAACAACTTTTAACCACCTCAAGCTAACACCCAATTAAGTTTAAACATTGGTATAAAATTTGATTTAAACAATTAAAAAAGAAAAATGATAGCACATTATAGTGTGATTAATCTCTTTGACGCATCACCTAGAAGTCTAATGGCTTGCAAATGTAATTTCCAATTCTAATAATGATCTTGCCACATCTGGCCCGGAGACAATACAGTAATGCTGAAAAAGCCTCTACACAGTCCTGTTAGTGTCTTAAAGAACCTAAAAGCTGGGACCAGTAAATCCACAGAAATTCACTCTTGCCTTTAAGAACTTTTGAAAACTGGGTGTTTTTTTTTAAAAATTAAAAAAAAAAAAAAGAAAGAAAAGAAAAAAGGGAGGGGAAAAAACCAACAGGGCAGGAACCTAAATTCTGAGACCAAATGTAAAAGTCAGATTTGGTGGTTCTCAGTGACAATGGGGAACTTCCAAGGGTGGGGCAGGGAGGAGGAGGGCGGTCAGAGATGGTTTCTCTTGTTGGCTTGTGTTGTATCTCATTGATTTTCATCCTCCACATCCTGCAGCGCTTCTTTATTCTGCTCTTCCCCTATAAGAAGAAAAACCAATTATTCCATACTGACTATACCAGGTTACAACAGTAACAAAGATGTTATTCCAATCATAAAGATTCCTAGTAACAATGCAACAATGTTAACAGACAGGCAAAGGATTTCTTCAATCTCCAAACCTGAGATGTCTAAACCAAGTAGCTGCTGATCACCATCCTGAAATGGGCAATAGTCAAAATGAAACAACCAAAGCACATAGTCTAATGGTTTTATGCTAAACAAACTCTTAAAGCACGCAGCCAAGTAACATTTTGAAAATGCCCTTCAAGCTTTCATGTATATCTTGGGTCAAATACTCTTTCTCAATAACCTCACCTCTTCAACAATCAACAGTATTTTGCCCCTGGGGGGTGGGGAGAGAGCTAATTTACCCACAATGTTAACATCAAAAATAATTCAATGAAGTAAAAAGCTCCAAAGGAGTTTTCTGGCATTTTATAGGGGGAGGGCGTGTGCAATTGGAAATGAAGATTTAGCACTTTGTGCCTTGGTCAGATATACCAAACTGACCAGACTGTTTACTTCAGAATGGAACAGCATGCTCAAAGTAAACCAGACCACTGAGGTTATTAAAGAAGTGCATTTGGGCCAGCCATTTCTCATGCTATTTCTTATCTTTGAACATGACAATTAGCCTAGGGGGTTTGAACTGCACTATGACATGCAGCGGAAAGCCAGGTCTATTCACTGAAGGGTCATCTCCCTAGTAACAAGCATCAACCCAGTCAGCCATAGTAAAGAAGCATGCAAGGGCTTTTGCTTAACAAAAGATGAAACAAGTAAAGAATGCATTATTTTGTAGCTATAACTCTGAGAATTTACTAGTTTAAAGTCTATTTACCAGAGGGTAGGGGTGTAGCTCAGTGATAGTGCACAAGATCAATCCCTAGCACCATGTATAAGTTATCCACACCCACATCCTTCCACACACATATACAAATAGGTGCTATGTACACCATTATGGGGCTGGAGAGATGGCTCAGCAGTTAAAGGCACTTGATAGCAAAGGCTGCTAGCCTAGGTTCAACTCCCCAGTGTACATGTAAAGCCAGATGCACAAAGGAGAGCATGCACCTGAAGTTTGTTTGAAGCAGCTAGAGGTCCTGACATATCATTATTTGTCTGTCTGCCTGTATTTCTGCTTGCAAATAATAAAAATAAATAAATAAATAAACTTTCTAAAAACCAAAAACATTATTAGATTAACCGAACACCAACAAAAACAGTTCAGATAACACCTCACACACTCATGATCCTTAAGGCATGTAGCATTTATACTGAGGGCAACGTGTAAATAGCTTGAACACTTCAGGGCGTATAAAACGATAAATGTTTGTCATAGTAGCAAGCATCAAATAAAGATGTTATAAAAATCTCTTGAGGGAAGAATATTTGATATGTGATTAAAAAGTTCCTTAAGGCCGGGCATGGTGGCACACGCCTTTAATCCCAGCACTCAGAAGGCAGAGGTAGGAGGATTGCTGTGAGTTCGAGGCCACCCTGAGACTCTCCAGTGAATTCCAGGTCAGCCTGGGCTAGAGTGAGACCCTACCTCAAAAAAAAAAAACAAAAAAAAAAAGTTACTTAAAAGTGGGACATGGTACCTTTAGTCCCAGCACTTGGGATGCTGAGGCAGGAGGACCTCTGAGTATAAGGCCAGCCTGAGCTACAGGGTAAGTTCTATGTCAGCCTGAGCCAGAGTGAGCCCCTTCCAAAACAAAATGCTAATTTAAAGCACATGAAGACTTTTAACTTGTAAGATAGAAAAAGACATGCAAAGACAAAAATAACCGTCTATCAAATGAAAATCTAAGATATATTCAACTGTTTCCCAAAGAGTAATTCATTCAATATTCAACTCAAGAAAATTCACATTAACTTTTATTTATAACAGGACCACACTAGCAAAATACAGTTAACATACAACACACACAAACCCATCTAAGCAACCATAAGGCATGCCAAAAGTTCCAAGTAACTTTGGCATACAAGTCATATAAGTCACTTCATCATAAAAGGCACACCCAACCAGACAAGAGGGCAGGGAAAGCAGGCCATAAATATCTTAAGACGATCTAACACCTTGGAATGTACAACAAGCAATTTTGTAAGCAACAGGATGGTAATATGCAGGCATGATTAGTGAAGAACCAAAACTGAAAGCAGAATTCACTGTGCCACAAGAATGACTTACAAAGTAGAGTTTAGGAAAGGAAGAGTTGGATTTTCCTTTAGGAATCTATCAAGGAGAAAGGGAGGGAGAACAATCAAATGAAAGCAACATTACAAGAAAAATAAACCAAGAGCAGGACAAAGGAAAACATCAATGATATGAGGGAACCAGATCTTGGTCCTTCTGATTGTATAAATAAAAAAATATCTGTGCCATTCCTCCCTTCCCCTGAAGAATGGTGGTATACAGAAGCATTCCCTAGATACATTTTGGTTTTGTTCCCAGATCTCCACACCACACCCCCAGGTGCTAGAGACTGTACCCAGAGTCTAAGCTGTTCTACCACTGAGCTAAATCTCCAATCCCAATGCATGTTCCTTTGCCCACTTTTATGGGCTTCAGGGAGAATGCACAAATTTCCTTTCAAGCAACTTGTGTATAAAACAATTACTTCCTAGGTTAGAGAATAAGAGGGAAAAATCACTCCTTGAGATGGGCACAGTGGTACACACCTTTAATCCCAGCACATGGGAGGCAAAGGTAGGAGAATAGCCATGAGTTCGGGCCACCCTGACACTTTAAGAGTTGGGAGGCTAGCCTGGACTACAGAGTGAGTTTCAGGTTAGTCTGGGCTGTGAGACCCTGCCTCAAAAAAACAAAACCAGGGGTTGGAGAGAAGGCTTGGCGGTTAAACACTTGCCTGTGAAGCCTAAGGACCTGGTTCAAGGCTCGATTCCCTAGGACCCACATAAGCCAGATGCACAAGGTGGCACATGCGTCTGGGGTTTGTTTGTAGTGGCTGAAGGCCCTGATGTACCCATTCTCTCTGCCTCTTTCTCTGTGTGTCACTCTCAATAAAAACAAACAAATGAGGGCTGGGGAGATGGCTTAGTGGGTTAAGGTGCTTGCCTGCAAAGCCTAAGTACTCAAAATGTCCAACTATCCAGGTCCCATGTAAGCCAGATGCACAGTGATACAAGTGCATAATGTTGCACATGTGTCCGGAGTTCAGTTACAATGGCTAGAGGCCCTGACACACTCATATATATTCTCTCTCTTGCATTAAAAAAAAAAGCCATGGGCTGGAGAAATGGCTTAGCGGCTAAGCGCTTGCCTGTGAAGCCTAAGGACCTTGGTTCGAGGCTCGGTTCCCCAGGTCCCACATAAGCCAGATGCACAAGGGGGCGCACGCGTCTGGAGTTCGTTTGCAGAGGCTGGAGGCCCTGGTGCGCCCATTCTCTCTCTCCCTCTATCTGTCTTTCTCTCTGTGTCTGTCGCTCTCAAATAAATAAATAAATAAATAAAAATTAAAAAAAAAAAAAGCCAGGCATGGTGGTGCGCCCCTTTAATCCCAGCACTCGGGAGGCAGAGGTAGGATGATTGCCGTTGAGTTCGAGGCCACCTGAGACTACATAGTTAATTCCACGTCAGCCTGGGCCAGAGCGAAACCCCACCTCGAAAAACAAAAAACAACAAACAAACAAACAAAAGTTTGGGCTGAAGAGATGGCTTAGCAGTTAAGCACGTGCCTGTGAAGCCTAAGGACCCCAGTTCCCAGTTAGAGGCACAATTCCCCTGGACCCACATAAGCCAGATGCACAAGGTAGCACATACATCTGGAGTTTGCTTGCAATGGCTGGAGGCCCTGGCACACCCATTCTCTCTCTGCCTGCCTCTTTCTCTGTCACTCTCAAATAAATAAAAAAAAGTAAACAACAACAAAAAGTTCTCGGGCTGAAGAAAGGGCATATGCCTGCAAAGCCAAAGGACCCAGGTATGATTCCCCAGGACTCATGTAAGCCAGGTGCACAAGGGGTACATGTATCTGGAGTTCATTTGCAGCAGCTGGAGGCCATGGCAGCCCATTTTCTCTCTACCCCTCCCATTTCTCTCTCAAATAAACAAAGAAAAAACTATTTATTTTTAAAAAGTTGTCAATTGAAATGTTTAAGGGTATTTCCATAGTATTTTTTTAAAGGAGAAAGTGTTCTAAATTATCCTTAAACTAAATGCAAATAACATTTTGGAAAACCAACAATTCCATGACGAATTCTCCCACGTGTAGCACTAGACCTACCAAAAAACCAATTAACACAAGGTGTAGTTCTATTTCAGTAAAACCAATGAGTTTCCTGGTATGTAAATTCAGCTAAATTTCTGTGTTTTTGCACTGGTAAAATACCAGACTTCTTGAATACAACCACTTGTAAAACTAAACATAATCATGAGGGCTGGAGAGATGGCTTAGTGGTTAAGGCACATGCCTGCAAAGCCTATGGACACAGGTTCAGTTCTCCAGGACCCATTTAAGCCAGATGCACATGGTGTTACATGTGTCTGGGGTTTGTTTGTAGTGGCTAGAAGCCCTGGCATGCCCACTGTCACTCTCTCCTTCTCTATAATAAATATATAAAAATAAAATCTTTTTAAAAAGTAAATGTTATATTAGGCTGGGTTTGGGGGCAAATGCCTGTAATCTGTCCAGCTTTGAGTATCAGAAGCAGATAGTTTGAGGCTAGTTTGGTCTACATGGTGAGTCAGGTCAGCCAAAGATATATAGGCAGTCTCAAATTAGAAAGGTAGACAGATGAAAATTAAGCCTATTCTAACACATTTTTTTCGAGGTCAGGTCTCACTCTCTCCCAGGCTAGTCTCAAACTCACAGTGACCTTCCTACCTCTGCTTCCTGAGTGTTCTGCTCTGTTCCATCAAGGTTAATCAACTGTTTGATTTAGATTGAATAGGGACTAAAACAACTAGACTTCTTTAGATTAAAAAACAGACAGGTGTATCTCATTGGTAGAGCACACGCCTAGCATTCCCAAGGCCCTAGGTTCAATGCACAGTACAGCACATTAAAATAAACAAACACATATATGAGATGGGACAGAAGAGATGACTCAGTTGGTAAAACACTTGCTGCAGAAGCATGAGGAACTGAATTTGGATCCTCAGAACCTGTGTAAAAGCCAGGCACAGCACACGTGTAATCCCAGCATAACGGAGACTGAGACAGGAGCAGCTCTGGACAGCCTAATCACTGAGCTCCAGATTCAGCGAAAGACACTGTGTCAAAAAATAAGGTGGGAAGCAATTAAGGAAGGAAGATACCCAATGTTCACCTCTGGCCCCTACACACACACATAGACCCATATGCAAACATACACATACATATAAATAAATAAAAAGGGGTGGAGAGGGCTTAGCAGTTAAGGTGCTTGCCTGTGAAGTCTAAATAACCCATTTTGATTCCCCAGAACCTATGTAAGCCAGACGCACATGGCAGCATGTGCATCTGGAGTTCTTCTGCCCTGGCATGCCCACCCATATTTTTTCTCCCTCCTTGCAAATAAATGAAAAAATAAAGTTGCGCCTGGTGGCAAAGGCCTATAATTAGTCATACAGGTGACTATGGCAGGATGACCATAAATTCACAGACCACATGGGTTACATGAGCTAGAAAGCAGCATGAACAACTTAATACAACACTGTCATCAGGGCTAAAGATATAAGGACCCAGGTTAGGTACCCACGTAAGCCAGATGTACAAGGTGACTGGTACATGTGTCTGGAGTTCATTTGTAGTAGCCCTAGTGCACCCATTCTACCTGCCTCTCTCACTGATAAAAAATAATAATAATTAAAAAGACATCTTGCTTTAAATAAGAACGGACAAAAAAGCAACAGCGCTGGACAACATGAGCAGCCCACAGCAGCTGAATACACAAGGCACTACATCAGTGCTTACACTATGGGGGAGGGGGGGAACCTGGGCATGGTGGCATATGTCTTTAATCCCAGCACCTGGTAGGCTAAGATCACAGGATAGCTGTGGGTTCAAGGCCAGGCTGGGGATGACAGTGGGTTCCAGGTCATTCTGGGCTAAAGTGAAACCCTAACTTGAAAGAAAGCAAAAAAAAGAAGTGGGAGTAATAACAGTTCAAGGGTAGACTGTTCGCCCAGCATGCTACAAGCCCTAAATTCAATCTCCAGTACTACCCCAGTAAAATGTAACATTATCTTTGCCTATCAAATATTTTTTTCTCACTATGGAATTATAAGAGGTTTAAAGACAGTATCCTGGGGTTGGAGAAATGGCTCAGCAATTAAGGCATTTGCCTGAAAGCCTAAGAACCAGAGTTTGATTGCCCAGAAGCCACGTAAAGAAAGATGCACAAAGTGGCACGGGCAACTGGAGTTCCTTTTTATGCCCATATTCACTTTCATTTTCTCTGACAAATACTTTTAAAAAGTTTTAAATATAGTATCCTTGCTCCGCCAGCGCTGGTGCCCAGTAGTGGGCGCTGGGGGCGGTTCGGAAGGGGGAGTCGAGGCTGGGGTGAACCCAAAGCAAGGCCTGGTGTGCGGACCCTACCGGCGGAGGCCGGAAGTCTGAGGTCGGAGCTCGCCGAGGAGGATTCTGACGCCTCACCGAGCCATGGACCCGCTGGCCCATAAACAAAAACCCAAAGTTAAGGAGCCTGTCAGCCGCGGGGAGAAGGCGAAGCAGAAGTCTGCACAGCAGGAGCTGAAGCAGAGACAAAGAGTGGAGAATCACACTGGATTTTACTGGGGACTGCATGGAATCTGTAGATTACTTTTGGTGCTTCAGCCATTTTCATGGTACTACTTCTTCTAATCCAGGAGCATGGTAAGACTGTGTTGAAGAAGAGTGGAAAAGTGAACACCCTTGTCTTCTGATCTTAGTGGGGACGCTTCACCTTACAGAGAAGCTGAAGGACTAAGACAAAGACAACCTGGTGCCTCCATCCTACATTCAGGAACTGTTGCCACTTGTCACCTTACCCACCATTGTACTGTTGCCCCAATATCAATTTATTAATGTTTAAAAAATTGGAATCAATTTGGAAGTGATTTGCACATATCATGTTCCTTGACCCATCACTGCCTTGGGAATATTTTATAAGAACAAGGATATTTTCTTATATAGGGGTTTTCAGATTTAGGAAATTTAACATTGAAATAGTTTTTCATGTAACTTTAAATATTTTTATTATTTAGTTGTGAAAGAGAGAGAGAGGCAGATAGGGAAAGAACGGGCACACTGTGGCCTCTAGCCATTGCAAATGAACTCCAGACTCATGTGCCACCTTGTACATCTGGCTTATGTGGGTACTGGGGTGTTGAACCTTGGTCCTTAGGCTTCACAGGCAAGTGCCTTAACTGCTAAGCCATCTCTCCAGCCCTCTTTCATATAATTTGATATCATCCTGTTAATATGGCAATGTTATCAATTATAGTGAAGTCTATAGCTTTCCTCCAATTCAAAATTATATATTAAATGTTGCATTTGTATCCTAGAGTGTACTCTAAGACTCTCAGTATTTCATTATTATTATTATTTTAGGTTTTTGAGGCAGCATTTCACTCTAGCTTAGGCTGACCTAGACCTGGAATTCACTATGTAGTCTCAGGGTAGCCTTGAACTCACAGTGATATTCCTACCTCTGCCTCTCAAGTGCTGGGATTAAAGGCATGCGCCACCACAACAGGCATTATTGTTATTAATATGTTGTTAATATTTTAAAGATTATAATCTAGCTATTTAGCTGAGTGTGATGGTGCATGCCTTCAATCCCAACACTCAGGAGGCAGAGGCAGGAGGATCAAAGTGAGTGCAAGGTCAACCTGGAACTACAGAGTGAGTTCCAGGTCAGCCTGGGTGAGAGTGAGCCCCAACCTCAAAAAAAAAAACAAAAAAAACAAAAAAAAAAAACAATCAAACAAAATCCCTAGATGTTTTTATGGAACATTCTTCAGTTTTGGCTGTTTCCCCATGATCAGCAAATTTTACAGTTTTTGGTTCAAATACTAGGAAAGTACCATATTCTTAGTATTTCATATACAGAGATGCATTCTGTTTTCTCCTCACTGATATCATTAACTGTGACAATCAATTAAGATGCTTTCCACTTTCCCACTCATTATCCACTATCTAAATTTTGTATTTGATAAACACTTGCAGTTATATACTTGCAACTAAGTAGTGGGTTCCTTATAAAGTTCATTCCCTATAGACATAGCATCTATTATCAGTCTGCATTTAGTCAAAAGATAGGGATTTCAGAAGCAACAATTCAGTATAAAAATTCATTAGTCAGGGCTGGAGAGATGGCTTAGCAGTTAAGGCATTTGCCTACAAAGCCAAAGGACCCAGGTTTGATTCCCCAGGACCCATGTAAGCCAGATGCACAAAGGGCACATGTGTCTGGAAATCGTTTGCAGTGACTAGAGGCCCTGGCTTGCCCATTCTCTCCCTCCCTCTCCTCGCAAATAGATAAAATTAAAAAAAAACAACAACAACTCATTATTCAGTAAGAAGTAGGCACTAAAAAGGATGAAAAAGAATTCTAAGAAATACAGAATTAGCATGAGGGAAAAATAAAGAGACCCCTCTCCCAGGTACTACTGTCAGAATAATACAAGTATACAGTATTAAGATTAAAGGTTGAAGATCTCCTCTTTCCTCACTACTGACCAAAATATAAAAACCAGTGGAAAGAAGATTCAGACTGACCTTTTTATTTTATTTATTTAGTTAGCTTTGGTTTTTCGAGGTAGGGTCTCTCAGTAGTCCAGGCTGACCCGGAATTCACTCTGTCATCTCAGGGTAGCCTTGAACTCACAGCAATCCTCCTACCTCTGCCTCCTGAGTGCTGGGATTAAAAGCATGTGCCACCACACCCGGCTATTTATTTTTAAACACAGTGCCTCATAGAGCCTTGAACTCTTGATCATCCACCCTCTAACTTCCAAGGTCTGGAATTGTAGACATGCCACTCTGCTCAGCAAAGATTCAGACTTTCAGAGAGATTGTGACTCACAGAAATTCACAGCCTACCAGTGTGCAGTGGCACAGTGTTTGAAGAAGTGGTCAGCAAGGGCATGGGGCAGGGCTAGTTCATAGACAAGGCCTGAGAATGGAGAAACAGCAACAGCCACCTGGATGTAACTATGAAAGCAACCAGCTGTTTGTTGTTCTTTTGAGGTCACCTGAGGCAAGAGTTACTAGTCCTTACACACCCCACCCCACCAGCTTTTAAGCCCAGGGGGTATGGAGGACTCCAGCCAGCTACCCAAGTACTTTCCTACTGCTTGCCACAGTTAGAGCTCTCTGTTACCCTCTACCATGAAGCCTCACGTTGCACCGGGTGGCCAAGTGAAAGGATTGTCTGGTGTGAGAAAAGGCACACAACATACCCAGGTAGATGTCCTACAAGGGGTAAGAGAACTCCTGCTAAAGAGCTGTGGCTGATGGGCTGTGAAGTGATTGTTGCTAGATATGTGAGAGACTATTTGTGTACTGTGGGGTGAGGAAGGAGAGTAGAAGATTATGTATATTTTGTGTGTGTTTCAAGGCATTTCTTAGATGCTCTGTGTATTCATAAAATCCTATTGCTGTTAGAGTTATTTTATAGATGACATATCTAGAAGATAAGTCACTTGTCAAAGTTTACATAGGAACTTTAGTGGGACCAGAGCTGAAATCCTAGTCTGTCTGCCTTTAGAGCTGGAAACCATGTCTTGAATGATTTATAAATAAATGTGATTATTTTTTGGTAGCTAAAAAAAGATAAATAAATAAATATAGTATCCTTGTTGGAGAGATGGCTAAGTAGTTAAGGCACTTGCCTACAAAGCCTAAGGACTCAGGCTTGACTCCCCAGGACCCACATTAAGCCAGGTGCACAGGTCAGGCATGCATACAAGGGAGCACATGTGTCTGGAATTCAATTGTAGTGACTAGAGGCACTGGCATTCTCTTTCTCTGGTACATTTTCTCTCACTCATAAAAATAAAACTTGAAGCTGGGCATACGGTGGCACATGCCTTTAATCCCAGCACTAAGGAGGCAGAGGTAGAAGTATTGCCATGAGTTCAAGGCCATCCTGAGACTACATAGCCAATTCCAGGTCAGCCTGGGTTAGAGTGAGACCCTGCCTCGAAAAACCAATAAATAAAATAAAATAAAATAAAACAAAACTTGAGCCGGGCGCAGTGGTGCACACCTTTAATCCCAGCACTTGGGAGGCAGAGGTAGGAGGATCGCAGTGAGTTCGAGGCCACCTTGAGATGACATAGTGAATTCCAGGTCAGCCTGAGCTAGAGCAAGTCCCAACCTCAACCCCTCCCCAAAATTAATTAAATTTGAGGCCACCCTGAGACTACATAGTTTCAGGTTAGCCAGGACTAAAGAAAGACCCTATCTCGGAAAAGAAAAAAACAGTGCCAGGTGTGATGGCACACATTTTTAATCCCAGCACTCGGGAGGCAGAAAGGTAGGAGGATCTCCATGAGTTCAAGGCCACCCTGAGACTACACAGTGAATTCCAGGCCAGTCTGGACCAAAGTGAAACCCTACCTCAAAAAAACAAGAATAAATTAATGAATGAATTAATTAACAATAACAACACAGTACCCTATTACAGGATGCTGTATTTCATAAACTGTACTTAATAACCAACAGTGAGAATGGCACATAATCCATGTGATGACTTGTACCTATTTTCAACCTGACTAGACCTAAAATCATCTTATTTCGTCAACTGGGTGGGAAGACCTGCTTTAATTAGGTGCTGTACCATTCCATGAGCTGGGGCTAGGGAAATGGAGGCTCCACACTTATTTTTGTTTTGTTTTATTTTTGCTTTTCGGGGTAGGGTCTCACTTTAGCCCAGGTTGATCTGGAATTCACTATGTAGTCTCAGGCTGGCCTGAAACTTACTACAATCCTCCTACCTCTGCCTCCAGAGTGCTGGGATTAAAGGTGTGCGCCACCATACCCAGCTTATTAAAGATAAAGTTTGCTTGCTCAAGTAAGAGGTCCTAGCACTCCTATAGTCTCTTCAGGATTTTTTTTTAGAGAGAACTGTCTGAGCATTCACACTCTACTGCCTACTGTGCTAAATGTGGCCAGCTGCCCCAAGCCTCCTCACTATGATGGACTGTAACTTCCTGTAAGTTAATAAAAATTCTACCTTTAACTTTAATTATCAATGAAAACAACCTAGAACAGAATTGGAAATACAAACTTTTTGTCTATTTAATTTTCATATCCTACAAACTGTGTTGTTGTTATAACTGGCATCAAATATTCTAGGGTCTCATGTAACAAAAGCTGGCCTCCAATTTGAAATGACCTTAAATTATGACCTTCCTTCCTCTTAACTTTCACATGTTGATTTCACAGGCATGTACAACCATGCCTATTTTTATGTGCTGCTGAATTTTTTTATTTGTTTTTTTGAGGTAGGGTCTCACTCTAGCTCAGGCAAACCTGGAATTCATTCTGAGTAGCCTTGAACTCACAGAGATCCTCCTACTTCTGCCTCCCAAGTGCTGGAATTAAACTGAATTTTAACACAAGATGTTGCACATGCTAGGCAAGCATTCACTAACTGAGCTACATCCCAGTTTCAAATGTTTTTTTGAGGGAGTCTCACAGTAGAACTCACCTCAATCAATCCATCTACCTTTTAAGTGCTGAGATTATATAGGTGTGACTCACTACACTTGGTTTCAATTATTCCCCCCACCCCAAGTAGGGTCTCACTCTAGCCCAGGATGACCTGGAATGCACAGTAATCCCCCCCCCCCCCGCTTCTTCAGTGTGCACACCACCACGCCCAGCTTCAGTTATCTTTTACAAAGCATTTTTGTTGTTGTTGTTTATTTTTATTTATTTGAGAGTAACAGAGAGAGAAAGAGACAGAGAGAGAGAGAGAATGGGCGCACCAGGGTTTCCAGCCACTGCAAACGAACTCCAGATGTGTGTGGCCCCTTGTGCATCCGGCTAACGTGGGTGGGTCTTGGGGAATCAAGCCTCGAAACAGGGTCCTTTTAAGCCATCTCTCCAACCCAAGAAATATTTTCATTTATTTGTGAGGAGAGAGGAGGACACAAGTTTGTTTGTTTGTTTTTGTATATTTTTGAGGTAGGGTCTCACGCTAGCTCAGGCAAACCTCAACTCTAGACAATCCTCCCACGTCAGCCTTCCAAGTGCTGGGACTAAAAGGCATGTGCCACCACACCCACCAAAACCTGTATTTTTAAAGTACGGTATATTTACAAAGACAGTAAAATGTGCTGATTTGACCAACAGACTACAGTTAATACCATGCAACACAACATTGACAGATACTGTTTTGTTTTCAATCCCCTACTACTAATACTAGTTATCTAAATGGAAACTATCACACTACTTTGCCATGTACCTGAAATAAAAATGATTTTAGGCTAATAGGGTTGTAGTAGTTTAACCAAAAAAAAAAGGTTTGTTTTTTTTTTTTTTGAGGCTGGAAAGATGGCTTAGCGGATAAGGTATTTGCCTACAAAGCCAAAGGACCCAGGTTTGATTCCCCAGGACCAATATAAGCCAGATGCACAAGGTGGCACATGTGTCAAGTTTGCTTGCAATGGCTGCAGGCCCTAGAATGCCCATTCTCTCTCTACCTGCTCATTTCAATCTCTCTCTCAAATAAATAGTGCTGGGTGTGGTGGCACATGCCTCTAATCCCCAACACTTGGGAGGCAGAGGTAGAAGAATTGCTGTGAGTTTGAAGCCACCCTGAGGCTACATTAATTCCAAGTCAGCCTGGACTAGAGCAAGACTTCACCTTAAAAAAATTAGTAAATAAATGAAAGAGGGCTGGAGAGATGGCTTAGCAGTTAAGGCATTTGCCTGCAAAGCCTAAGAACTCATGTTTGAATCTGCAGGTCCCACGTAAGCCAGACACAATGACACAAGTGTGCAATGCTGCACCTGCCCACAAAGGGGTGCATGTATCTGGAGTTCCTATGTAGTAGCTGAAGGCCCTGGCATGCCCATTCTCTCCCCACCCTAATAAACAAATTAAAAAAAAGTTTTCAAAGATAGGACAAAAATCAACAAATGTAACAAAAGTGAACTTTTACATTTAAAATTAAAATTAAGCTGGGTGTGGTGGCATATGCCTTTAATACTCGGGAGGCAGAAGTAGGATTGCTGTGAGTTCAAGGCCACCCTGAGACTACAAAGAATTCCAGGTTAGTCTGGGCTAGAGTGAAACCCTATATTGAAAAAACCAAAATAAGTAAACAAATAAAATTAAAATTAAACACATCACCACCACCAATAATTAAATTTTGCAGCATGCAATAACTGTGCAAGTGAACACATAAGAACAGATCAATTCATTTCTCCATAGAATCCAGAAGGAAATCTAGCTCCTTTGCAGATAAAGGAGTTCTACAGTTTGGTGATATAGCAAGAGCTACCACACTTACATGGCACTACTCACAAGGCCCACAGTACCACAACAATGAGGAAAATAAATTTCGGCAGAAGGTACTTCATACATGCCAGATTTTAAAATGTAACTATAATTAATAAAATAATTAACTTCTGTCCAAAATAAACATGAAGACAAAAAGAAAAAAAACCACTATTTTCCATCATCATGGCCCCAGCCATTAGAACATACTATAAAAATAAATAAATAAAGAGCCAGGATTGGTGGGTGGCACATGCTTTTAATCCCAGCACCTAGGAAGCAGAGGTAGGAGTATTACCATGAGTTCAAGGACAACCAGAAACTACATAGTATAAATTTCAGGCTATTTTGGGCTAAAGGGAGATCCAGTACCAAAAAAAACCCTGAAGAACCAAGAAATTTCTTTAAAAAGAAATATAAAATGACACAACTAGGAACACACAATGTACAGTTGGCTTACCATCACCCTGCATGTCTGAAGTCCATAGTGTCAGATTATCACGTAACAACTGCATGATAAGCGTAGAGTCCTTATAGCTTTCTTCACTCAGCGTATCCAGTTCTGCAATTGCATCATCAAAAGCTGCTTTTGCCAACCTAAAATAAATGCATAAAATATTAAATTGAAAAGTAGGTACCAAACCAGGTGTGGTAGCGCACGCCTTTAATCCCAGCACTTGGGAGGCAGAGGTAGGAGGATCGCCGAGAGTTCGAGGCCACCTTGAGACTGCATAGTGAATTCCAAGTCAGCCTGAATCAGAGTGAGACCCTACCTCAAAAAACAAAAAACAAAACCAAAAAAAAAGGTACCAGACTACAATTACAGCAATGAAACAGGTATTAATTGCTTAAAGTTGGAATTAAAATATTTAGAGTACCTGGGATTTTTTGGTGGTGGTCTTTTAAGTCAGAGTCCTCTTTTGTAAACCAACACTACTTGAAATCCCAATGCTATCTGGGTACAGTATGCATGTCTGTAATCCTAGCACTGAAGTAGAGGCAGGAGGACCTGAGCTAGCATACTGAATTCATAATCAGCCTGGGCTACATAAAACCTGGTCTAAAACCAATCAACCAACAACTAGCCCACTAGTCAACCAATGAAGCTACTCCCTTATATCACAACATATACAAAAATTAACTCAAAAATGGGCTGGGAATGTAGCTCAGTGAAAGAATACCTTGTTTGAAATTGGCATGGCCCTGGGTTTGATCCTTTGCAACATATATACAAAGTAAGGTAAAATTAGAACAGTTTCCATACACCACTGATACTATAACATTTGTCAGATAGCAAACAAGGTATGTTTACTAAAAGGTTATTATCAAAAGCATGCCTAAATCATGTCTGTAATTCTAGAATTAGGAGGCTGAGTTCCACATCACTCTGAGGTAGAGTAAGACCTACAGAGGTCTTACTGGAGACAGCTCAGCCATTAAGGCACTTGTGTGTAAACCCTAATGATGTGAGCTCAATTTCCCAGTACCAACATAAAGCCAGATGCACAAAGTGGCACATGCGTTTGTGGAGTTTGTTTGCTGTGCCTAGAGGCCCTGGCGTGCCCATTCTCTCTCTCTCTCTGCTTGCAAATACAATAGAAAACAAACACAAACAGGGCTGGGGGGAAAAGCTTAGCAGTTAAGGGGCTAGACTGCAAAACTGAAGGGCCCAGGTTCGATTCCCCAAGACACACGTAAGCCAGATGCACAAGGTGGTGTGTGCTTCATTTGCAGCAGCTGAAGGCCCTGGTGAGCTCATTCTCTATCTGCCTCTCTCTCTCTATCCCAAATATAAAGGAAGCACACATACTCAAAATACAGCCAGCTGTGATGACACATTCTAATCTCAGCTTTGAGGGGCAGAGGCAGAAGGATTGTTGTGAGTTCAAGGACAGCCTGAGACTCCATAGTGAATTCAAGGTCAGCCTGAGCTACAGAGAGACCTACCTCCAAAAACCAAAGTTTCCCAGCCTAGGCTAGATAATGACACCCTGTGGGGTGGGAGGAGAGAAGATAACCTGGAACTGGATGTAGTAGCATGCACTCTTATTGCAGTACTGAGATGACAGGGAAACTCTGGAGTTCACTGGTTGGCTAATCTAGAGTAATTAGTGAGCTTTAGCTTCAGAGACCCTATCTCAAAAGACTACAATGGTAACTGGGATGGAGAGAAGATAGATCTGTGGTTAAAGGCACTTGCTTGCAAAAGTCTGATGGCCCAGGTTCCATTCCCTTGTACACATGTAAGCCAGATGTACATGTGGAGTTTGTTTGCAGTGGCAAGTTGTTCTGGTGCACCCATTCTCTCTCCCCTTGCATTTTCTTTTAAAAAAGAGAGTATGAGCCGGGTGTGGTGGCGCACGCCTTTAATCCCAGCACTTGGGAGGCAGAGGTAGGAGGATCACCATGAGTTCGAGGCCACCCTGAGATTACCTAGTGAATTCCAGGTCAGCCTGGGCTAGAGTGAGACCCTACCTTGAAAAACCAAAAAAAGAAAAGAAAAGAAAAAGAGAGTATGAGGGCTGGAGAGATGGCTTAGCAGTTAAGCGCTTGCCTGTGAAGCCTAAGGACGCCGGTTCAAGGCTCCATTCCCCAGGACCCACGTTAGCCAGATGCACAAGGGGGCGCATGCATCTGGAGTTCGTTTGCAGTGGCTGGAGGCCCTGGCGTGCCCATTCTCTCCCTCCCTCTCTCCCTCTCTCTCTCTCTCTGTTGCTCTCAACTAAATAAATAAAAATGAACAATAAAAAAAAAGAGAGAGTATGATGGACAGCAAGCTCTGGCCTCTATACGTGCATGCACACACACAGCTCATGACAACTAAGGCAGATGTTGAGTAGGAACTGGGTAAGAGGTTAATGGGTATGTGAATATGACCAAAACATATGAAACTCAAAGAATAAAAGCAGCAGCAGCAGAGGACATTGGCTTTGGCAAGCAATTAGGATGGCTTCTTTGGATGATCTGTTTTGCTTTTTTGTTGTTGTTTTTTGAGATAGGGTCTCACTCTGGCCCAGGCTGGCCTGGAATTCACTATGTAGTCTCAGGGTGACCTCAAAGTCATGGGTCATCCTCCTACCTCTGCCTTCCAAGTGAGTGCTGAGATAAAGGCATGAGCCACCAAGCGTGGCTTGTTTGGCTTTTTGATGAGGGCAATTATATGTCAATGATTACATACTTTTCATTTAAAGAAAATATTTAATATTTAAAGAAAATACAGTAAAATTTTAAAATTCTGTAGTCTCTTTCTCCTAAATTGTTGAAGGTTGTCATTCTGCTTGTTTGTGTTGGGGGAGGGGCTCACTTCTGTAGCCCAGCCTGAATATACTTTGAGGCAATCTTCCTGCCTCAGGCTCCAGAGTGCTGGGATTACCAGGTTTGTTCCATCTACAGCCCCAGCCCCTACAAACATAAATTAGTAACAGATTCTCTTCAATCTACCAAGATTAAGTTTTTCTCATCAACACCACTGTCCTGTTATTCCAGTACACTGAGATGTGTCTGGTCTCTGTATTAAAACCCTGATTGTGAGCAGCCTACAAAACTAATCCAAATAAAGACATATCTTTTCCTCTGGGACGTTGTGTACTTCATTTTTTAAAAATATATTTTAGTTATTTATTTGAGAGAGAGAAAGAATATATGGGTGTGCCAGGGCATCAGCCACTATAAATGAACTCCAGATGCGTGTGCTCTCTTGTGCATCTGGCTAACGTGGGTCCTGGAGAGTCGAACCGGGATCCTTTGGCTTTGCAGGCAAATGCCTTAACCGCTAAGCCATCTCTCCAGCCCTACACTTTATTTTGAGAGCTTTTGTTCTCCACAACTTACCTGCAGGCACGGTCGGGGGAATTAAGAATTTCATAGTAGAATACGGAAAAGTTGAGAGCAAGACCTAAACGAATAGGATGCGTTGGTGGAAGTTCTGTCATTGCAATATCACTAGCAGCTTTGTAAGCCACAAGGCTGTTTTCTGCAGCTTCCTTCCTGTCATTTCCTGTAGCAAACTCTGCCAGATACCTGTGGTAGTCCCCTTTCCTGTAATAAAACAAATCCAAACACAAGAATTAGAGACAATACCTTTAAAAATATCAATGCTTTTCTAATACAAATACACTTAATAAATGTTTGTAATAATTTTATAAACCATTTCAGAAAAGATCAGTTCAGTTTCTTTAATGACTTCATATTAACACTGACATTGACTGAACCAAAAAAAAAAATCACCCACTACTAAAAACAGAAAAGTAGTTAAAAGGAATACTACTTACTTATTAAGCACAAAATAAATTTTTGTTGTTGGGAGTATCAGGAATTGAACCTAGGACTTCAAGTATGTGAAATGCTATCACTGAGCTATTTTCAACCCTCAATTTTTCTCTATATAAAAGATTAGATTGTGAAATGTACAGCTAGGACCAAGAAAGCCACAAAAACCCAAGAAAGGCCCAGCCTGGTGGCACATGCCCATAATCTTAGCACTCTGGAGGCAGACAAGTAGATCCAGAAATCTTGATGGCAGCCTAATGTACGCAGGGAGTTTCAGGACACCCAGGGCTATATAGCCACACCACACTTTCAAACTAACTGCAAAAAAGTAAACCAACCAAGCAAATTATATATATACATATATACTGACAATGTTAATTACTCATAAGCCATGTATGACTAAATATTTTTAAGAATCACTCCTCCCAGGTAACTAACGTTCTACCTATTATTAAGCAATTATCTTAAATGGCAAACTTTTAATCTTACATTTCCTTTCTAGTATAGAACCTACATTTTATAATAGAAAACCTTGGACTCGCCAGTGTTAGCTGCTGGAATGAGGTGTTTGTCCAGTACATCCAGAATGTCACAACAGATTAATTTTAGCTCAGTCTCAACCTGTAGAGGCAAAAAACCAAATTAAGTTCTATGAAGTATATGCATACAAATCTCTTTAAAGAGCATTAAACAGAACACACATCTATCTCTTCCCAAACATCCTCCCCATGCCACTCCACTCCTGGCTTGACTAAAAGCAGACAAAACTTGTGTTTAGGCTGAGCATGATGGTGCACGCCTTTAATTGCAACTCTAAGGAAGCAGAGTTAGGAGGGTCACCATGAGTTCAAGGCCACCCAGAGACTACATAGTGAACTCCAGGTCAGCTGCGGCTAGAGCAAGACTCCACCTCAAAAAAGCAAACCAGCATCCACAAGGCATGACCCACCATCTCCATGGGTTTGACCTGCATCCCCAACAAGGAGAGCCTTTTCGGAAAAGGAGTAGAGAAGAGGGAAAGGATGGTACCAACATGTATTGTTTACATACTAAGTATGTCCATCTCTAATTAAAAAACACCTGTTTTTGTCTTCTTAAAACACACATACACATGTTATAAAAATGCCAATGAAGGCAGGCATGGTGGCACAGGCCTTTAATCCTTGAGATCAGGAGGCAGAGGTAGGGGGATCACCTTGAGTTCGAGGCTACCCTAAAACTACATAGTGAATTCCAGGTCAGCATCATCTAGAGTCAGACCTTCCTTGAAAAAAAACAAAATAAACAAACAAACAATTGCCAATGAGTAACTCTGAAAGCCAAGCACATACGAATTTCCATTATAAGGTAACAACTGTAACTTCTACTCTATGGGAGAAAATCAAAGTGACTATGCAAACACTTACCCCAAAGGCCACCAGCTTAGAAGGTTTGAACCCAGGCAGACTGTCTCAGGAACTTACATTCTAGTATGTTTCAACAACCACTCACTTTATGGTAGAGATCCATCATCAGTATAGCAATAAAAAGTCTTTAGGCCAAAGTAAATATTGGTTTATAATGCCAAAATTAAATCATATTTCTTTTGTTTTAATAAATGGAACACTTCATGAATTTGCGAGTCATCCTTGTGCAGGGGCCATGCTAATCCTCTCTGTATCATTCCAATTTTAGTATATGTGCTGCTGAAGTGAGCACTAAACAGTACTTCTTAATGCATTCACCTTTCTTTTTATTTTCTGCTAATTCAGATACGCTTTAACCTACCCAGTACATTGTAAAAATTTCTCCCATGGCTGGAGAAATGGCTCAGCAGTTAAAAGCAGGCTTGCCTGCAAAGCCTAATAACCCAAGTTCGACTCCCCAGTACCCAAGTGACTCCCCAGTACCCAAGTAAAGCCAGATGCACAAAGTGGTGTGTGCACCTGGAGTTCATCTGCAGCAGCTAGAGGTCCTGGCATGGTGGCACACACTTTAATCCAGCACCCAGGAGGCCAAGGCAGGAGGATACCCATGAGTTCAAGGCCAGTGGGGCTAGAGAGAGATATCCTACCTTGAAAAACCAAATACAGGTTCTCCCATTTATTCTTCTATAACCCTGTCCTAATTCTACGTAATACTAGCTCTTTTCTGAATAAACTACCCCTTCTCCTGAATGTTTTCAAGTACAGATCGAGTAACTATGCCATGATCCTGGGTCCTTACATACTGAACACTCCCTAAGTCAAACCTCTCCTCAAAAATCTCATACTGAGTTTCTGTCACCAATATGTATCTATGCATTTCTCCTTCATTCACCAAGTAACTACAGCCTATGTCTCCAATATCTGATGCTGTACCAAGGTATCATCCATCATAGCTCTCTGATCTACCTACCTAGTGAACTTCTATGACCTTCACATTTCAATACCCTTAATCTTTTGTCATATACGAGCAGTGTTAAATTCTAACATTCTAGGGCTGGAAAGATGACTCAGCTTTGCCTGCAAAGCCAAAGAACCCAGGTTGAATTCCCCGGGACCCACATAAGCCAGATGCACAAGGTGGCACATGCGTCTGAAGTTCGTTTCCAGCAGCTGAAGGCCCTGGCAAGCCCATTCTCACTTTTCTGTCTGCCTCTTCCTCTCTCTCTCAAATAAATAAAATATAAAATAATTTTTAAATTAAAAAAATTAACAGTCTGTTCTTGAACTATAATGTCCTTTTTTAGTTCTTTACTCATTCTTCAGGGGCTCATTAAGAACTCAGACTCTTCACCCAATCTCGTCCCAGATTATCAGTATTTACCTTGCTTCCATTTCTTACTTAGCACAAAATTCTCAAAATCTAGCTGCTTATGGACATTTCTTCAATACCTGCACACTTCTCCTTTACTCATCCCCCAACACTTGGTTACTACACCAAGCTATATTCATTGCACCAGCATATTTGAATTGTAATAGTAATAGCAATCCCAACTTAACACTTTTTTTTTTAACAAAACTTCTTTCATTTATTCTTATATATGCAAGACAAGGTCTCTTGTAGCCAGAACAGGACTCCAACTTACTATAGCTGTTTTTTATGTCGTGCTAAGGGCAGAACTAAGGACTTCATGCAAGCTAGACAAGCTCGCTACCAACTGAGCTACACCTAGCCCCCAATTTACCTCCTTCTATTAAGATTTAAGTCACACAGACTTGTTTTCTCATCTACAAATTGAGATACCTTTCCAGAGGCTTTTTATTTATTTACTTTTTGGTGGCAGAAGTGAACAAACCCAGGGCCTTATGCATGATGGGTAAGAGTTCTACAACTAAGCAACCAAGCCCAGTGTCCAAAGCCCTGATACGTGAGTGTAAACATAAAAATTCACTATAGTCAGGGGTGGTGGCACATGCCTTTAATACCAACACTCAGGAGGCACAGGTAAAATGATTGCTGTGAGTTCAAGGCCACTCTGAGACTACACAGTGAATTCCAGGTCAGCCTGGGCTAGAGTGAAAACTTACTTTGAAAAAAATTTTTTTCACTAAAATATAATATGCACTTTACAAATATAAACAAAAAGTATATGCTAGGTGGTAACCCAAAATATACAATATCTAAGTCTAAACCCAAATTATTTAAGCTATACTCCTGAGATTTAAGCCAGATACTTACAAGAAAGAAGTTTCCTTTTCCTTCCAGATATTTTCAAGTATAAACATAAAAGGCAAAATCAGGACATACGCTGGTGAGATGGCTTGGTGGTTAAAGGACGCTTGCAAAGCCAAAGGCTGCTAGCCCAATACCCATGATGTAAAGTTATTTAAAAGGGGCCCTGGCATCCCCCCCATAAAAAATTTTTACATTTAGGAACTAACAACCATACCCATCAATTCTGTCATAAATACAGCAACATCTGCTATTGCTATAGCTTGGATAAAGGTCCCCCAATGTCTCTCTTTGCTACCTGGCTCATTATATAAGGAGCTTTGCTGTTGAGCATGCACCCTTGTCATCAGTATGCAGAAGCTAGAGTCCAGGCCAATCATGAACATGAATCTCTAAAACTGTAAACAAAAATAAACCTTTTCAGGCTGGAGAGATGGCTTCGTGGTTAAGGCACATGCCTGTGAAGCCTAAGGACCCAGGTTAGATTCTCAATGTCCCACACAGGCCAGGTACACATGGTGGTGCATGTGTCTGGAGTTTGTTTACAGTGTCTAGAGGCCCTGGTGTACCCACTCTCACTCACTCACTCACTATTTCCTTCCCTCTCCCTCCCACTGTCTATAGCAAATAAATAAAATTAAATATTTTTTTAAAAATAAACCTTTTCACCCAATGTGATGGACCATGCCTTTAATCTCAGCACTCCAGAGACTGAAATGGGAGGGTCACCATGATTTTAAGGCCACCCTAGGCTAGAACAAAAACCCCCAAAATAAATAACAAATGTTTTCATATATTAATAAAAAGAGAGCTTTCCATATTAAAACAGAATGAGGGTTGCTAGAGAGATGGCTTAGCAGTGAAGGTGCTTGCCAGAAAAGCCAAAGGACCCAGGTTCCCCAGCACTCATGTTCAGCCAGAGACACAAGGTGGTACATGTGTCTGGAGTTCATTTGCAGGGGCTAGAAGCCCTGGAGTGCCCGTTCTCCTTCCCTCTCTGCTTCTCTCTCTCAAATAAATATTTTAAAAAAGGAACAATACCAAAATTGTAAATTAATTTGTTAGCACACCTATTTCTAAAACAGCACTATTTTAAAAAGTACACTCTTGGGCTGGGGAAAATTGCTCAGTGGTTAAGGAGTTTGCCTGTGAAGCCCAAGTTCAATTCCCCAGGACCCACATAACCCAGATGTACAAGGGGCACATGTGCCTGGAGTTCATTTGCAGTGGCTGGACACCAGGTGCACCCATTCTTTTTCTCTGCCTCTTCCTCTCTCTCTCAAATAAATAAATAAAATAATAAAAATATACATACATATACACACATTCTCAGGTACATGATGGTTCCTGACTGTAATCTCAGCACTTAAGAGGCTGTGATAGAAGTGATCCTGAGCTAGAGTGATACCCTGCCTAAACAAACAAAGTAAAATCACAGGAACCAGAAAAGTGCTTGCCATGTGGACCAAAGTGGGGATCCCCAGCTTCCACATAAAAGCTGTATAGGGGGCTGGAGACATGGTATAGCAGATAAGGCATTTGCCTGCAAAGCCAAAGGACCTCGGTTCAAATTTGCCAGGACCCATATAAGCCAGATGCACAAGGTGGGGCATGCATTTGGAGTTCATTTGCAGTGGCTGGAGGCCCTGGGATGCCCATTCTCCCTCCCTCCCTCTCTCACTGTCTGCCTCTTTCCCACTCTTGCAAATGAAGAAATAAAATTAAAAGACAACCGATGTCCATCTCTGGAAACCACACAAATCCAATACAAGCATGTACACACACACAAAATAGAATCTGAAAAAAATCTGTAACTGTGTAACAATCTCACCATTTGCCGATATTCCCGAATCATTTTCAGCTTGTCCTCTCCTCCTTTGTTTTCCTCTTTCTGTTCAATGCTGCTGATTATTCTCCAGGACGCTCTTCTGGCTCCAATCACATTTTTATACGCAACAGATAAGAGGTTTCTTTCTTCAACTGTCAGCTCCACATCCATCCCTGCTACTTTCTTCATTGATTCCACCATTTCTATATAGAAAAGGTAAAATCAGACTAAAATTTACAAAATTTTGTTAACCTATCCCTTTACACGTTATCTTTTTCTGGCCAGGCTAACAGAAAACATGAATTTTTTGTTTTGTTTTGTTTTGTTTTTTGTTTTTCGAGGTAGGGTCTCACTCTAGCCCAGGCTGACCTGGAATACAGGGCGATTCTCCTACTTCTGTCTCCTGAGTGCTGGGATTAAAGGCATGTGCCACCACGCCCAGCCTATGACATAATTTTTAAAAACAACCCTAGCACTCCAGAGCTGATGCAAAAAAGACTGGGCCAAATTTGGGTCAACCCTGATGAGCACCTGGCCAGCCAAGGCTACATAGCAAGATGCTGTCTTAAAAGAGGGGGGTCTGTGGCTAGAGAGATGGCTTAGTGGTTAAGGCACTTGCCTGCAAAGCCAAAAAGGATCCAGTTTTAACTGTCCAGGTCCCATGTAAGCCAAGATGGAGGTGGCACATGTATCTGGAGTTCATCTACAGTGGCTGGAGGTCCTGGTGTGCCCATTCTTTCTCTCTCTCTCTCTCTCTCACTAATAAATAATATTTTTTGAAAGGGGAATGTGTGGAGAGATGACTTAGCAGTTAAGGAATTTGCCTACAAAGCAAAAGGACCCACGTTCTTACCCAGCACCCATGTAAAGCCAGGTGCCAGATGCACAAGGTAGTGCATATGTCTGGAATTCATTTCGGTGGCTGGAGGCCCTGGCACACCCATTCTCACTTTCTCTCCCTTTGCCACTATCTCTAAAAATATTTTAAAAAAAATAAAGAAGAACAGAAGAGATAGTTTATCAGTAGAGCATAAAAACACTAGGGCCAACCCAAAGAACTGCAAACAGATTTTTTTTTTAAGTTTTTTGAAGTACGGTCTTACTCTAGTCCAGGCTGATCTGGATTCACTATGTACTCTCAGGGTGGCCTCAAACTCACAGCAATCTTCCTACTTCTGCCTCCCAAATCCTGGATTAAAGGTGTGCCTGACCACACCAAGTATAATAGAGAATTTTTGTTTTTACAAGCTAGGGTCACACTTTAGCCCAGGCTAACTAGGAACTCTGCAGTGTCCCAAGCTGGCCTCAAACTCACACAGAGATCCTCCTACTTCTGCCTCCTGAATGCTGGGATTAAAGGTATACATTACCATGCCCAGCTTTCAAAAAGACAACTGTTTTTTTTAGTTTCTTCAACAGCCTCACTCTGGCTAAGGCTGACCTGGATTCACTATTGTAGTCTCAGCGTGGCCTCGAACTCATAGAGATCCTACCTCTGCCTCCCCAGTGCTGGGATTAAAGAAGAGTGCCACCACACCCAACTCAATTTTTTTATTTAAATGTTCATGTGGTTTATGTCAGATCTGGAGAGTCAAACATGGGTCTGTAGGCTTCGCAGGCAAGTGCCTTAACCCCTAACCCATTTCTGCATCCCTCAAAAAGGGAATTTTAACAACAAAAAAAGTTCATATAATCACCAAAACTAATATTGAGTTAAGGTAGGCATGATGGTTTGTAATCAAAGCACTCAGGAATGTGAAGGAAAAGGACCTCAAATTAGAAGACAGCCTAAGCTACAGGGAGACCTTTACTAAAATAAACCAAGCTTTACCTATAATCCTAGCCTGCCAGAGTTTTAGTGAGCTCAAAGACAGCCTAGACTATATCAGGCCTTGTGTAACCCCTCCCAAAGAAAATAGTACACTTATGAATTCACTTGATGATATAATTTTTAAAGGTTTTTTTTTTATTTATTTGAGAGCAACAGAGAGAGGCAGAGAAAGACAGAAAGAGGGAGGGAGAGAGAGAATGGGCATGCCAGTCTCTCCAGCCACTGCAAACAAACTCTAGATGTGTGCACCCCCTTGTACATCTGGCTAATGTGGGTCCTGGGGAATTGAGCCTTGAACCAGGGTCCTTAGGCTTCATAGGCAAGTGCTTAACCACTAAGCTATCTCTCCAGCCCATAATATTTTAATATATAACTTTTATTTAATTTATTTGAGCATGAGAGAAAAAAGCAGATGGACAATGGGTATTCCAGGGCCTTCAGCCACTGCAAACAAACTCCAAAGGCATGCTCCACCTTGCGCATCTGGCTTATGTTTCCTGGGAATCGAACCTGGGTCCTTTGGCTTTGCAGATAACAGCCTAACAGCTAAGCCATCCCTCCAGGCCTGATGGCACAATTTTTGATGATTTTACTATTTGTTATCACTAGGTGAGGTAAGCAAAAAGGAGTCCAGATAATCCTTGGGCTATCCCTAGAAAAAATATGAAATATGAAGCCAGGCGTGGTGGCGCGTGCCTTTAATCCCAGGAGGCAGAGATAGGAAGATTGCAGTGAGTTTGAGGTCACCCTGAGACTACAGAGTGAATTCCAGGTCAGCCAGGGATAGAGTGAGACCCTATTTCAAAAAGCAATGAAGCCGGGCATGGTGGTATATGCCTTTAATCCCAGCACTCAGGAGGTAGAGGTAGGAGGATCGCTGTAAGTTTGAGGCCACCCTGAGACTCTATAGTGAATTCCAGGTCAGCCTGGGCTAGAGTGAGACCCTACATTGAAAAACCAAAAAAAGACCAAAAAGCAATGAAATATAAAAGCTTTAGAAAATCTAAAACAGTTCAACCAATACTAACTGAATGAGGGAAATGGTGCTTTTAGAAAGCTCTTAATACCATCATTACCAAATAGCTCTCCAACTTTTACTGATTCAGATTCTCTGGTGACAAGACATAGCATCTGCATTTTAACAAGCATTCTTAGCATACAATAATAGCTTATGCAGGGCTGAAGATAAGGGACTTGCCTGCAAAGCCAAAGGACCCAGGTTCAATTCGCCAGGACCCATGTAAGCCAGATGTACAAGTGGACAAGCGTCTAGAATTTGTTTGTAGTGGATGGAGGCCCTGGCACACCCATTCTCTCTATCTGCTTCTCATTCTCTCTCTCAAAAAGAAAAACAGAATATTTTAAAAATAGCTTATGCATAAGCACATCTTTTTTTTTTAGTACTTTTTTTTGTTTTTTAATTTTATTTATTTGAGAGCGACAGACAAAGAGAGAAAGACAGATAGAGGGAGAGAGAGAGAGAGAGAGAATGGGCATGCCAGGGCTTCCAGCCTCTGCAAACGAACTCCAGACGCGTGCGCCCCCTTGTGCATCTGGCTAACATGGGACCTGGGGAACCGAGCCTCAAACTGGGGTCCTTAGGCTTCACAGGCAAGCGCTTAACCGCTAAGCCCCCATAAGCACATCTTAACAGTTAAGCAGACAATGACTTTATGAAGCACTACCTCATGGTATGTTGAAGTGGATTTAACAGCTCAAGTCTATAATTATAACCTAAGCAATTAGTAGGCTAAGGCAGTGAGTTCAAGGATGGCATTAAACTAACACTCCACCTGCTTCCATTTCCCCATTACCTTGGGGCTGAGATAACAGGTGTGCCTGTTCATGCCTGACCCTTTTTGTTCCTGTCCTCAACCCTCAAGCAAGCACCTGTAGTCCTCTGATTTCGCTGGTGTGTGGGTGTGTGCATGCAACAGAGGTTTTAT
Source organism: Jaculus jaculus (assembly GCF_020740685.1). Taxonomy (NCBI): domain Eukaryota; kingdom Metazoa; phylum Chordata; class Mammalia; order Rodentia; family Dipodidae; genus Jaculus; species Jaculus jaculus. The sequence continues at coordinate 83,195,137 of NC_059110.1, read as the reverse complement.
TCGTTTGTTTTTGTAGAGGTCAGGTATCACTCTAACCTGGCAAACCTGGAACTCATTCTGTAGCCCACGCTAGTCTTCAACAGCTATTCTCCTAACCTAGCTTCAGTGCTGGGACTCTCCACCTCATTTTTATTTATTTATTTGTTTATTTATTTATTTATTTTATTTGAGAGCGACAGACACAGAGAGAAAGACAGATAGAGGGAGAGAGAGAGAATGGACGCGCCAGGGCTTCCAGCCTCTGCAAACGAACTCCAGACGCGTGCGCCCCCTTGTGCATCTGGCTAACGTGGGACCTGGGGAACCGAGCCTCGAACCGGGGTCCTTAGGCTTCACAGGCGAGCGCTTAACCGCTAAGCCATCTCTCCAGCCCTCCACCTCATTTTTGAGGCAGGTTTTCTCTCCCTGAATCCAGAGCTTAATGATTCAGCTAGCCAGAAAGTATGAGGGGATCCCATCTCTGCTTCCCCAGCACTAAGATTACAGGCACATGCTAACATGCTCAGCATTTATGTGGGTGCTGGTGATCCAAACTTGGGTCCTTACACTTGCACAGCAAAAACTTTTATTCATTGATCCATGCCCCCAACAACCCTAGCATTTCACTTTGAATGGAGGGCTGTGGAGGGAGGGGTCCCAAGTTCTAGTTTCAGATAGAAAGACTCAATCAAAAATAGGGGGTGGACACTTTGGGTAGAGAACCTTTCTCTTTTCAGATGGCAGTGACCTTGGGATGACTCAGAAGGCATCATGGTGCTAAAAAGAAGTGACAGGAATGCTCAGCACTGCAATATCACTATGACACCTTCCAAGGCTCAGGGTCTATTGTGAAAGAGGTGGTAGAAAGAATGTAAGAGCCAAAGAAGGGTAGGACTCCTTACAACATGCTCCTCCAGACCCAAGATGGCCTGGATAGCCATGACCTCAAAGTGCCTCATGATAGGAGGAAAAGATCATGACATCAAAATAAAACAGACTGAGATGGGGAGGGGATATGATGGAGAATGGAGTTTCAAATGGCAAAGTGGGGGGAGGGAGGGTATTACCATGGGATATTGTTTACAACATGGAAGTTGCTAATACCTTCACTTAAACATCTATGAAGCAATGCACAAAGAACTGTATTGTGATAAAACTACAGAAACACCAAAAATAAATAGATAGCATACATAGACTAACGGCCAGGCATAGTGGCACATGCCTTTAATCACAGCACTTGGGAGTCAGAGGTAGGATCACCCTGAGTTCGAGGCCACCCTGAGACTACATATTGAATTCTAGGTCAGCCTGAGCTAAAGTGAAACCCCCACCAAAAAAAACTGAAAAACTACAGAAAGAGCAGTTGTCCTTTTATTAAATAACAGCTTTGACACATAAAAATACCATAACAATCTACAAATTTGAAGTATACATTTAATGCATTCACAGAATATCCAAAGAGTTTGACAACAGAAAATCAATTTTTTTTTTTTTTTTTTTTTTTTTTTTTGGTTTTTCAAAGTAGGGTCTCACTCTAGCCCAGGCTGACCTGGAATTCACTATGTAGTCTCAGGGTGGCCTCAAACTCACAGTGATCCTCCTACCTCTGCCTCCCGAGTGCTGCCACTAAAATCGAACTCCAGACACTTGTGCCACCTAGCAGGTATATCCAACCTTGTGCTTGCCTCACTTTTGCCGTATTTGGCTTACATGGGATCTAGAGAGCCAAACATGGATCCTTAGGCTTTGCAGGCAAGTGCCTTAACCACTAACCCAACAAAGCCACCTCTCCAGCCCAATTTTTGAACATTTTTTATCATTTCAAGAAATGGGTACAAGTGAGAGGTCCTGCTTCAGTAAGTAAGGTGAAAAGGAAGGCAACCAATGTCTGTCTTTGGTTTCCACACACACCCACACACCACAACCATACAAAAAAATCAAACGGGCTGGAGAGGTGACTTAGCGGTTAAGGCGCTTGCCTTCAAAGTCAAAGGACCCAGGTTGGATTCCCCAGTACCCACATAAAGCCATGTGTCGAGAGTTCATTTGCAGTGGTTAAAGGCTTTGGTGCACCCATTCTCTCTCCCTCCCAACCTCCCCCCCATATATATGTATGTACACATACAAACATACACACACATATAAACACGTGTTCTCCTCTCTCATAAATAAATATATTAAGGCCAAGGAGGCCCCTGATGCCCACAAAACAACACAGACAACTGCCAACGCTCTTGGTTTCCCAGTAAGAATAGATGGTAAATAAAAGCCTACTATTGAAGATTCCACATACTTGGGCTGCAAGGCCTCACTCAGAAATCTTGCTGTAGCTGAGCTGAAAACCTCCTCCACATAGACCAGCTGACAGAAAGCTGGAAAAAGCTATGCTGTATGCAGTTCAATGAGAGAGAGAGAGAGAGAGAGAGAGAGAGAGAGAGAGAGAGAGAGAAATCACCAGTGAAGATACTCAACAGTGGACACTGCAAGCCTTATGTTTGGCCAGCCAGGCCAAATGAGCCAATGGGGCAACAGTGACATGTGTTATGGGAAAAACCAACTGCTCTCTAATTGGACTGGAGGCTTGCTTCACAGGAGGAAATGCATGCCTGATATTGAAAAACCTATGTCAAGGGAAGTTGTGAGCCCTTGGGGTGTAAAGCCTGCTGATGTCTGGCTAAATGAATATACTATACTATGCTCACCACACTGCCTAGTAAGCAATTCTCTTAATGTTCATACCCATATATTAATGCTACTCTCTGGTTACAGCAGCTTCTCTTTTCAGATGGCAGTGACCTCAGGAATGATTCAAAAGGCCCCATAGTACTGAGAAGAAGTAACAAGAGGAGTGCTCAGCCCTGAAACATAGGTATCACACCTTCCAAGGCTCAGGATCCATTGCGGAAGAGGTGGTAGAAAGAGCCAAAGGAAGGGTAGGACTCCTTCAATGCAATCTTCCAGACATAAGACCATCAAAATAGGAGGAAAAAATGATTAACATCAAAATAAAAGAGGGGGGCAGGCGTGGTGGCGCACACCTTTAATCCCAGGACTTCGGAGGCTGAGGTAGGAGAATCCCTGTGAGTTCAAGGCCATCTGGAGCCTACAGAGTGAATTCCAGGTCAGCCTGGGCTAGAATGAGACCCTACCTCAAAAAACCAATAAAGGCAAGCTAGGAGGCATGGTGGTGGCACATTTTCAATCCCAGCACTCAGGAGGCAGAGGTAGGAGGATCCCTATGAATTCAAGGTCAGTCTGAGACTACATAGTGAATTCCAGGTCAGCCTGGACTACAGTGAGACCCTACCTCAAAAAAACAAAAAGAAAAAAAACAGGTATCATTGAGATGCTGTCCCATGCATGCAAGCAAACAACGAGGGGCTATGTGTCAAACAGTGGTACAGATAGCACTTATAGCAGGTATAAACCGAGTGGAATTCCCAACACCAGAAAAAAAGACAAAGATGTAAAAGGCTTACTCTGAGCAGGGTGTGGTGGCACATGCCTTTAATCCCAGCACTAGGGAGGAAGAGGATCACCATGACTTCAAGGTCAGCCTGAGACTACATAGTGAATTCCAGGTCAGCCTGGGGCTAAATAAAGATCCTACCTTGAAAAAAACAACAAAAAAGAAAAAATCCAATAATGAAGCATATGCCTTTTACCCTAGTACTTTAGCAGTGAGATCCTGCCTCAAGGGGGGGAAAAAAGGCTTGCTCTCCTATCAACAGGGTATTCAGCCTCCCAGCAAGCTTGATTCTCCCATGCACATCCTACCTGGATATAGAGGTTTTAATCTTACAGAGAAAAAGAAAATACCTAAAAGTGGACATGTTTCTACCAACTAAACTGACAGACTACTATTAAGTTTGTTTAGAAAAAAAAAAGTTTGTTATTTATTTGTGGGGGGGAAGGGGGGGAAGGGTGGGCAAAACAGGGCTTCCAGCCTCTGAAATGTGCCACTCTGTGCATCTGGCTTTATGTGGGTATTGGGGAATCAAACTCAGGTCCTTAGAATTTACAGGCAAGTGCCTACCACTAAGCCATCTCTCCATCTCACCCCCCCCCATCATTTTTTTGGAGACAAAGCCTGTATTTCCAATTGCTGGGATGACAGGCATATGCTACCACACCCAAGAGTGCTCATAGAAGAAAGCCCTGTCCAAACACTAAAGAACACAGGAAGGGAAGAAAAGGACATAGCATCATAAAATGGTTTTCCAGGAAGGGTGGAAAGATATCTTAATGGATAAATGCTTCCCTAAGTAGTTTGGATGCCCAGCACCCACATAAAAGGCCAGGTGTGGGGCCAGGGAGGTGGCCCAGTGGATAAAATGCCTGCCATACAAGTTTGAGTACCTGAGTTCAGATCCCCATCACACAGAAAGCTGGACACAGGAAAGCATGTGTAATCCTAGTCATGCCCATGGGCCAAAAGAAAAGCAAAAGACAGTTGAACCCATAGAAGCCCAGGGGTCAGGTACCCTGGTGAATGCAGTGAAGAATTTGAGACCCTGCCTCAAAGGAGGTAGAAAGAAAAAACTTGACACTTGAAGCTATCCTCTGCCCACCATACATGCATGTGATGTGGGATGCTTGCACCTGCACTCATACATGAACAACAAACAAATAAAAAACAAGCATAAATAAATACCTACCACCTCAATATTCAGTAAGCCAAGGAAGGAGTCTGGCCATGACTTCTAGGCCACTGTGGGCTACAGAACAAGAGAACAAGTTCCGTATCAGCCTGATCTAAAGTGAGACCTTGCCTCAAGAGGAAAAGAAAAGAAAAAGGATGCCGGGCGTGGTGGCTCACGCCTTTAATCCCAGCACTAGGGAGGCAGATGTAGGAGGATAGCCATGAGTTCAAGGCCACCCTGAGACTACAGAGTTAATTCCAGGTCAGTCTGGACCAGAGTGAGACCCTACCTCGAAAAAACATACATACATAAAAGAAAAGAAAAAGGAAGAGGAGGAGAAGAATGGGCTAGAAATGGCTTAGCAATTAAAGGTACTTGCTTGCCAACAGCCTAGGATCAGTTCCCCAGTACCCAAGTAAAGACAGATGCAAGTGGAGCCAAGAGTACCTAGTACACTCATATTCTCTTTCTTTGTTGCAAACAAGCAAACCAAAATATTTTTTAAAAATGCAGAATGCCGGCTCATGCCTTTAATCCCAGCACTTGGGAGACAAAGGTAGTAGGATTCCTATGAGTTCGAGGCCACCCTGAGAATACAGACTGAATTCTAGGTCAGCCTGGACTAGAGTGAAAAATCTACCTCAAAAAAAAAAAGTGGAGAAGTACTGAGAAAGAAACCTGACATGAATCTAGCTTTCAGTCATGGATGTGTTACTCAGCTTCTCATTGCTGGGACAAAATACCCAACAAAATCAGTTAAAGGGGCCTGAGGAGATGGCTCGGCAGTTAAAATGGCCTTGCTTGCAAAGCTGCTGGCCTGGATTCAATTTTTCAGTACCCATGTAAAACCAGATGAACAAAGTGACACATGCTTTGGGAGTTCATTTGACCGAGTACCTGCCCTGCAAGCATAAGAAACCTAACTTTGGACCTCCTCCCCTTACATGAATGTAAAAGACAGGAGTGGCAGCACATGCCTGTAATTGCAGCACTAGGGAGGCAGACCTGAGTTCTACATCAACCCAGGACTACATAGTAAGTTCCAGTTTAGTCTTGGGGGGAAAGGGAGAGAAACAAAACAAGAACAGGAACAGGCTGGAAAGATGACTCTGCTAGTAAAAGCACCTGCTAAGTAAGCATATGAACCTGAGTCAATACCCAGCACCTACATTTTTTAGAGATTTTTAAATTTTCTTTTTAGAGAGAGAGAAAACAGGGCCTCAGCCACTGCCATCACATTCTAGATGTTTGCAAGTGCTCATGTGCAACCCTGTGCTTGCCTCACCTTTGTGCATCTGGCTTACATGTAATCTGGAGAGTTGAACATGAGCCCTTAGGCCTTGCAGGCAAACACCTTAACCACTAAACCATCTCTGAGCCTCCACTACACACACACACACACACACACACACACACACACACACACACACTGGTTTTCAAGATAGGGTCTCACTCGCTCAAGCTGACCTAGAATTCACTATGTAGTCTCAGGGTGGCCTCAAATTCACAGCAATCCTCCTACCTCTGCCTCCCAAGTGCTGGGATTAAAGGTGTTCACCACCACATGCGACACCACTTAATTTTTTTTTTCTTTTTTTTTTAAATTTTTATTTATTTATTTGAGAGCGACAGACACAGAGAGAAAGGCAGATAGAGGGAGAGAGAGAGAATGGGCGCGCCAGGGCTTCCAGCCTCTGCAAACGAACTCCAGATGCGTGCGCCCCCTTGTGCATCTGGCTAACGTGGGACCTGGGGAGCCGAGCCTCGAACTGGGGTCCTTAGGCTTCACAGGCAAGCGCTTAACCGCTAAGCCATCTCTCCAGCCCACCACTTACATTTTTTAAATTAAAAACAAAGGGTTGGAGAGATGTCTCAGTGGTTAAAAATAAGTACTTGCTTGAAAAGCCTGCCAGTCCAGGGTTCAATTCACCAGTGCCTACTACATAAAGCCAGATGCACACAGTGATACAGGCATTATACTTTTGCTAAAAAAACAAATGCTTCTCATTGCCAGGCGTGGTGGCTCATGCCTTTAATAATCCCAGCTCTCAGGAGGCAGAGGTAATCAAAGCTAACATTTAGTGTCATGTGAATAGGCTATAGTAGTCATGATTTGTCAATTGTGGGAAAAAATTATTATTTTATTTATTTATTTATTAAATAATTATTTATTATTATTCCATATATATACTGTGAAACTATAGGGGTATTGCATTTACAGAATTCTTTTTTAAAACTTTTATTTATTTTCAAGCAGAGAGAAAGAGAGAGAGAAGAGACACAGAGAATGGGAGGATCAACATGAGGCCCCCCCTGAGACTACGTAGTAAGTTCCAGGTCAGCCTGAGCTAGACTGAGACCCCTACTTCAAAAAACAAGTTGGGTGTGGTGGCGCACACCTTTAATCCCAGTGAGACCCTACCAAACTTAAAAACTTCTGCTGTGGGTTCTTAAGGTACCTGAAACTTAAGCCTTCACTTTGTGTGTGTTTGTGTCTGTCAATCGCTTTTATTTTGGATTCAGGTATAGGCAATCCCCTGAATTCCAGGAAGAGCAAAACCTCACAGAAAACCCTAAGATCAGAGTATTTATGTATGACTTCCTCATGACAGTAAGGCAGCACCCTGGAGGAGAAGTGATCATCTTTGAACCAGATTAATTCCCTACAGTGATGACAATGAGGACTTGTCAGACCACCCTGCAAAACCAGAACCAAGATAATGATCAACCAGACTACTTCTCAACCAATACTGTTGTACTACATGCATAGATCTTAACCCTTGTCTCAATGCTTCCTCTATATAAACTCAAGACTCACATCAGGCCAGAGATGGACCTGTGTTCACTGGATTCCTTTATTTGTTTCTCCTACCAATGTGGCCACAGTGAATGAATTCCTCTCCAGCACAGTGGGAACAGGGTGACTGAACGTAGTCTGTCGGGGCTGCCAGAACGTGGGCTTTTGCCTTAAAAACTCCAGTTATTGGGCTGGAGAGATGGCTTAGTGGTTAAGCGCTTGGCTGTGAAACCCTGGTTCGAGGCTCGATTCCCCAGGACCCACGTTAGCCAGATGCACAAGGGGGCACATGCGTCTGGAGTTCATTTGCAGTGGCTGGAGGCCCTGACGTGCCCATTCTCCCCCCCCCCCCGCCTCTTACTTTCAAATAAATAAATAAACATAAAACCAAAAAAATTTTTTTTAAAAACTCCAGTTATACACCCAAGGTAAACTGTTTTCATTGTGTAAACATACCTGTAACCCCAGCACGTGGGTGACTCAGATAGGAGGATCAGAACTTTAAGGTTATCAACAGCTACAGCCAAGTTGGAGGCTAGCATGGGATGCAAGACCTTGTCTCAGAAGAAGGAGGAAGAAGATGAAGAAGAACAGAAGTGAGGAGGAAAGGGGGAGACTGGGCTTGGGGTTGGGGTTGGCATGCCTTTAACCCTATCATTGGGAGACTGAGAGATGCAAAGATCACTGTGAACAAGGCCAACCTGTACTACAGAGTCAAACGTTGTTGTAAAAGAACAAATTAGGAGCCAGGTGTGCTGGTGCATGCCTTTAATCCCAGCACTCAGAAGACAGAGGTAGGAGGATCACCCTGAGACTAGAGCTAGAGTGAAACCCTACCTCAAGAAACCAAAAAAAAAAAAAAAAAAAAAAAAAAAAAGGGCTGGAGAGATGGCTCAGTAGCTGCCTACAAAGCCTAATGACCTAATTCCCCAGTACCCACATAAAGCCAGATGCAAAGTGGCACGTGCATCTGGAGTTCATTTGCAACAGCTAGAGAACATGCACCCTCACTGCCCACTGCTTGCAAATAATGAAAATAACTTTAAGGGCTGGAGAGATGGTTTAGTGATTAAGGCACTGTTGCCTGCAAAGCCTAAAGATTCAGAGTAAATGCCCCAGTACCCACATAAACAACATGTACAAGGTGGCACATGAATCTGGAATTCATTTGCAGTGGCTTTTGGTCCTGGTATTCCCATTCTCTCAACTAAGTAAAATATTTTTTAAAATTTATTTTTTTAAAAAAGGGTAGCCAGAGCTGGGCATGGCGGCATACGCCTTTAATCACAGCACTCGGGAGGCAGAGGTAGGAGGATCATCGAGTTCGAGGCCACCCTGAGACTACACAGTGAATTCCAGGTCAGCCTGGGTTAGAGATCCTACCTCAAAAAAAAAAAAAAAAGGTAGCCAAGCAAGATGGCACACACCTTTAATCCCAGCACTCAGGAGGCAGAGATAAAAGGATCACTGTGAATTCAAAGTCAGTTTAAACCTACAAACTATAGTGAATTTCAAGTCAGCCTGGGGCCACAGCAAGACCCTACCTCAAAAAAGTAAATAAAATAAAATAAGGACTGGAGAGAGCCAGGCAAGGTGGCACACGCCTTTAATCCCAGCACTCTGGAGGCAGAGGCAGGAGGACTGCTGTGAGTTCGAGGCCACCCTGAGACTCCATAGTGAATTCCAAGTCAGCCTGGGCTAGAGTGAGACCCTATCTCGAAACCCCCCCCCCCAAAAAAAGGGCTACATAGATGCCTCAGCAGTCAAAGTGCTTGCCTGTGAAGCCTAAGGACCCAGGTTCAATTCCCCAGTACCCACATAAGCCAGATGTGCAAGGTGACACATCTGCAGTGAGTGGAGGCCCTGGCACACTCATTCTCACCTTTCTCTCAAATAAATATTTGTTCAAAAACCGGGGGGAAAAAAAGCTGGACATGGTGGCACATGCCTTTAATCCCAAAATCCCAGCATTTGGAAGGTAGAGGTAGGACAATCACTATGAGTTCAAGGCCACCCTGAGATTACATATCAAATTACAGGTCAGCCTGGACTAGAGTGGAACCCTACCTTGAGAAAAAAAAAGAAAAAAAAAAACCTGGAGTGGTGTCGCACACCTTTAATCCCAGCACTCATGAGGCAGAGGCAGGAAGATCGCCCTGAGACTACATAGTGAATTCCAGGTTCAGCCTAGGCTAGAGTGATGGGGGGGGGGCAGCCAAGTATGTTGATGCACGCCCTTAGCCCTTAATCTCAGCATTCGGGAGGCAGCTGCAGAAGGTTGCTGTGAGTTCAAGGCCACCCTAAGACTACAGAGTAAATTCCAGGCTAGCCTGCACTACATCAAGACCCTACTTCAAAAACAAAGGGGTAGGGGTATAACGTCTGCTGATGTCTGGATAAATGTATATACGTTTATCAAACTGCCCAATAAGCACTTCACTTAATGTTCATGCCGTTATATTCATGCTACTCTCACTTTTGGTAGAGAATCTTCTCTTTTCAGATGACAGTGACCTTGGGACAACTCAGAAGGTATCATAGTGCTAGAAAGAAATGACCGCAGTGCTCAGTACTGCAGTATGTCTATCACACCTTCTAAGGCTCAGGGTCCATTGCGAAAGAGGTGGCAAAAGAATGTAAGAGCCAAAGGAAGGGTAAGACTCCTTACAACATGCTCTTCCAGATACAAAATGGCCTGGATATCCACGACCTCACAATCCCTGACACTACCTACACAAGATCATCATCATAAAAGGAGGAAAAAAATCATGACATCAAAATAAGAGAGACTGGAGGGGATATGATGGAGAATGGAGTTTCAAAGGGGAAAGTGGGGGGAAGGAGGGTATTACCATGGGGTATTTTTTATAATCATGGAAGTTAATAAAAATTTGAAAAAATAATGGAGGGTTGACCTGGATATCCATGATCTCACAGTGACTGACACTACCTACACAACACCATAATAGGAGGAAAAGATCATGACATCAAAATAAGAGACTGAGAGGGGAAGGGGATATGATGGAGAATGGCGTTTCAAAGGGGAAAGTGGGGGGGAGGGGCATTACCATGGGATATCACTTATGATCATGGAAGTTGTTAATAAAAATTAAATTTAAAAAAAAATTTTAAGAAGGAATACCATGGGGGAAAAAAAAAAACAAAAGGGGGCAGTCTGGAAAGATTCCCCAGTACCTATATAAAACCAGATGCACAAAGTGGCACATGCATCTGGAATTTGTTTGCAGGGGCTGGTGGCCCTGGCATGCCCATTCTCTTACTCTCTCAAATAATTTTTTTAAATGCCCCAGGCATGGTGGTACACTCCTTTAATCCCAGCACTCAGGAGGCAGAGAAAGGATTGCCCTGAGTTGAAGGCCAGCCTGGGAAACAATGAATTTCGGGTCAGCTTGGGCTGGAGTGAACCTCTACTTTAAAAAACCAAAAATATAGAAAACATACAAATGGGTGGTATACCCAAATTGTTTTTGTTTTTGTTTTTGTTTTCAAACAGGGTCCCAGGTAGCTCAGGCTGGCAGGTAACTTTAATTTAATTGTCTGTCTTTAGTGATGACTTGCCCTCCTAGTAAAAGGTACACAACCACATAGCTCTTTTCTATCTCTCATAAATTTGGAAAATCAGTTCCGGATATCTTTACTCTCCCAGGCCCAAACCTGTAATCACAACTTATATAATGGAGGCAGGAGGATAACGATTTCAAGGCCAGCCTCAGCTACATAATGGAGTGTGAAGCCAGCCTGAGCTATCTACACCTAGTTTAAAACTGTAAAAATGGGTGGAATTTTCTGAACAGAGCTAGAGAACTAAGAGAATGGTAAGCACCTAGGCATAGTAGTTAATAGTGGATGGAATTATCACAAAGTTTTATTATTACAGTAAGTTTTACTTTCAGACAGTTTTTTCTTTCCATTGGTTTGAAACAGGATCTGTGTGCAGCCAAACTAGCTTCCAATGCAGAGTTTTTCAGCCTCACCATCCTAAGGAGCCAGGCTTACATGTGCACCACCATGTTCATCTGAAGTATGTTCTATTTAAGTTTGGGGGCGGTGCCACTTTTTGCATCTGGCTTTTCATAGGTACCAAGAAACTGAACCTGGGCCAGAAGGTTTTGAAAGCAAGCACCTTCAACCACCCAGCCATCTCCCAGTGCTGAAAATTAAGTATTTTATGACAATTTTATGGAACTGCAGAGGTGGCTCAGGGAATAAAGGACACTTACCACACAAGCTTGAGGATCAGAATTCAGATACCCAGTACCCACATAAATCTAGGGTATGGTGCTATACACCCGAAATCCCAGCACTCAGGAGGTAGAGAAGAGGATACTCAGGACAAGGGGATAACTACCCAAATCACCAAGTTCTGATTTCAAATTAAACCCTACCACAGTAAATGTGAGTAAATGTGGTAGTGATTAAGATAGAACCCAACCTCTAATCCCCACAAACACACACAATAAAAAGTTTTGTTAACGCACTTTATACAAGTAATCAGTGAAGCAGTCATTGATGTGGGACAGAGAACCCTGCATAGAGCACTGCTGTTAGTAATTCAGATTAACTTATTACATATTAAAAGCAGTAGTTCTTCTCTGACATGATATGCACATCTAGAATTCTAGCATACAGGAAGGGAGCTGAGACAGGGGATCTTAGGTTGAGGCCATGTGCTACATGGGGAGAACCAGTCACAGTAAAAAAATTTTAAATAAGAGTAAATCCAAAAAGCACTCATACATTAACTGGAGTATAGTCCTGAAGAGACCTTTTGCCTATTTTGTTCATTAATGTATCTCAAATGTCTAGAACATAGTTAGAACTCATGATGTATTATTTACAAATGAGTATGAAAGTTGCTTTGATATTTTGAATACTTTTTTTTATTAAAGAGAGAGCAAATGGGCACACCAGGACCTCTAGCCACTGCAAGCAAACTCCAGACACATGTGCCACTTTTGGTGCGGGGCTTTACATGAGTACTAACTAGGAAATTGAAACCAATCCGACAGGCTTTGCAAGTAAGCACCTTAACTTACGAGCTATCTCCCCAGCCCAGTTAAAAAAAAAAAAAAAAAACAAACTTTTGAAGCACGGCCTCATTATAGCTCAGGCTAGCCTCACACAATGATCTGTTGACCTCAGCCTCCTGTGTTGGGATTAAAGGCATGCACCTACTCTGGGCCTGAATTAAGTATAATTTAACTGATAGCTTTCTATTAATCAGAACTTTTTTTTTTTCAAGGTAAGGTCTCAGTCTAGCCCAGGCTGACCTGGATTTCACTACATAGTCTCAGGGTGATTTTGAACTCAATGCCATCCTTCTACCTCTGCCTCTACCTCTGCTGGGATTAAAGGCAGTATGCTACCACGTCAGGCTTGGAAAAGTTTTTTAAACCAGAACTCTTTCATTACCCACACAATTGGTATGTAAACACTGTTAAATTCCTAGTCAATAATCATACATAGAAATATTAACACTGATTATCATTTACATAACATGAAAATTTCATTGCAAATCTATTAAGTAAAAGGTGTGTGTTAAAGAGGGATAATCTATAATTACTAGTCTCAAAAGAACTGGATGCTTATCATTCCAGGCATAACACATGCCTGCAATCCCAGCATGCAGGAAGCTGAGGCAGGGGGACTGCTGTGAATGGGAAGTCAGTATGTGCTACGTACAAGTAGCAAACCAGCCACAACTACAAGACAGAGCCTGTCAGGAAAAACAGAAAGAAAGAGGAAAGGAAAGGGAGAACTGAGAAGGAAAGGAAGGAAATGTGAAAAGTAAAAGTTGCAGAGCAGCTCAAAAGTGTTGGTTGGAAATAAAACAAAATGAACAAGGCTGGGGACTTAACTCAGCGGTAAAGTGGCTATGTGACTACTTACCAGGTTGTGAAGAAGAATTTAAACCTTAACTTTCTGGGAATGGAGGTTTTCTTAGTTTAAATGACTGGATGTGGGGGAATAGTATGTACTGTCAACATTCCAAGTTAAGGCAGGAAGATGGAAGTGTAAAAACAGTCCGGGGTCTAAATAAATTGGAGGGACTGGGGAGATGGCTCAATGATTAAAAGTGCATAATTTGTTCAGACTCAAAAAAAAAAAGTAGCTTAAGCCAGGCATGGTGGCACACGCCTTTAATTCCAGCATTCAAGGCCACCCTGAGACTACATAGTGAATTCCAGGTCAGCCTGGGTCGAGTGAAACCCTACCTCAAAAAAAATCAAAAAAGCTTATTTCCTAATATGATGTCAACAGATCCGTAGCAAAAATATTTGACCTTTTACATTGGATGTTTCACAGTAATACTATCAAGTTAAGTATTACATTCTACAACCACCAAATAGCTCTAAAAATTAGTAGACATATCACACCTTCCAAAGCTCAGTCTATTGCAGAAGAGGTGGCAGAAAGAATGTAAGAACCAAAGGAAGGGTAGGACTCCTTACAACATGCTCCTCCAGACACAAAATGGCCTGGATATCCATGACCTCACAATGCATGACACTACCTACACAAGATGATCATAATAGGAGGAAAAGATCATGACATCAAAATAAAAGAGAGACTAATTGAGAGGGGGAAGAGGTATGATGGAGAGTGGAGTTTCAAAGGGGAAAGTGGGGGAAGGAGGGCATTATCATGGGATATATTTTATAATCATGGTTGTTAATAAAAACAACTTGCAAAGAAAAAAAGTAGTAGACCATGCATATAAACACTATACAGCTGAGGAATCCAATGATTGCAAGGTCTTTGTACTACACAACATCTGCCAAAATATAAGTTAAAACTCTTAAGAAGTAGTACAATATCTCCTTCTAATTTCACATACAAATGAAGAATTAAACATATTTCATACTGTTTTAGCTTGGTTAAGTCTTAATCATAAATCAAAACTACCAAAAACAGATTTGTTCAGTTCCTCTGGCCATCTATTGAATGGGTGAAGAGTCAAAACTAATTTCAAGGCCATGTGTGACGTGTTCGCCTATAATCCCAACACTTTGGAGGGTAAGGCAGGACTGCCATAAATTTGAGGTCAGCCTATACTACAGAGACTCTCACCACCTCTACCACAAGTTATTGGCAGTTAACAATTGCTGGGGTAGAGAGAGATCTCCTTTTGGCAGTGTAGCCACTGGTAAACTGCTCCAGTAAATAATACCCCTCACCCACGTTCTTGTAAGAAAGCCACTCTAAACTTATTGGGACACACACACACACACACACACACACACTTTCACTCACTCTCACACACACAAACAGCATCAAAGCACAAGTGGGACTAGTTGGGTAGAAGGAATTCAGGCCAGGCATAGTGGTGCACACCTTTAATCCAAGCACTTGGGAGGGCAAGGTGGGAGGCCAGCCTGGGCTGTAAGACCCTACCTTGAAAAAAAACAAGGAAATAAAGTCATTATGTCTTCTGAACAGGATTTGGTATTCTAAACACAACAGTCATAAGGCTGATACTAAAAATGAATATAGAGGACACGTTCTGAGCTTAAAGCCAACATCTATTACATTTTTAAACACAGAACTAGCACAGGGCTGACATAACAAACCAGTGTATCTGGCTTTGACATTATCAGTCAGACCGGTTGGCATGCCAGCTAGCTCTATTTTCAGTAACTACCATATATCCTAGACTTTTCCCATTCCCCCTCTGGAGGGTGGTAAGGGAACAAAGAAAGATTTCTTTTCCTTTGATCTATCTTCTGTTCTGCCAAATGCTACATTCATCTGAAAAAGAAAACCAAATTTTTCAGAACTTACATTTAAGATATCTCTGGGGTGAGAGACAGGCAAAGCTTAGCAAACTTTCTCATAAATGAAAAAACTGCCAGGCACAGGCCTCTATTCCCAGCACTCGGGAAGCAGAGGTAGGAGGATCACCATGAGTTCTAGGCCACCCTGAGATTATATAGTAAACTCCAAGTCAGCCAGAGCTAGAGTAGGCTGGAAAGATGGCTCAGCTTGCCTGCAAAGCCAAAGGTCCCAGGTTCGATTTTCCTGTACCCATGTAAAGCCAGATACAAGTTGGCACCCAGGGTGTGGGGACACCTGAGTCGGGCACGGTGGTACAAGCACTCAGGAGGCAGAGAAGGGAGGATCACTGTGAGTTCAAGGCCACACTGAGACTACACAGTGAATTCCAGGTCAGCCTGGGCCAGAGTGAGACCCTACTTTGGAAAAAAAAAATGCTACTATGTCTGTAATTTCACCACTCAAAACACTTGTAGAAGGAATATTTTGAATTTAAGGCCAGCCTGGTCGAATAGCAAGGCTACCAACAAAATCAACAGACACAATGACTAAGAAGTAACAGTAAGACTTTAAGTAAGATTATCTTAGGGTCAAAGTTTGTAAGCCAAGGGCAATCCCTAGTTTATGCTAACTACTTCAACCCTCTTTGTCAAGGGGTCCTAACTTGAATAAGAAATTATGATCCTTTTATTGTGACTTGCCACCATTTAGCAACTTTTTTGTTTTATTTAGTTAGTTAGTTAGTTAGGGCAGATAGAGACAATCAGCTCACCAGGGCCTCCAGCCACTGTAAACAGATACAAGTGCCAACTTGTATCTGGCTTTACATGGGTACAGGAAAATCGAACCTGGGACCTTTGGCTTTGCAGGCAAGCTGAGCCATCTTTCCAGCCCACTATTTAGTAAACTTTAATGAGCTTCTGAAGTTGTTCCTAAGGCCTGGTTAAGCACCATCATTTAGTTAATGAATGCATTCAAACCATACTTATAATGGCAATTCAGTTTGTCAATTTAGATTAATTATTAGTATATGTGTTCCTCACTACCCTTTAATGACTGAAGTATATCTTACAGCTATCTAGGCTAGCAGAAACATTTACAAGTCATGTGCCAACTACTGGCCCTCAAACCTTTTAACATCGTAGATGGTATATGTGTAGGTGCATATGTGTTGTGTACATCTGAATGTGGAAGCCACAAAACCTTGGGTGTCATCCTAAGAAATACCATCCACCTCCTTTGACACAAGGTGTTATGGTTGGTTGAAGGTAAAATGTCCCCCATAGCTTCATGTGCTTGTGATATAAGCCTTTGGGGGTGGAGCCTTGCTAGATAGAGATATTTAGCCCCACTTAGCTAACTCCCTCTACTTCCTGCTACTGTGGAAATGTGGCAACCAGCTGTCTACTCCTGCCGTGACGAAACTTCCCACTGAGACTATAAGACAAAAATCAATTTTTTCTTTCAATAAGATGCTTCTGGCCAGATGTTTTGTGCCAGACACTGCTACACAAGGTATCTCACTGGCCTGGAGCTTGCCAATTAGGCTAGACTGATTGGCCAAAAAAAAAATCAAGCCTCAGGGATCCTCCTGTCTCTGCCTCCCAGGGTTAAGATTATAGGACTGGCACCTTTTTATGAAACCAGGCAGCTTTAAGGACCTTCATTTATACAAAGATGAGAAAGTAAAAGTATTTTAGCACTGTGTGGAATTGCATGTCTAGTCACGTCCCAGCAGAGACAATGATAAACCATGGTTTTTAACAAAGTAGGAAGGCAGACATGGTGGCACACACTTTTAATCTCAAAACATGGGAGGCAGAGGTTAGGAAGAACAGCGTGACTTTGAGGCCACCCTGAGACTACACAGTGAATTCCAAGTCAGCCTGGGCTACAGTGAGACCCTACCTGAAAAACATAAAATGGCACATCAGCTTGCAGATCCTTTGCAGTTGCAAGAGGCCTTGGCATGCTTTCTAAGAAATAGTTTGTTTAAAAGTGCCGGGTGTGGTGGCACATGCCTTTAATACCAGTACTTGAAGGAAGATGTAGGAGGATGGCGGTGAGTTCGAGGCCATCCTGGGACTACATAATGAATTCCAGGTCAGCATGGACTAGCGGGAGACCTCAAAAAACAAGACAAAACAAAAAAAATTTTTTTAAATATTTTTTTTGTTCATTTTTTATTTATTTATTTGAGAGTGACAGACACAGGGAGAAAGACAGGTAGAGGGAGAGAGAGAAAGAGAGAATGGGCACGCCAGGGCTTCCAGCCTCTGCAAACGAACTCCAGACGCGTGCGCCCCCTTGTGCATCTGGCTAACGTGGGACCTGGGGAACCGAGCCTCGAACCGGGGTCCTTAGGCTTCACAGGCAAGCGCTTAACCGCTAAGCCATCTCTCCAGCCCAAAACAAAAATTTTAAAAGGCATCTCAAGTTAAATCATAAACATCAACAATGGACTCAAGACACTATCTGGGACTAGGAATGCTAGTGCCTGCCTGACATCCCAGTACTCAGGAGACTGAAGCAGGAAAGCCACCAACCAATTCAAAGCTAGTCTGGGCTACATAGCAAAACCCTGTCTCAAGCTGGGTATGGTGGTATGTGCCATTAATCCCAGCATTTGGGAGGCAGATGTAGGAGGATCACTGTGGGTTCGAGGCCACCCTGAGACTACATGGTGAATTCCAGGTTGGCCTGGACTAGTAAGACCCTACCTCAAAAAAAAAAAAAAAAACTATCTTAAAACAAAAATCAAGCAAAATAGATAGTAACCACTACAGAAATGAGCATAGTGCCTCCCCTAGAAGGCACCTCCTTACTGACTTATATATAGATCTTTGTGAGTGGCTCTGGAAGTGTACTAGTCTGAAGGTCAGCAAATGTCAAGCTCTACCTTCACCATTTAATGTCATAAGGGGGGCTAGGAGAATCACTATACTGCCCTCCCCCATCACTTCACTTACATCCCAACCTTGTAAGACAACAGAATAAAATATACACAATACTGAGCCAGATGTGGTGGTACACACCTTTAATCCCAGCACTCAGGAGGCAAAGGTAGGAGGATTGCTGTGAGTTCAAGACCACCCTAAGACTCCATAGTGAATTCCAGGTCAGCCTGGGTTAGAGTGAGACCCTACCTGGAAAAAAAAATACAAAATACGTACAAAAATCTGAAATACACACAAATAAGCATCCTTTTTTGGTGTTGGGGGGGGGAAGAGATGAGAGCCAAATTTACTATTTGTAGCTTTGGCTAGCCCTGGCCTCACAAGTACTGGGATTTCAGGCATGAGCCACCACAGTTTGGTTAAGAGCTTTCTGTGTCCCCCTCCCAAGTGCTAGGAATATAGGCATCTTGTGTCAGACACGTAGAAGGAATTTTTTAAACTGCATTATCCCCATTGAAGAGATGGTTTAGCAATTAAGGCGCTTCCCTGAAAAGCTCTGGTTCAATTCCCCATGACCCAAGTAAGCTTGATGTTCAAGGTGGCACATGTATCTGGAACTCGTTTGCAGCAGCTGGAGGCTCTGGCATGCCCATTCTCTGTATCTGCCTCTTTCTCTCACTCTCAAATAAAAAAATTATTTGAGGGGCTGATGAGACGGCTTAGTGGTTAAGTGCTTGCCTATGAAGCCTAAGGACCCTGGTTCAAGGCTCAATTCCCCAGCACCCACTTAAGCCAGATGCGCAAGGTGGTGCATGCCATCTGGAATTCATTTGCACTGGCTGAAGGTCCTAGTGTGACCATTCTCTCTGCCTCTTTCTCTGTCTCTCTCAAACAAATAAATAAACAAAATTAAAAATAGTAATTTTTTAAAATTTCCTTTAGGCCAGGCGTTGTGATGCACACCTTTAATCCCAGCACTTGGGAGGCAGAGGTAGGAGGATTGTCGTAAATTCAAGACCACCCTGAGATTATATAGTGAATTCTAGGACAGCCTGGGCTAGAGACAGACCCTACCTCAAAAAAAACAATTACTTAAAAAAAAAAAAAGTTGCATTATCTAATTCTGTTTACATGGTTATGGTTAAATACGAGAAAGACAATTTATTTAATATAACTCATTAAAGGAAAAATCACTGGCCTATAGTCCAAAAGAACTGATAGCTGATATAAACTCATTAAATAAAGTTACTTTATTATCTACTTTTCCATAAGACGTAACAAGGAGTTAACTTAAAACATGTTCCCCATTTTCACTAACAGAATAAGTTATTAAGGTGAGACTTTGGAGTTTCAAGACAGCTCTGGAGTCAGTGGCTCAAAATGTATTTCTGCTATTGATGTGTTCAGAGTAAACTGAAAGTGACCATGAAAAAATTAACCTCACCTCCCATGAAGCCATCTTAACAGTATGAAAATTAGAAAGAGACAAAAACAGTAACTGCCATACAAGCCCACATGTTGACCACTGTGCTCAAAAGGAGGAGATGGAGGAACAGTTTTTGGAAGGTCTAGGGTGGTAAATTTATAATACCAGCTACTTGGGAGGCTGAGGCAAATTCAAGACCTGTCTGAGCAATTTTGTGAGTCTGTGTCTCAAAATAGAGGGCTGAACCAACATGGTGGCTCATGCCTATAATCTCAGCATTCCTAAGGTAGGAATATTATGTTGAGTTAAAAGTAAGCCTGGGCTAGAGTGGGACCCTATCTCAATTAAGAGAGCTGGAGGCACAGGAGAGATGGCTTATTGGTTAAGGGGTGTGCCTCCAAAGCCAAAGGACCCAGGTTTGATTCCCCAGGATCCACATAAAAGTGGTGCACACATATGGAGTTTGTTTGCAGTGGCTAGAGGCCTTGGTGTGGCCATTCTCTCTCCCCCCCTCAGGAAGGAAGGAAGGAAGGGGAGGGGAGGGAATGGAGAGGAAAGGAAGGGAATGGAAGGGAGTAGAGGGGAAGGGAATGGATGGGAGAGGAAAGAAGAACTGGAGATAGAGTTCAGTGGTAGGACACTGATCTAGCAGGCATGAGGTCCAAGTTAAATCTCTTACCTTCCTAAATTTTTTCTTCCCCTTCATAGCCCTTAATATTCTATACTAATGGTGCATATATATATATATATATGTGGAAAAGTAAGACGTTGCCCTATATGAGGACATGAAGAACTTGATTTATGGCTACAAATAAACAAAAGTTATTTCTTACACTACTGACTTATCAACTGATGAAGCTGATACTTAAGTATAATAAATAGTCATAGCCTCAAGCTTTAATTATTTCTGACCTGCAACTCAAAACCAACCTGTTTGCCAGTCCGGGCATAGTGGTGCACGCCATTAATCCCAGCACTCAGGGGGCAGAGGTAGGAGGATCACTGTGAATTCGAGGCCACCCTGAGACTACAGAGTGAATTCCACGTCAGCCTGAGCCAAAAATGAGACCCTATCTCAAAAAAACAAAAAACGCCGGGCATGGTGGCACACGCCTTTAATCCCAGCACTCGGGAGGCAGAGGTAGGAGGATTGTGAGTTCGAGGCCACCCTGAGACTCCATAGTGAATTCCAGGACAGCCTGGGCTACAGTGAGACCCTACCTCAAAAAAACAAAACAAAACAAAACAAACAACAACCTGTTCCTGAACACAAATTAAACTTGCTTCCAGGACCACTACATAATCTATATAAATTGACTTCACATCTCCAGGGTAGAACTAACCAAGGACAGTTTAGGCACTAAGTCCCACACAGCATGCAAAATACAAGACAAGCCTAAGGCAGTAACAGAAGGATAGGAAGTCAGCTGAAAGGCCAACATTTATATCTAAGTACTTCAAAACCAAATCATTCCAATGTCGTCTCTTTCACTCCCCATACCCAAAACACTTTTTAGTTAGTACTATGTGATCACTTCTTGTCAACACATACACACACCTTAGTTATGGAGGGTGGAGAGATGGCTTATCAGGTAAAGTACCTGCCTGAAAAGCCGTAGGCCCACATTCCATTCCCCAGTACCCACATAAAGCCAGATGCACAAGGCGGCACATGTGTATGGAGTTGATTTGCAGTGGTCGGAGGTCCTGATGTGTCCTTTCTCCCTTTCTCTCAAATAGTTTCTTTAAAAAAAAAAACTTAGTTATCAGCCGGGCATGGTATGGTGACACATGCCTTTAATCCCAGCACTCAGGAGGCAGAGGAGGATCATCTTGAGTTTGAGGCCACACTGAGACTACACAGTGAATTCCAGTTCTGCCTACACTAGAGCAAGACACTACCTCAAGAAATTGGAAAAAGCTGGGCATGGTGGCACATGCCTTTAATCCCAGCATTTGGGAGGCAGAGGTAAGAGGATCACTGTGACGAGGCCATCCTGAGACTACATAGTTAATTCCAGGTCAACTTGGACCACAGTGAGACCCTACCAAAAAAAACATATATACTTATGGGGCTGGAGAGATGGCTTAGCAGTTAAGGCATTTGCCTGTGAACCCTAAGGACTCATGTTAAACCCTCCAGATCCCACATCCAAGTCGGATGCACAAGGTGAAGCCAGCGCACAAGGTCACATGTGCACAAGATGGCACACTAGTCTGGAGTTCAACTGCAATGGCTGAAGGTCCAGGCATGCCAACTTTCTCTCATTTAAACAACCAAAAAAAGGGGGGAGCTGGAGAGATGACTTAGCAGTTAAGGCATGTGCCTGCCAAAACAAACAACCCAGGTTCAATTCCCCAGGACCCACATAAGCCAGATACACCAAGTGGCACATGTGTCTAGAGTTCATGTGCAGCAGCTGGATGGAGGCCCCAGTGTGCCCTATTCTCTTTTTCTCTATCTGTCTCCATCTCAATAAATAAGTAAATATACTTTTAAAAACAACTTAGGGGCTGGAGAGATCGCTTAGTGGTTAAGCGCTTGCCTGAAGCCTAAGGGTCCTGGTTCGAAGCTCAATTCTCCAGGACCCACATTAGCCAGATGCACAAGGGGGCCATGTGTCTGGAGTTTCTTGCAGTGGCTGGAGGCCCTGGAGCGCTCATTCATCCTCCCTCCCTCCCTCTTTCTGTTACTCTCAAATAAATAAAAATGAACAAAAAAATTTAAAAAAAAAAAAACTTAGTTATCATCGCTAGTAAAGGAACGGATGCAGACTGATTTTGTGGGGTCAATTTGCTTCCACTCCACTTCTACTGAATCCCATCCTTATGTCCCCACCGTCAAAGGATGATGGTTCTTCAACCTTGTAGATCCTATTTCCTTCCCCCTTTAGATACTGATAGGGGGATCATAATAAATAGTCAGCATGTGACTTGTACTGTGAACAACCTCAAAGGCTTTGGCCAAAAATCCTCAGCAAGGGCTCCAGAGATGGCGCAGAGGCTAAAAGTGATTGCCTGCAAAACCTAACTGCCTGGGTTCAACTCCCCAGTTTCCACATGAAGCCAGATGCACAAAGCGGCACGTGTCTGGAGTCTGTTTGAGATATATGGCCAGAGGCCCTGGTATACTCATACATACTACTCTTGCTTTCAAATAAATATTGAAAAAAAAAAATCCTCAGCCAAGCCAGGTGTGGTGGTGCACACCTTTCATCTCAACACTCAAGAGGCAGAGATGATCGCTGTGAGTTCAGGGCCACTCTGAGACTACATAATGAATTCCAGGTCAGCCTTGGCTAGAGAAAGATCCTCCTACCTTAGGAAAAAAAAAACCCACATAGCCAAGCACCATGGCACATGCCTATGATCATGGCACTCTAGAGGTGGAGGTAGGAGTTTGAAACCTGGGCTGCTAGAGTGGGTTCCAAGGGAGCCTTAGCTGGAATGAGACCCTGCCTCAAAAAGGGGGAGGGAGCTGGAGAGATGGCTTAGTTAAGGACCCAGGCTCAATTGCCCAGAACCCACGGAAGCCAGATTTAGAAGGTGGCACATGCATTTGCAGTGGCTGAAGGCCCTGGTGCACCCGTTCTTCTCTCTCCCTTCCTGCCCCCTTTCTCAAATACACTCAAATCCAAAACATGACTTAAAACTAACCTGCCAGGGATAGCTTGGCAGTTAAGGTGCTTGTCTGCGAAGCCAAAGGACCCAGGATTGATTCCCTCGTATCCACATAAGACAGATGCACAAGGGAGTGCATGCATATGAAGTTCGTTTGCAGTGGCTAGAGGCCTTGGCCCACCCATTCTGTCTGTCTCCTCTCTCTCTCTGCTTGCAAATAAATAAAATTTAAAAACAGAACTAATCTGCCATTTATTTGCTTGGAATCGACAGTCATGTAAGCTTCTAAATTGGTTTTAAAAAGCTATCTTAAAAAGGAAATGCTACCCCAAATCTTTTTTAGTTACCACAGTAAGTTTACTCAGAGCCTAATCCCCACAAAACAGAAAGCAGTCAAATATTATTTCAAGTTTTTGTCTCAAGACACTAGACTAAGAGGGAAACTTAATTTGGAAGTATGAGGTATGGGGACTTTCATTACAAGCAATACGCTTTGAACTTTGAACATATCAAAATAAAAACCAAGCTGAAGGCTGGAGAGACAGATGGCTTAGCAGTTAAGGAACTTGCATGCAAAGAAAGGACCCAGGTTTGAATCCCCATGTAAGCCAGATGCACAAGGCAAGTGCATGCACCTGGAATTCATTTGCAGCAGCTAGAGACCATGGCACACCCATTCTTCCCTCTCTGCCTTTCTCTCACTCAAATAAATTAAAATATGTGTTGTTTAAAAACATTTTTAAAACTTAAAAAAAGCTGACCTTGAGCTGTACTCCAACTTATTCCCCCAAATGTCTTGTTCTATATAAGTAACAATTTAAAAGTCTACAAGCGGTCTGGAGAAATGACTTAGCAGTTAAGGCACTTGCTTGCACCACCAAAGGAACCAGGTTCAATTCCCCAGAACCCACGACAGCCAAATAGATGCACAAGATGGCACATGCGTCTGGAGTTCATCACAGGGACTGATGGCCCTAGTGTGCTCATTCTATCTGCTTCTCTCTCAAATAAATAAAATAAAAAGTAAAAACCTACAAGACAAAATTTAGCTTAGTATTATTCCTAAATTAGAGATTTTGAAATCTTTTGTTCTACTTTTCAAATCCTTGAATGCTAATTTATGATACTGTAAGACCAGCCCAAAAGCTACCCATATGACCAACCTAGTATACAAAGGAAAATGCCCTACCTAACTTTCGAAAAATAAATGGCTTAAATAATTAAAAACCTATGGCCCAAAAGCACTTGATTCCAACCATGTCTCATCCTATCCTATCCCACAAAAGCATTAACACCAAAGAAATCACATGTAATTTTTCATTATTAAATACTAGTTTGATGGATGTCAGGTAACCGAATTATGTAGGTCGGGGAAAGGGATGTGGACGGAAGCACTGAGATGGAGCACTATCAGGCTAGCATGTACTTACTAGGCACAGGGTTCAATCCCCAGCACAACGTGAAGGGGGAAGGGAAAAAGGGAAAGAGAAGGATCAGGGAACAAAGAGGAACTAACTTGTACATAAAGCCATTTAAAGTCAAAAAAAATGGTTAAGAGAAAAAGAACAGCATCACCTACATTCACAATGAAAAATCTTGTCCCAAGACACAGTGGAGTGCCTGGAATGGGTTAAGATTCTCAAATCAAAGGACATGCATTCCAAGCTGGATAGTCAACCAAAAAAAAAAAAAAAATTACCAAGCATTATTGAAAATGACTGTATTTCTTTTTTCAACAGGTCTTTTCTGTGTGTCACAATGATGTGTGTAAATAAATAGGAAAGCCACCCATTTTTAGTAATGGGTGGACTGAGGCACGGGCGCTGCAATGAGCAGGACACGAGGAATCGTGGTTCTTCTCTCCCGTTCTAGGTTCTACCTACGAGAACCCAGTGTTTCAGAAGCCTGAGAAAAGACAGCAGGAAACCGAGCCTGGGTAAGGTTTTGAAGCACCACCCTGGAAAGCAGGCGAGGTCGGAAAAAAAATCCCCCACCACCACCACCCTCCCAAGGTGCGCCGGCGCCACGGGCTAAGAAATCCAATCGCAGCATCTCAGCGTGCCTCCACCTGAGGACGATCTGGCCGTGATTCCCACTCCCTCCGAGGCAGGGTCCCCCCCCAGGAAGCCCTCCGCTCCGCAGGGCTCTCCTTTGTGAGACTGCACAGCCGCCGCCCCACACGGGGCCTCCGGGGAAAAGCCACCGCCCCCACCCGCCATATTTCCCCGAAAGGCGCCCGCGCCACCGTTCCTGATTTCCCACTTCCTAACGCGGCGGGTGTTGCTTCTGCCATCAGCCCCCACCCGACGGTTCCTCACATCCCCGGCGCTGCCCCCGAAGCCGCCCCTGGGCACGGCGCGCCGGGAGCCGGCACCCGCCATCTCCTCCCCCTCCCCCGCCCCGGGACTCGCCCTCCCTCCCCCCACCCCAGCCGCCATTTTACAACCAACTCCTCCACCCTGTCACCTCGGCCTGCCGGCTCGCCAGCGTCGGCCGCTCGGGACACCGAAGGGGTCAAACTCCTGGGCCCGGAGACTCCCGTCGCCCCGGGAGCACACCGGCCATTTCCTGCTTTTTCGCCCAATCCACGTCCCCGGGCCAGGCTCCGAGACGAGGCCGGCCATTTTGTCTCGGGTTCCCCGGCCTCTGTGGGCGGCGGCGGCGGCAGAGGGTCCGAGAATTTCCAGCCCCCCGGTGTCCTCCCCAAACTCACCGTCGTATCGCTCAGCCTGCTCTGCCAGCTTCGCCTGGTACACCAGATCCTCCCGATCATCCATAGCGGCAGCGGCTCCGGCAGGGTCTGCGCGATGGATGGAAGCGGATAGCGTCTCCGACTCTCGCTCAACCTCTCCTCCGCGTCCGAGCAGCAAAAAATGGCGGCGCCTCAATCCGGGACTTCCGCCTGCGCACGCGGACAACTGCTCAGCTCCTATGGCAACCGCTCCCTGGCAACTGGCGCGGGGGGCGGGTCGGGGAGTTCGGCGCCAGAAAAGGCTGGAACTGGAGAGACAGACGCCCCTCCTACGTCGGCTCCCCGAGGGCGCCCGCGCACCGAGGCGGGAACTGCGACTGCTGCACAGGAGAGCCGCCCAGATGGGAGCCGGGCAGAATGGAGACCAGGAGGGCCGGGCACTAGCCTGCAGGAGAACCGGCGGCTGTGATGATTTCTTTCTTTCTTTTTTTTGGCAATGGCAGGCCTTCCTTATTGAAATCAATTTGACCTGTCCAGCCGTGCCTGATTTTTTTTTCAGCCCAACCCAGCGCCTTTTTAAAATCCTCTTAACCATTGGTTAGAGAGTTGGGGTGCTTGCAAGGGTTGACAGATGACAACTCTCGTTTTCACACCTAGCTTCTCTCGCGTGCACATTGACTGTAATCATTTTCTTCTCTTCTTTAGCCTTGCCTTTAAGGCTTGGGTGTGGTGGCGGTCGCCGTTAATCCCAGCACTGGGGAGGCAGAGGTAGCAGGAGAGCCATGAGTTCGAGGCCACCCTGGGACTACATAGTGAATTCCAGATCAGCCTGGGCTTAGAGCGAGACCCTACCTCGAAAGAAAAGAAAAGACAAATAGGAACAGCACTACTTAAACCACAAGTCTGTAGCTGATTAGATATGGAGAGGAATTGTGAGGGGAAATAAGACAAAAATTGGCTTCCTATCTTCCCTGGAAAGAGTAAGCAGTATCACTGACAAAAGAAAGAAAAGCAGAGGCAGTCAGATGCGATGGTTTATGGCTATAATCCTAGTGACTAAGGACTAAAAGGCAGGAGGATTGCTGTGAGTTTGAAGCCAGCCTTGGCCCCACAGTGATTTCCAGGCCAGCCTGAGTTAGAGAATAAGACCCTATCTCAAAATAAATGAATGAATAAGAATGCTGAGAAGAGCTGTTAATGGAATGCAGAAAAAGACATAAATTCTATTTAGCACATGATGGTTCTGAAGTCCCCAAGCATTACCCAGGTCTACCCGAGTTGGAAAGGGGTCTGGCAAATCCCTGCACTGGAGAGGCTGAGGCAGGAGGATCAGGAGTTCCAAGGTAATCTCCGGCTATATACTGAGTTGGATCCAGGCTAATCTAGGCTACATGACACCTGTCTCAAAAAAAAAAAAAAAAAAAAAGTGGTTGTGCCTGGGAGTTGGCGCAGTGGTTAACAGCACTTGCTTACAAAGCCAGGTTCAATTCCCCAATACCTACATAAAACCATGCATATGAAATTTGTTTGTAGTGTCAAGAGGCCCTTGGAAGTCCATACTCAGTCACTCTTTCTACTCTCAAAAAAAAAAACACCAAAGACAAGGGACAAGAAGCTAGCTGAGAGAGGTGACACACTGCTATGGCCCCAACCATTCAAGAGGGCAGAGTGTCACTTGATCCCATGGTAAGACTGTCTCAACGAGCGAGGCTGGGGTCCCAGCTCAGGTCCCAGTGCGGGAGTCTGTGCCCAGAGGTGGAAGTGCCCTGCCTTGTGAGCCACATGCAGTCCTGGGGGACAGGTTTCTGGGTAGAGGGCACCCTAAGCATGAGGCAGCTCAGTGAGGTGACAACCTGCATCTGCAGCAGCTGATTGAGGGTGGTGCCTGGCCTGGGTCAACCAGGTCACACCCCTACACGTGACAAGGCGCAGTGTGTGCAACTTCTGCTGGTGGCTGGTGCCTGGGTGGATCAATGGCAGCACCCCATCTGCCATGCCTGTACCTCAGGCAGCATTGGGTATGTGAAGCTCTTGCTGTCCTCTGTACACAGCATCCTTGCTGCATGAGCCTGAGTTCCGAATGTGTCACACTTCTTACTGATGTTGGGACTAATCTGGAGGCACATGATTGCCATTTTGGGGCTCCTCGGCACATTGCCTGTGCACGTGGGCATCCCAGACTGTAAAAGTGTTGCTCAATGCAAGGTCCAGTGTAAATGCAGTGAAACTCCATGAGACAGCTCTTCATCATGAGGCCACAGTGAGAAAGTCAGCCTTATTGAAATGCTCACAGAGTTGGAGGCAACATCTAAGCCCTGGACAACCAGGGGAAGAAACCCACAGACTACATGTAGACTAGCAGTGCCCCAGCCAAGTGCTTTGAGTACTATGATGGCTTAGTGGTAAAGGCATTTGCCTGTGAAGCCAAAAAGGACCCAGATTTGATTCTCCATGACCCACATAAGCCATATGCACAAGGTGGCCCATATGTCTGGAGTTCCTTTACAATGACTGGAGGCCCTGGCACACCCATTCTCTATCAGCCTCTTTCTCTCAAGAAAATAAATAAAAAAGACACTGATAAGCAATGAAAAATTAAAAAAAAAAAAAAAAAGACACTGTCCTTGTCACAGCTCTGCAGGGTGAGCTTGAGGAAGGTATTCTAGGGCTGGAGAAAATCGCCAAGTTAAACCTACCTCCCCTTGTCTGTAACTGAGCTGTAAGCAGGGGGCCAGGCTGGCTGGTGACCCACCTGGCTGTCATTTTGCTGTCCCCAGTCTGGGGCCCAAAGGCTTCTGCCTATTTGTCTGAAAAACTGTAATTGGCTGTAGAGAGAACAAGGGTCCCTTTTCTTGGGGATCTCTAAGGCCTCAGGAGTATCTTGGGTCACATTTGCGGGTATGGCCCTTGCTGATCCTCTAGAACTCACGCTGTCACTCTGGGGTGGGTCTAGCTTTCCAGTTTTCCTCCTGTCACCAACACCCTCGGAGGTACCCTCAAGACAGACCATTCAAGGTGCACAGGAGAGGCCAAGCAAGGCTGAGGTCTTAGGACATGACTGTCAACATTCCTATCTAGGTGGCATGCCACAGAAGTACCAGGTCCCAGGTAGCCTGGAACAACCATTCTGCTGAGCTCCTGCAACCTGGACATTCTTTCTAGGCCAGCAGCTGACACTTTCCAAGGTCTACCTGCGCCCAAGTGCTGGGATTAAAGGTGTGCACCACCATGCCAGGTCAGGTCCATAGGTTTGTCATATGTAGTATTTATGGTGGTGAGTTATGTTCTATTGCTAGTTTCTTCAAAAAAAATTTTTTTTTGTTTGTTTTTCAAAGTAGAGTTTTTCTGTGAGGCAGGCTGACCTGGAATTCACTGTGGAGTCTCAGGGTGGCCTTGAATTCATGCACCTACCTCTGCTTCCCAAGTGCTAGGATTAAAGACATACGCCACCATGCCCGGAGATACTGACTTTAGAAAAGGAATTTTGCAGTGTTCCTTCCATTTCCCTAAGGGCGTGTGTGTGTGTGTGTGTGTGTATGTGTGTGTGTGTGTGTGTGTGTGTGTGTGTGTATGTTCAAGTATGTGTTTATGTGTTCATATGGGCATGTGCATGCCATTGCATGCATGTGAAGGTCAGAGGATGACTTTGGTTTGGTTTGGTTTGTTTGTTTTTAAGGTAGGGTCTCACTCTAGCTCAGACTGACCTGGAATTCACTATGTAGTCTCAGGGTGGCCTCAAACTTGTGGCGATCCTTCTACCTCTGCCTCCTGAGTGCTGTGACTAAAGGCGTGCGCCACCACGCCCGGCTGAGAATGACTTTTGAGTTGAGTCAGCCTTTGACATTCTATCTTGTTTGAGGCACAGTTCTCTGAATCTTACTCTGCCATGCTTACTTGAGCTTCTAGGAAGTTCTGTCTCTGTCTCTCATTTTGCATTCAGCATGTGAGAATTGGCTTTTAATGTGAAGTATCGGGATGGAACTCAAGTACTCAGGCTTCAGAACTCAGGACTTTATCCACAGAGCCATTTCTTTAGCCCTGATTATTAGTTTTTATTCCAAACTGGGTCTGGTGGTGCTCACCTTTAATCTCAGCACTTGGGAGGCAGAGGTAGGAGGATCATCGTGAGTTCAAAGCCACCCTGAGACTCCATAGTGAATTCCAGGTCAGCCCGAGCTAAAGTGAGACCTTACCTTGAGACAAAAAAAAAAAAGTTTTATTCCGTTGTGATAATATAGAATAAAAGGAAGTATTCAATCTTTCTGTATTTGTTAAGATTTGCTTTGTCCATAATATGTTATCTATTTTCTAGAAAGTCCTATGTGCTGTTGAGAAGAATGTATATTCTATAGCATTTGGGTAGAATGTTCTCTAGATGTCTGTTTGACCCAGGTGCTGAATTAAATGGCCTTTCTTTTTTTCCTTTTTTTTTTATTGTTTGTTTGTGTTTTCGAGGTAGGGTCTCACTCTAGCCCAGGCTGACCTGGACTTCACTATGTAGTCTCAGGGTGGCCTTGAACTCATAGCGATTCTCCCACCTCTGCCTCTCAAGTGCTGGGATTAAAGGTGTGTGCCACCACGCCTGGCTGAAATGGCATTTCAAGAAAATGGGGCTGGAGAGATGGATTATCAGTTAAGCACTTGCCTGTGAAGCCTAAGGACCCCAATTCAAGGCTCAATTCCCCAGGACCTACATAAGCCAGATGCACAGGGGCACATGCGTCTGGAATTTATTTGCAGTGGCTGGAGGCCCTGGTGCACCCATTCTCTCTCTCTCCTTCTTTCTCTGTCAAATAAATAAATAAAATATTTTTTAAAAAGTTGGAGCCAGGCATGGTAGCACACATTTTTAATCCCAGCACTCTGGAGGCAGAGGTAGGAAGATTACCATGAGTTTGAGAGCAGTGAATTCCAGGTCAGCCTGGGCTAGAATGAGACCCTACCTCAAAAAAAAAAAAAAAAAAAGTTGGACTGGAGAGATGGTTCAATGGTTAAAGTGCTTGCCTACAACACCTAAGGACCTGAGTTCAATACCCTAGTACCCACATAAAGCTAGATGTACAAGGTGATGTGAGCATCTGGAGTTTGTTTGCAGTGGCTAGAGGTCCTGGTATGATCATTTTCTCCCCCCCACACACCTCTCTCTCTTACACACACAAGTAATTAAATAAAATACTTTAAAAAATAGTTGCCGGGCATAGAGCCATTAATCCCAGCACCTGGGAGGCTGAGGTAGGAGAATCACTGTGAGTTCAAGGCCAGCCTGAGACTACATAGTGAATTTCAGATCAGAGTGGGCTAGGCCAAGACCTTACCTCAATAAATAAATAAATAAAGTACAAGCTAAGGAGATCACTCAGCAGTTAAAGCCTTATTTGCAAAGTTTGCCGGCCTTGGTTCAAATCCCTAATACTCATATATATACATGTGCACAAGATGCTGCACACATCTGAAGTTTAATTGCAGCAGCTAGAGGCCCTGGTGCACGAATTCTCTCTCTCTCTCATAAAAAAAAAATTACAAAAAAAAACCCCAACTCTAAGAATATCAAGATAGAATGGGAACATGTAATCACATGGACGTATTTAAATCGTGTTAGAAAAAGAAGGCCTGGACTTCCAGTTAAGATGGCAGCGTAGGTACCATGCCAAAGCAGCCTGGGGGGGGGGAAAGACCAAAAAAACTCAGCAAAATATACACTTTGACTAAAAAGTGAGGTGTATAGGAAATTGAAGCAGCAGCAGAGAAGTAGAAGAGATCCAGAGCATCCAGAGCCCGCACAGGCTGGCAAAAGCGGCCCCAGCAGCTCCGCCAACTGCGGCAGCACAACAGAAAGCCGCCAGACTCAGCTCCAGCCGCAGGAAAAGCCAGGCACAGGAGCTTCCACTCACACCACGCTCTCCGCAACTCAGGAAATGTGAAGGGAGAGCGGCAAGAAGAACACGTGGAACAGCAAGAGAACCAGAGCAGCTGCGGCTCCCTCCCCTCCCCCACCGCCTGTGCCCAGCTCCAGCCAATAGAGCAGCCATCCCAGGACCCGGCCACGCCAACTTGAGCCGACAGCAGGACCCAAGCAGGAGCAGAGCCCGGCAGCAACTTCACCGGCTCTGGCACCGGTAACAGCGGCCCCAGCAGCAGCAGATCCAGTAGCAGCACCAGTGGCAGAACCAGCAGCAGCAGCTTCAGAGGCAGCGATGGCTCCAGCAGTGGCAGCTACAGCAGCAGCAGCAGCGGTGGGCCCAGCAGCAACAGCTTCAGCAGCAGCAGTGACAGACTCAGCAGAGGCAGCTTTAGCAGCAGCAGTTCCAACAGTGGGTGTGCTGATCTTAGGGCCACACTTGCCAGGCTCAGTTGGCCCCGCAGGAAAAGTCAGTGCCCCCCTCCAGAAATCAGAACAGCAGCCCGACGACCAGGCAGCAACTTGACTTGAGACCAAAACCATCCAAGGTAACTGGGATTGCACCAGGGAAGGGTCTCACTTGGTCACAAGCTGACTTGGATCCCTCAACAGACGAGAAATTTTAACCTCTATGTTGATAGAGGATCTGGTTGTTATAATAACTACTCTGGCATACATACTTGGGGCTGTTTTTGACTGAATGGGTACAGTGTTTAGTTAACTTTTAGAATCTACCTGTATTTTATTCTACTCAGCCTACTTGAATACTCCCATAGCAGGGAAACTCAACCCCTAGGAGCACCTTTGTAGATACTCTCAGAGTCTCAAGAGCCACACTTAACACTTTAAGCTCCTACCCTGAAAAGATATAACATCAAATCAATAGATACAGCTGAGAATACCTAGCTAGCTAGAAAATCCAAGCATTAACTTAATCCAAGATGCAAAGATATATACATTATAACACAAGAAACACTAAAAAGCAAGACTATATAAATCCACCTAAAAGTATTAATGCATCAGAAATTACCTCCAGTGAGAATGAGTTAGAGGAAATGCCTGAGAAAGATTTCAAAAGAAAGATTGTAATTATGTTCAAAGAAGTCAGAGAACAAATCAAAGGAGTCAAAGAGGAACTCAAAGAGGAAATCGAAGGAATCAAAGAAGTCACAGGACACCAATTTAATGAAATAAAGAAGGCAATACAAGACATAAATAAGGAAATAGAAATAATAAAGAAAAACCAGTCAGAATTACTAGCAATGAAGAATACAGTTAATGAAATAAAAAACTCTGTAGAAAATCTCACCAGTAGAATGGATGAAGGAGAGGACAGAATATCTAAGCTAGAAGACCAGGTGGCAGATCTAATACAGTCCAACAAAGAGAAAGACAAACTTATAGAAAAGTATAAGTGGGAATTTCAAGATATTCAGGACACTATGAAAAGATCCAATATAAGAATTCAGGGCATAGTAGAAGGAGAAGAATTCCACTCCAAAGGCATAGTAGGCGTCTTCAACAAAATCACAGAAGAAAATTTCCCCCAAATTGGGAAAGAAGTGCCAATGCAGATAAAGGAAGCCTTTAGAACCCCAGCCAGACAAAACCCGGAAAGAACCTCTCCTCGCCATATTATAATCAAACTTCCAAACACACACACCAAAGAAAAAATATTGAAAGCAGTTAGAGAGAAAAATCAAGTTACCTACAAAAGCAAGCCCATCAGGATTACAGCAGATTATTCAACACAAACTTTTAAAGCCAGAAGGGCTTGGAGTGATATATTCCAAGTTCTGAAAGATAACAACTGTCAACCAAGGTTACTTTATCCTGCAAAGTTATCCATTCAAATAGACGGAGAAATAAAGACATTCCATGACAAAAGCAGGTTAAAGGACTATTTGAAGACAAAACCAGCTCTACAGAAAATACTTGATAGAATCCTCCATGCTGAAGAAAAGGAAAAGCACACATATAAAGAACCTAGAAAAAACAAGCAATACTCAAATACTAGTTAACACAAGAGAGCACAGGTAGAACTGGAACCACCAAAAAAAAAAAAAAAAAAAAAGGCAAACATAAATACACACCTTTCAATAATATCTCTTAATATCAACAGCCTCAATGCCCCAATGAAAAGACATAGGTTTGCAGACTGGGTTAAAAAGCAGGATCCTACAATTTGTTGTCTCCAAGAAACTCACCTTTCTACAGAGGATAGAAATTATCTTAGGGTGAAAGTTTGGAAGATGGTGTTTCAAGCAAATGGGCCTAGAGAACAAGCAGGGATTGCTATCCTATTATCTGACAAGGTAGACTTTAGTCCAACGTTAGTCAAGAAAGATAAGGAAGGTCGCTTTATATTGATTAAGGGCACACTCCAACAGGAGGACATTACAATCCTAAACATATATGCGCCTAACATGGGGGCTCCCAAATTCGTCAAACAAACACTATTAGAACTAAGGTCACAGATAACACCAAACACAGTGGTGGTGGGTGACTTCAACACCCCACTCTCATAAATTGACAGGTCATTCCAGGAAAAAATAAACAGAGAGGCATCTGGACTAAATGAGGTCATAGAAGGAATGGACCTAACAGATATATACAGGACATTTCATCCAAAGGCTGCAGAACATACATTCTTTTCAGCAGCACATGGAACATTCTCTAAAATAAACCATATATTAGGACACAAAGCAAATCTTAACAAATTCAGGAAAATTGAAATAATTCCTTGCATTCTATCTGACCACAATGGAATTAAACTACAAATCAGTAGCAAGAAAGGCTATAGAGCATACACAAAATCATGGAAACTAAACAATACACTACTAAATGATGAATGAGTCAATGAAGAAATCAAGAAGGAAATCAAAATATTTATAGAGTCAAAGGATAATGAGAACACAACATATCAAAATCTCTGGGACACAATGAAGGCCATTCTAAGAGGTAAATTTATAGCCTTAAGTGCCTATATTAAGAAATTAGAAAGGTCGCAAGTAAATGAACTAATGCTTCACCTTAAAGCCTTGGAAAAAGAACAAGGCAAACCAAAAATCAGTAGACGGGAAGAAATAATAAAGATTAGGGCAGAAATTAATGAAATAGAAACAAACAAACAAAAATGAAACAATCCAAAGAATTAATGAAACAAAGAGTTGGTTCTTTGAAAGGATAAACAATGTTGATAAACCCTTAGCAAATCTGACCAAAAGAAAGAGAGAAGAGACACAAGTTAATAAAATCAGAGATGAACACGGTAACATCACAACAGATTTCAGAGAAATTCAAAAAATCATAGGGACATATTATAAAAGCATATACTCCACAAAGTATGAAAATCTGAAAGAAATGGATGATTTCCTTGATTTATATGACCTACCTAAATTAAATCAAAATGAGATTAATCACTTAAATAGACCTATAACAAACATGGAGATCCGAACAGTTATCAATAATCTCCCAACTAAAAAAAGCCCAGGCCCAGATGGATTCACTGCTGAATTTTACCAGACCTTTAAGGAAGAGCTAACACCATTGCTTCTTAAGCTTTTCCAGGAAATAGAAAAAGAAGGAATTCTACCAAACTCCTTCTATGAGGCCAGCATCACCCTGATACCAAAACCAGGCAAATCTAGAACAAAAAAAGAAAATTACGGACCAATCTCCCTCATGAACATAGATGCAAAAATTCTTAACAAAATATTGGCAAACAGAATACAAGAGTATATCAAAAAGATCATTCACCCTGACCAAGTAGGCTTTATCCCAGAGATGCAGGGATGGTTCAACATACGCAAATCTATAAATGTAATACATTATATAAACGGGTTGAAGGACAAAAATTACATGATCATCTCATTAGACGCAGAGAAAGCATTTGACAAAATCCAACATCCCTTCATGATAAAAGTCCTACAGAGACTGGGAATAGAAGGAACATATATCAATATAATAAAAGCTATTTATGACAAGCCTACAGCCAACATATTACTAAATGGGGAAAAACTGGAAGCTTTTCCACTAAAATCAGGAACAAGACAAGGGTGTCCACTGTCCCCACTTTTATTTAATACAGTTTTGGAAGTCTTAGCCATAGCAATAAGGCAAGAGACATACATAAAAGGGATACAAATTGGAAAGGAAGAGATCAAGTTATCATTATTTGCAGATGACATGATTCTATACATAAAGGACCCTAAAGACTCTACTAACAAACTGTTAGAGCTGATCAAAACCTACAGCCATGTAGCAGGATACAAAATAAATACACAGAAATCAGTAGCCTTCATATATGCTAACAACAAACGCACAGAGGATGAAATCAGAGAAGCACTCCCATTCACAATTGCATCAATAAATAAATAAATAAATAAAGTACTTTGGAATAAACCTAACCAAGGAAGTAAAGAATCTCTACAATGAGAGTATTAAAACACTCAAGCGAGAAATTGCAGAAGACACTAGAAAGTGGAGAAACATCCCCTGTTCCTGGATTGGAAGAATCAATATTGTGAAAATGGCAATCTTGCCAAAAGCAATCTATACATTTAATGCAATCCCTATCAAAATTCCAAAAGCATTCTTCATGGAAATAGAAAAAACAATCCAAAAATTCATTTGGAATCACAAAAAACCTCGAATATCTAAAATAATACTGAGCAACAAAAATAAGGCTGGTGGTATCACCATACCTGATTTTAACCTATACTACAGAGCCATAGTAACAAAAACAGCATGGTACTGGCACAAAAACAGACATGTAGATCAGTGGAACAGAATAGAGGACCCAGATGTAAGCCCAAGTAGCTATAGCCACCTGATATTCGATAAAAATGCCAAAAATACTCATTGGAGAAAAGACAGCCTCTTCAGCAAATGGTGTTGGGAAAACTGGATATATATCTGTAGAAGGATGAAAATAGATTCTTCTCTCTCGCCATGCACAAGAATTAAGTCCAAATGGATTAAAGACCTTAACATCAGACCTGAAACTCTGAAACTGCTAGAGGAAAAAGTACGGGAAACCCTTCAACATATTGGTCTTGGCAAAGACTTTCTGAATACAACCCCAATTGCTCAGGCAATAAAACCACAGATTAATCACTGGGACCTCATGAAATTACAAAGATTTTGCACTGCAAAGGACACAGTGAAAAAAGCAGAGGCAACCTACAGAATGGGAAAAAATCTTCGCCAGCTATATATCTGATAGAGGATTAATATCTAGGATATACAAAGAACTTAAAAAGTTAAATAATAAGGAATCAAACAAGCCAATCAAAAAATGGGCTATAGAGCTAAATAGAGCATTCTCAAAGGAAGAAGTACGAATGGCATATGAGCATCTAAAAAAAAAGTTCTACATCACTAGTCATCAGGGAAATGCAGATTAAAACTACATTGAGATTCCATCTCATTCCTGTCAGATTGGCCACCTTCATGAAAACAAATGATCATAAATGTTGGTGAGGATGTGGAAAAAGAGGAACCCTTCTACACTGCTGGTGGGAATGCAATCTGGTCCAGCCATTGTGGAAATCAGTGTAGAGGTTCCTAAAACAGCTAAAGATTGATCTACCATATGACCCAGCTATAGCACTCCTAGGCATATATCCGATGGAATCATCTCATTTCCTTAGAAGTACGTGCTCAACCATGTTTATTGCTGCTCAATTTATAATAGCTGGGAAATGGAACCAGCCTAGATGTCCCTCAACAGATGAGTGGATAATGAAGATGTGGCACATTTATACAATGGAGTTCTACTCAGCAGTAAAGAAAAATGAAGTTATGAAATTTGCAGAAAAATGGATGGACCTGGAAATGATTATACTAATGAGGTAACCCAGGCCCAGAAAGCCAAACGCCAGATGTTCTTTCTCATATGTGGATCCTAGCTACAGATGATTGGG